>NC_049214.1:33514877-33819877 GCF_013347855.1 Anguilla anguilla
TTGTGGAGTCGTTCTGAAGTAGACGGCTTCAGATTATTCTCCTTCAAACTGGGGTGACTTTGCTCAGACTTTGCGCTAAAACTGGAAACCTGGTGGAACAGGAGATCAGCAGAGAATGATGCTTGACATTTATTATAATAATAATTATTATACCAGTACACGTATAACTCCATAAGTCCATCTGCAGACGATGCATTTCTCCAGTAAGGAACTGCTACTTTATTAAGCATGGATATCTGTAATAATAATAATAATAATAATAATAATAATAATATGATTGTTCTTTTTTTCTGCAAAAAGCCCTTTATGCAATATAAGTACAAAAAAAAATAAAGAAATAATACAGAATCAAGACAAGAAACATTGAATAAAACAGTAGTACAGGTAAAATAGTAATTTACAGTTGAAATCAAGCTTTTTTTAAGGGTTTTTAAACATTGAAGGCCTTGAAAAAAAAAAACTGGAAAATGATTCCATAAAATTGGAACCTAATAATGACAAGTATACAGAGGTGCACGGTAATGTATCAACTTTAATAAACCGTATTTAAAGGAAAATTATCAGAAAACGGCCCCTTCTTCACAATAACTTACATATACATATGTAATTACATTGTAATGAGTGGTAGGTACAATGTAACTAATGTGTATTCACACAATGTAAAATTGTACCTACAATTACAAAAAAAAAAAAAAGTGGAGGGCCAAAGTGTCTGCTGGTTTTTGTAGTTTCCTTTCATTATTCACCACCTCCTGGCACTGTTAATGATTAAAGTACTCATTAATGTGTTAAACAAGCCATTAAAATCTGTTTCACAGTGCACGAGGAGGTACATTTGCTTTTTATTTTGTTATGCAACCCTCCCCTCGAACAAATGTCGATTTGAGAAAATTATGCTTATCAGTGCCGGTTTTAATGTCAGAAATAATGGAGTAAATAGTGGTTCTCTACCATTGCATGACAGGGGTTTGGACTACACAAAACTGTGTATCCAGATAACTTATCAGGTAACATGTTGAAATATTACACTCTTCTGTATTAACGCACACGTCTCCATTTAAACAGCAGAGAGAATAGGCCATCAGTCACCGGCGTAAATGTGCAAAAGTTAAGCTGATTACTCACGCTCTCTGCGCTTTGGGTGTTCCGCCCACTGTACACTCATTTGTAAATGTCAGAGCGAGCCAAGCCCAAGCCCTCTGTCACTGACGCGGCAGTAAGACCAGAGAGAGAAGAGTGTGTGTGTGTATGTGTGTGTGTGTGTACATGAGAGAGTGTGTGTGTATCACAGAGAGAAAGTATGCATGTGTGTGTGAGAGAGAGAAAAGCGTGCGTGAGTGTGTACGTACGTGAGAGAGTGTGTATCACAGAGAAAAAGTGTGTGTGTGTGTGTGTGTGTGCGTGTGTACGTGAGAAAGAGTGTCCGTGTGTATCATAGAGAGAGAGTGTGTGTGTGTGTGTGTGTGTACATGTGAGAGAGTGTGTGTATCACAGAGAGAAAGTGTGTGTGTGTCTGAGTAAGTGTATGAGAGCAAAGAGTGAGTTTGTGTAAAAGTTTGCATGTGTGTATAAGTGCGTGAGAGAGAGAAGAGTGTGTGTGTGGAAAAGTGTGTGTGTATCTGAGTGAGAGAGAGAGAGAGAGATAGGGAGGGAGGGAGTGAGAGAGAGAGAGAGAGAGAGAGAAGAGTTAGCAAACTCATTTGCCATTCTGAGCATGCCCAGTCCCACCTCACACTTAAGACCGGCAGTCGACCTTGTCTGTCAGGCTGCTGACAGAGGTGTGTGGCATTGGTGTTCTGACCCCTCCCCTCCTGTATACACACACTGATGATCTCCCAGAAGTCCCCAAACAGAGAGGCACAGGTGAGAGTGGCAACTTTCAAGGATTTTTTTATTTTTTATCCTTGTGAACCAAATCATTATGCACAGGAAGAAGTATTCCGTTTTGAGTAGGAGTCAAAGGGACTTCATTCCCTAGACGTGTCACAAGTGAACCATCTTGCTCACATATTAAGCATCAAAAAAAAAATATTCCTGTCAATAAATGATTGGTAAAATCTTGATTGATAAAAGTGGTCAAACTATTGATGAAAATACAAATCTAATTTTAGTGAAAAATAATTTAATCTTAGACAAGTTCTATTCTACATGACATTTCCTCATGCATATTTATGATGCAGTTTTGACATTTGTTGCCTTGCCGAATGGAATAACTTAATGAACTTATTTACACTGTCAAATTTTCTTACACGAGCAGCACACAGGCCGACTAGCCAGCCAGAGATCATTGCCTCACTCAAAGGCTGTGTACAGCCTGAATATTCATGTGCATATTTACATGTTAAGACTGCAATGCTCCTTCAGTATGACCCTCAATTGACAGCAGCCTGAAGATAATCTGACACCTTCTTCTATTCAATTGCATTACTAAATATCTATCTTGTTTTTGTACCAAAAGCTTTCACAAATTCTTAACTTGTGAAAAAAGCCGAAAAAATAAAAAGCTTGAAATACTTTTAACGATTCAAAACAGGTAACAATTAAAATGACTAAAAACCAATCCTTCACTAACCACCCTCATCAGATTTGATATCGGTTTCAAACTGCAAATATTCAAAGACTTGTTATTTTCTGTCTTGTGAATCATTGACACACTAAATCTTCTGAAACCCATTTTTATTATTCATCTAATTATAATATGCTTGTTCCCACATAAGGTGCTCAGAGAACACCCCGCTAAAGATTAGCGCCAGATCTGTGACAAGCACGTCCCCTGGATCTTATTTCTGTGTGGTCCAGATCTACAGTTTAGCTTGGCCCAGCGATAAAGTCAATCAACAACCAGTTGTGCTCATCTTGTACAGAAGAACCAGTTCCCAGAATGAAGACCCCCATGTGACCGATAACCCCAAATGTCCCAGACAAATCTTCCAGATTATTTTCATTGCCGGAAAAGTACAGGAGAAACAGACAGTTCGGGGGGGGGGGGGGGGCTTCGTCCTCCCCGCTGTGGCTACGCCACCAAAAATGTGACCCATAGCGTAAGTAGGTCTTCATCCTGCAGCCAATTGGCTACCAATCAAAACAGCATCAGCCAAAAAGCCAAATAATCAGCGAACTGCTAGTTTGATTTTTCAATGTGCAAACACACTAATACAGGCAGGTGTGTATAAGTCCTAGGGCCAGGATGCTATCCTACCAACCAGCTACAATATAAAAACACTCATTTACACACTGGTGTGTCTTGCAGGGCAGAGACAAAGTATTTATAAGCAAGTCAAAGTTAAAGACACAGGTTGAGCGAATCTGAGCCTAAAGTTTTAAACCAAAGTTGATACAGTATAAACTTAGCAAGTACACAGAAGAATGTTGAATGCAATTTTACCTCAGACAGAGTTCATGATTCCAGAAGGGATTAGAATGAAGTGTACTCTATCAGAGTCGATTTAACATTGAATATTTTAGCATAAATGGGTAACGAGTGTAATTAATGTGACCATTAAACATCACTTTTTCCTCAGTGAGTGTGCAGTGATTAATTCAGTCAAGCCATTTGCCAGTTCATTTTATAATGATACGCATAGAAGATGTTTACATAACATTAAGCATTGCCTTGGTGGGCACCTTTATCTGGGGTGACTTAGATTAAGTACATAACATTTAACACTGAATATTTTTACTGTCTACTGACTTCCTATATTCAATGAAGTTAGCTTGTGTAAATGAGCAAAATAACACACACGGCTTCCAACATCCTTGAAAATGTTATTGATGATTTTGATGGCAGCCATTCACCATTTTGATGCCAGCTATCCCTCCCCTAAGTAACACTTTGGAGGGGCACGCCCTATATCTGTCCCGCATTTAGCAAGATGTCAAGATGAAGAAAGAAACACAGGCCCACTTTACCCAAATGAAGGTAAGAAAAAATGGGTAGCATTGCCTTGAGGTGAGGCTTTGTTGAGTGTTTATTTCATTTTTTCATTTTTTTTTCCAGCATACAAACAATTTGGTGAGTTCAGCAATCACCACCAAAAAGGAAGTTTAAATGTGAGAAAACAGTTACATTTGCATTTGTATATGCATGTCTCAAAATTAAAGACATGCTGCTGGAAGAATTCTATGGCTCAGTTCTCAGAGTATTGCATCAGTTTAAACTGTATAAAGCTCAGTGCGAATGCTCGTTCTGCGTCCACCCAGCCCCCCTCCATCCGGTTAGCTGGGGGATCCTCATTCACCCCCCCCCCTCCCCCCAGCTACCCTCGGGGTACTTAATGAGCGTAGCATAGTAAAAATTTGAAGAGGCCGAGGGGCAGAACTGGAGAGGGTCTCCTGCACCGGCCAAACAGGGCCACAGGAACCAGACTGAACTGTCTGGCTGTGCTGCAGCACTCTGGGTGGCGGTGGAGGGGGGGGGGGGTGTGTGTGCTGTGGGGGGGGTGGGGGGTAGGTTCTGAGAACAGCTCACATGCGAGAGGGACACTGAGAGGAAGAGAAGGGGAGGGGGGAGAAGGAGATGTGAGGAACAGAAGAATGGATGAGAGAGTGCTGGAGGGCAGGGCAAAGGGGTGGGCGGGGGGTATCTTACAGAAGTGTTATGCAGAGGGTGCCGACTCGACATTATAAACATCGGCCCGGCGGTCCTGCGTCTCGCCATTGTGCATTCCAAACAGCAATTAACCTTTAGCAGCGACAAGGCCGCGGGCTTCTCCGTATCAGCGGAACTCCGCTGGCGGAGCGCGGGGGGCAATAAATCACAGCGCGTGATGAGATAAACACCCGTCCGCAGCGGCTCGGGGGGGGGGGGGGGGGTTTCGGGGAGAGCTCCTCGGGGTGCACCGCGTTGCAGAAACCGATTCGCCAAGGGTCGTAGCATCCCAGACAGAAGAACCGCTATGGATCCTCCATCTTAATCGGGGCCCGGATGCTAACGAGAGCCTCTGGAGAACTACAGTTCCCATGCTCCTCCACTTTGTTAGAATCAGGCTGCAAGAGACTACCGCAGACAGCCAGCTGAGGCAGAGTCATAAGCAAATCTCAAATCATTCCCTTGTCAAACAAACTACCAAACAATCTCAGGAGAAGGTTAAGTAGAGCCAACAGCATTTGATCAAGCAGTCAAACAGCCAGCTCAATGGCCAACTCTGCAAGAACTACAATTCCCATAGACAGCACACTATTCTTCCTGGTGCCAAGAGCAGGTTAAAGTGGACAAACTAGACCAGATCACAAGACCTTTGATTCTTCATTGGTCGCACACCTTTGAACTGCAACTCCATTCTGACTTAACTTCTAGAAAAATGGGTGTGACTTTGTTCAAAAAACTGCACACAGTAGCCTAACCTCTGATTTTGATATCATTTTTAATAAACTCTTTTTTAAAAACGGTTATGAAAAAAATGTGTATACAAAGAACTGCAAAACAGCAATTGCATATGGTGGTGCAACTGAAATAGAAACTGATTTTTCATTGAGAGTTGATTTTATTCAATGCATGCAAAGATAGAACAACCATTTTTGAGATACAAACTCAACTCTGAACATGCGTAAATAGAAAAATCTGTAAGAAAAAGATCAAAATATGCAAAGCCAGTTCTGATAAATTTCATTTTATTCAATCAGAATATGCGGCCTCAACTGGCACCATATAAACTACACTATTGTATTCTCACTGAAACAAATGAGACCTCATAACACCATCCAGGTCTCGCTACACTAGCTTGCAGTTTCTTTTAGAATTTATTATAGCATTTTTTGAACTTTTAAGACTTGGTCAACCCCCTGAACACACTGGTGATCTCAGGCATAAGAAGGCATAAACCCACCAAGCTCCCAAATATTTTCAGCAAAAGACCTCGATGTCCCAGCTGTGAATTTTTAAAACAAGAGGAGACAAGTCCATTCACACCTAGAGCTACAACTTTATGGAATAATCTGCCATGTTTTCAAGCCTCTGAGTTAAGTTTACAGACCACGCTTGCCTATAACTTCATGCAACTATTTTAACAGCATTTTTGTATTCTTTATTTTATGTATATTACCATGTAAGTGCTGTCTGCATGACTTTGTAATGTAATTAAAACAGTCTAATTATTCTTATTATCTTAATATTATTATTATTAGCAGAAGTAGTAGTAATATGAAGAGTAATAAAGTTCACTTAAGACTTCATATTATTCTTTGAACAGAGAGCACATGGTACCGTTGGCTCAGAACTTTCCAGACATGTCAGGCCCTTTGTACTGACACAGCCGTGATGTTAACCAGAGAGAGCAGATCCTGCAGGCCCAGGTTCGTCTTTGTTCGTATTCCTCTGCATATTACCGGATCCACTGTGGAGATACTTCTTCGTCTGGCTTACACTTTCTTACATCACCCGCTTTGACAGTTGGATATTTACTGGAGCGGTTCAAGTTAAGTGGCGTTCTCAGGAGAATAGTGGGCTGTCTTTAAAAATAAATAAATAAAATGAAATATTCAGCAACCATTTTTAATACTCTACCACCTTCCCTAAATCACAATAAACTCCAACCAGTTTGCTCTTAGAGGCAAAATTGGGGAAATGCACATTTGAAATTGTAAGCCGCAGGCCCCCATTGGCACTGGCACAGTCCGAATTCGGCCATTCGATGAGCGAGAACAGTGCCTTAACAGGATGAGCCACCCACCAGCCCCTCAAGCCCTTCCTTTTCCAATGGACACATCAACTTTGGCATCACTGACCATAAATAATGGCTGTTTTCTATTGCAATAAGTGTTATGGCATTTTTACGCATTTCTTAAGACCCTCATCCTATCAGTTATACAAGCCTACAGAGCACGGTGGCACATTTTGAGGTAACAACTAAATTAGGATTTATCACAGAGAAGGTGAGCCACTGTACGTGCTGCTGTGAGAGGCAATGACAAATAAAGGAGAGAAAAAACAGGAGAAAAACAAGTTTACAATCCATTTCCTTCACCAATCATCTCTAGACAGGCCTGCTCTGATTGTCTGAAACACGCTTGGAAGACGGCCGAGTTTTAACACCCTGTCATACCGAAAGACATGGAGACGCCAGCACTGCTCTAAAAACAAAACACATCAGCATGGCCGGGGAAACACTGGACGAGATGCTTGCTATTTGGCAAAGAGACACCTCGGCGTGTTCCAGTCACTAATGATGAGGTTACGAGCAGGGTCTGTGCGCGGAGTTTCTTGTTTTATTCTGCGGCTGGTGCCACAACTAACTCTGCCTGGAGCCATGTTTCCAAAAAATCGAAGACACACCCAAGGCTACTGTCAGACACTGATTAGCAGAACACTTGGCAATCATCATTAGCCCTCTGTTCATCATAATTTAGACTGGAAGAAAACGTCCCCGGGATATTTGGAAATGACAAAGTTTGTTTTTTGTGTGTCATATCATGCACACAAAACCTATACTAAAAACAATGAAGTGTACAGATGTGCACACACACACACACACACACACACACACACACACACACACACACACACACACACAAGCACGCGCAGACACTCTCTCACTCTCTCTCTCTCTGTTCTGATGAATTCAGAGAGGACTGCGTGCTCCCACGGTCCTCCACTCTACCTCAGCAATTAATTAATCAAGTGAACTTAATCAAATTAAGCAGGATCTTCATTAGGCCCCATTGACGATGCTCCTGGGTGTTGTGCCAGCATAGATTTTAAGAGCTCAGTTAAGCTCCCTAAGCTGGAACCCCTGTGGGGGGGGGATCAGTGAGATCTAAAACATCAAAGATCACGGGGAGGGTCAGGGAGGATGCACTGAAGATTGAGCTGTGTGTCTGCACTCCTCCCGCCTAGAACCAGAGCTCCTCCCACAAAATACCATTGCTCCTCCTACACAGAACCAGAGCCCCTTCCACCAATGACCAGAGTGCCTGCCTCCCATTTAGAACCACAGCGCCGCCCCAAACTAGACCACAGATCCTCACATACAGAACAGAGTCCCTCCCACCAATGACCAGAGCTCCTCCCACACATAATTATAGCCCCTCCCACCAAAGACCAGAGCTCCTTCCATCTAAAACCAGTGCTCCACCCACAAAAGACCATAGCTCCTCCCACCTAGAACCAGAACTCCTAACAAATACCAAAGCCCCTGCCACCTTGGACCTGAGCTCCTCCCATCTGGAACCACGGCCCCTCCTACCTAATATCAATAGCTCCTCCCACCAAGAATGAGAGCAACTGCCACCTAACAGCAGAGGTCATCCCATCAAGAGCCAGAGCTGGACATGGCACTACTGGTGCTGAAGTCCTCTGGTCAACACAACAGGCTACTCAAGGGTCAGACCTGGGTTAAACAATTATTTCAAATACCTAAAAAATTACACCTGCAAAACAGTTTTACAGATTATCAACAATTTAAAATTCAAAATATGTTCTCCCAAATATTGAAAACTTAAGAATTATATTGGCATATGACCATACATTTTGGGTCATGGCATAATATTTCACAGAAAAAAAAATTTTTTTGTAGAGCCCTGTTACAACTTCACTATACGGCTGCCCTCGCACTGGACTCTATGCTGCGCTTACGGATACCTTCCATCATCGACTACTTGATGCGAACAAAAATGGCACAGGATGTTATTTCAGTCTCAGTAGTACTCTCAAGCGTATAACCAAAAGCTTCCACCAAAGCCTAACCATGTATGTTAACCTGGAAAAACACATCCACATTTCCCTGGAATTTCAAGAAGGAGGTAACTACATGTTTATTATCCCTGGCTGGCTACACGTCTTCCTAGATTGAAGAGCAGATAGCCAACCCCCTGCCAGAGGGGCAACAGACTATTTCAGTCTAAATCTTGAACAAATAGTCTTCCCGCTCACACGTAATGTGAGCGTTCACTTTGTTGCTAATAGCCCTTTAGAGAGCGGTTAGCAGATTAGCGGTCACAGGGTATTTCAGACTCAATAGAATTTCTAATACTGCTGTTATTGATATTGTTGGCATTTCGCTACACTTTCCAACAAAACCACAATTCCACCAGACACAAATACTGGCTATGCTACTTACATGACCTCACATGTCTTTCTGAAGTCAAAACAGAAATTAAGCGTATAAATGGACCTCAGCGTTCCGGACTGACCTTTCAAACAGACAGGGTACGAACCTGGAAGTAGCACAGGCAATTATGCCTTTTGAATCTCCGACAGAAACTCTCTTCCTTATTATCACTGCTGAAAAAAAATAAAGTTGAGAATTAACCAGAAATGAGGCACACTTTCCATTGTGAGGGAGAACTATAAATAGCTTCCCACTTTTAGCTGTGTTGTGGTCCATCTAAAGTCAACACGTTTTTGAGGCGAGCAAGTCTCAGAGCGAGAAGCATAAATTCTTGGTCAATTAGTTTTCAGCTCTTTGCAATCCGTGCGTCCATGCACACGCACAAACATTCTGTGCGATATTTTGGCTTACAGTTTGAAGAGTTTGTGATGTGTTCATTTCTGAGTATGCAGGAAGGATGGTATGTTATATAAATGTGTTTCTTTAACAAGTTGTCAGCGACAGACATTAATTCCATCACGCCCACTCTTCGATATTGGCCCATCACAACAAACTCTGAGCCTGCTCCATGAGTCCGAGGCACTCAAATCCGTGAATTATAATAGGGCAAGGTGTGCAGGGGTATGTACTATCAAAGTTAAAAAGGGTCATGCTTTGGTGCTATACATAAAACATATAATATGGCAAAGTTTTAAAAAAAAGTTTAAAAAGGGTGGAATAAACGCAGGAAAAGAGAGCAAATGTAATGGTCTCCTGAAAAGAAGACGCAGGCTATCATTCACGGTTTAATGAGGTCCCGTCCGTGCTTTATTTGATCGTCTGTCAGTCACTCAACCTTTGATTTATAGCTACAAAAATGAGAATAAGCCGTTAAAAATAAGACAAGAGCAATGCAAGCAGTCATTCCAGTGAAGGAGTCCAGTTAAAAGGAGCATATTCAGGCTTTTCTGGAACGAACAACACCTGTTCCCAAAAAGTGTTTTCTCTGCTGAGGTTTTACGGCATGGTGGCTGCATTGCTGTATGTATGCATTGCTGGATCACACTTTGAACATAAACTGCTTGGCCACAAACATTTTCTTAACATAACAAAACAAGCAGTGCATTTAATAATTTCCTACATGTATTTCATAAAGGTCAAGGCTCATAAAAGTTAAAGTTCTGCTTTGAAGCAGTATATTTATCAGCCGCCAAGATTGCTTCATTCTCAAGATGCAGGTTATCTATAGTAGTATTCCCAAGAACTTGACAGGTGAAACAGCCTTTTCCTACAGAGCTACCCTATTATGGAATAACCTTCCATAGTTCTACCTTAACTCTCTGTTTCTCACTCCCAACCACTGCCTCTTTTCCCAAGTCACCCCAAAGCCTGCTGTCTGTCCCCATATACCCACTTCTCCAGCCTGCCACCCCACCCCTGTACCCCCACCTTCGGATGCTTAATACATTACATCTGGAATGGACTGACTTTATTTTTGGGAACCCAAACCCTGAGCTGGCCAGAGACGGATGGGCCCCCCTTGCTGAGTCTGGTTCCTTCCAAGGCTTCTTCCTACACGTCTTCCAGGCAGCGTTTCCCTGCCACTGTTGCCTCTGGCTTGTTCTGTGTTGCTTTAGGCCAGGTTAAACAGCGAAGCAGAAGCGTACTGTGACAATTCCTTCGGAAAAAGCACGATCTGAATATTTGACCAATTGATTTGTCAACTTCAAACTTAGCGGTGAATTCTGAAAACGAAATTAGTCTTCGTTCAAAGTAAAAAACGAGGTGTGAAAAGGTAAGCGATGCTCTACTGGGGGCTTCATGGAAGTAAGCCAATTTTTGTGAAATTGTACCTCACGGCTTGCCGAGGAAACCGTGGGTATGGTGCATTCTGTATCGGAGTGTCACCCCCCTACGATGCAGCAACAGGAAGTGACCTCAAACGTGACGCAAGCGAAATCACGTGCGCCACGTCCCGACATAATGAAGGTTGGTCCCTGGGGGAGGGGGCGTCTGGCTCCCACAGAGAGTGGGAGGGGCACGGGGAGGGCGCGTCCGTGATTGGCTGGACTCACTGATGTCTAACTCCGGCTCGTCTTTGAATACAGATATGGGGCCTAGCCTATGCATAATGCAGAGCAAGGAGAGGGGGGAATAAGCACCTCGTCCCAGGTTCCGCCAACATCTACAGGGAAGGGGGGGTCGTTAGAGAACTGTCACCTGTTCCTGTCAGGATTGGCTTCCAGCACAGAGAGAGAGGGGGGGTGGTGGGGGAGGGAGAGAGAGAGAGAGAGGAAGGGGGAGGAAGAGAATGCTCAAGAGAAAACACAAATTACATTGAAAAATGGCTAGGAATGACTACAGGTACACACTGCAACAGATCCCTTTTGGGTCAGGAGGAGAAGAGTGGAGGGAGTGTATCTGAACCATGTTTAAGGAAGCTCATAATCCACACACACACACACACATACACATACATGCGCGCACACACACGCGCACACACACGCACGCACGCACACACACGCATATGCACACACACGCACACACACACACACACATATGCATACACGCACACACACGCGCGCGCACACACACACACACCCACATACACACACACACGCGCGCGCGCGCGCACACACACACACACACCCCCCCACATACACACATGCGCGCGCACGCACACACACACACGCGCGCGCGTGCACACACACACACACGCACACACACACACACACACACACACCCACATACACACATGCGCGCGCGCACACACACACACACACACACACCCGCACACACACACGCTTAACTGTGTGTAAATATTGCTTCAGTGCCGACACTAGTGGTACTGCACCCACCGATCACCACACTGAAAAAATAAACATGCAGAATGTACATGACAGGCAGACACAGCAAATCCATGTTCATGAAAAAATATGCAAAATTTATGATAACAGTGGCTGTATCAGTAACAGTATGACAGAGGTTAGAGTAAATAGTAACGCATTTTGTTATGAGCACGTACGCACACACAGCCTTCTCCCCAGGGAACTTCAATTTTGGAAAGCGATGTCATTTTTAAGGAAACCGAGCTGTTTACAAAATGAAGGTTTAGACAATTACCTGTCAGACATGGAGTGGCAGTTGGCAGGGACTGAAATCGCTGCTGTCTTTGTGTGGTTGCATGTGTTGGGGGGGGGGGGGGGGGGCACAGATTATTTGCATCCTCCCTCCAGGAGATGAGCGTGATAATGCCAGGGAGCCCGTGTGTGTGTGGGGGGGGGGGGGGGGTAATGCTTGTCGCCGTGATGCTTGAACACAGGCCAAGCCCCCAATTAAGCTGGCCCCTGCTGGGACAGCATTTTGGGCACCTTCGTCGGTGCCAGACTCCCCAGACACACCTGCCCCTTGATCCTGAGTATACCCCCCTCCCGAGTATACCCCCCTCCCCGCCCCACGTACACCCCCCCCATTCCACCCCTACATGGGGGTGCTTGTTAGGGTCGCAGAGATGCACACGCGTACTTCTTTACCTGCAGCAAACACACAGATAAGACATAAGCGCTGTGAGACTGCCAGACTGCAGGTGTGGGAGGAAGCACCTCAGGTGGAGTCCGGCCTTCCACCCAAAACCACTGGACCAGATTGACATAGAACAGCGTGGACCTGACCGTACATCTCGGGCACAAAAAACTATCTCAGGCCAAGCAGCACCATCGCCGATGCCTGAGAAAACTCACAAACACTGATATTCATTTTAGCCACTTGATAAACAAGCTTTTCCATATAAATCCATATTTAATCAGTTTATTTATCATTCATGAACCTACGCTCTTAAAATATTGAAACCTCACAGCTTGTTTTTCCCCAGAAAACAATCAAAGAAATAAATCAGACACATTAAAATGTGCCAATACCGAAAATTATTTAGGGGCTGAAACCTGTTTTTGCCCAGGTGAAAATTTTTAACTCTTCATCAGCATTCAGAGTCACCATCTCACTATATATATATTTTTTTTTTTCTGCCACTGTGCTTTATGCAGTGCATGGTCTTAGGAAGCATTCCGGTTTTGCGTAATGACTATGCCGGCATCAAATTAACCAAGTGAAACATTTTTAGATTTCTCCGTGATTTACAAGCTCCGGTTTAATGTAAACAAGAGCCACAGACTGTTGTACAATGTAATTAAGTATACCGTTCTTCCCAGCATTGCCCTATAAAAGGCTCATTAAACCACTGAAGCTACATCCACCCAGCGAGAGGGCCACCGTTTAACATATCAGAACCGATAATTAATGCATTATTTAAAAACAGCGCTCCGACCGCTAATTAATTTGAGTGTTAACGGCTCATCAGTTACTTAAAACCGACGCTTCAAACTCAAATACATATGACTAATACATGAAAGGTTCTAAAGAGATAAGTTTTCGGTTAATTAGGAATAAATGCTATCTTTTTAGAAAAAAAAAAAAAACTTCCAGTGTTTATGAGGCCAAAGCTCCCTTACTAAAATACCTTCGGCAGAATAGATTGAAAATCATTCATTAAATCCTTCCAGTGTTAGAAAGGTCAGTTGGCTGCAGTAGCAGGGTAGAGATGTGCACTCACTCCTAACTGCCATTTTAACGACCACCAGCAGTAATGTGCACACTTTGAAAGGGTGTTTATGACACGCAAATTACACTGTAAAAACAGAGCGAGGAGTCATTTACACCCAGAGTGTTCTCAGAGAGGCGTTGCGCAAACGCAGACATCTTTCCCTTAAGTGCTAAGCTTCGGAATGTACTTGGCACTGTAACTTTTTATGTACCAGACATAGGAACAGCCGTTCAGGGTTATAGTAGGAACAGCTGTTTAGGATTACAGCGATTGCCTTTTATATAAAAACCAAAAGGGCCTGTGTTCGAAAGGCGTCTCAGAACAGAGCTGATCCAGGATCAGGGTTCCGCTGACCATACCCCAGCACTAACCCATAAGATAAAATAATTAACTGATCCTAGGTCAGCAATCCTTCTCTAAAGGTGCTTTATGAACACAGGCTCAGGGTAGCTGATGGCCCTGGCTAGCTGCAGTAAAAGTGCATCCCTGTACACGGCGCCAGCGCAGGGTTAAAGCAATGGCAGCCACGTTTCCACTGTGGTTTTCTGTGTCTTCACCTTAATGTGAGTTACAGGACAGCTTCCCGGCGTGGTCAGGGCAGCAGGTGTCGGCCATCTTACGATGCAGCCTGAAGACCCACCTCAGTACCCCTCCCCACTGCTCACCGGCACTTCTACCAGCCCAAACACCAAATAAGAGGCAACTTCCTTTGTCACTTGAAGATCCTGTTGTTCTCATCTGTAGTTTAATGTAGTGTAATGATCATTAGGGCAGTTATATTCCTGTTTGTAAAGCTTAGTTTAATGTGCAACAGGGCAGTTGAAAAGTTGCCAATCAAGCCTGCATTTCCTGCACTCTCTTCGGACAAATACTGTCCCCCTCTGGGAAATTACTGCACTTTTATTCCCAGATCTTTGCACTTGTGTTCACTTCGCAAGTTGCTCTGGATAAGAGTGTCTGCTAAATGACAGCACAGTAATCCCATATAAAACTGGGAATACAGTCTTATAAAAGTAATGTAGGAGAAGAGTTTTTCCACCAGTGGCATGTGAACTTATAATGTCTTGGAAACGGCTGAACTGGACTGCCCAGTTCATAGGTTTGGAGACTAAAAACAGAAAAAAAAAACGTTTATTATTTTGTGATTTGAAACCGATAAATCTCACAACTCAGTGAGCTCACACCAAAAAAATAGTGCAATGATGATCATTATTTTTACTTCATTAGAGGAAAGGCTGCTGGGAAATGGTTCACTAGTGTATGCTAGAAGCAGCTAGCTGCGTCACTGCCTGAATATATTGGAAATCAATTTTAACGTGCAAAGCATAGGTCTTCGGATATTTACATAAGGGAAATGCAGTGCGCTCGATTTACGTGATCAATCAATTTGTCCTCAGCATTTTATGCTGGGCTGTGTGGTGCTGACCCAGTCCTTTCCTGTTGTGAATGTGCACAGCTGTAAAACTGACTACCATGAACCATTTGAGTAGCGCAGCTTAATCTGTTCAAATATTCACTGGTATTTATCTTTTAAGTTAAACTTGAATTTAACTCTTTTGAATACATTTCAAATAATTTAATAATTTGAATACATTACTAATGGCTCATTTATACAGTTTGGCATCCAGGTCTTAAAGTGTATCAGAGCTGTGTAATGCACACGTCCACAGAAAAGCACTAGTGCAGCTTCATAAATTTCTGTTTTGCTGCCACGATGGATTGCGCCTCTGCCCCCGGCGCCGGGGTCACAGCAAAGGCCTCTGGGAGAAGCAGCTCACGCGCCCCAAGCTGAAACCCGTCCCCAGCACCCGTTGGTGCGGCGGCGCTGGTGTCTGGCGCTAATCTCCTTCAGCAAGTGCACCGGCAAATACCCCACGCGACAAGCTAACCGCTATACCCCTCAAAGGGTGTGATGAACTTAACTCCTCCCATGCAGTGCCCCAGCTGGAACCTGCGCGCAGGGTGCGGAAGAGGACAGGCGGTCAGCTGGTGGGGCAAGAAACAGCTTCATATGAATCTTCAGATAAGGTCTGGGTCGCGTTCAAATCTAAGCACTCGCCTACTATTGAGTATACCATGTTGAGTACAATGGAGAAGTAAAGCACCCTTTTTGGTCCCATAAATACCAGCACTTCCCTTTAAAAATGAGGCGCAGCTCTGCTGACGTTTGCCTTCAACAGGAACGACGACGTGCGATCACAGCCACGAAAGGGCAGAGCATCTTACGATGCCTGTGCAGTACGGTCGGAATTGTATGGAGGACGTTCACTGCATACTGCTCATCATGTACTGCACAGTACAAAGTGTGCTTAGTATACAGTACACAATCTGAGGACACAGTAGTTAGGAGGCAGATTCGGACAGCCTTGGTGAGGATCTGTTGTGGAGTCCTCCTTACCCCCAACAAAGAGAGGACAGCATCAGCCAGGCTGGCAGATGTAGAGACAGAATAACCACCTCCAGCTTCTGAATGACACAGCAGCATTAACGATACCCGAATAGAGTTCCAAAATGCCGTTCTAATTGCACTCTTCGATTAATGCCATGCTCACTCACTCAATATTCTTACAAACCTATTTGCATAGTAAAATGTCCCCCTTTAATCTCAGTCTAATAACTTTCTTAATTATGATTTATGTTTTTTTTTTTTGGTGTATAGCGCGCACTTGCGACTTTCAAATATGCTTAACAGCCCACCCTTCAGTTTTAGAACCTGATGTTCCACCGATGTTTTCAACAGAACGAGCAAATTAACACGCAAAACCTTTAAAAGGTCTTCGCCTGAAAACCAGAAGGAACATGACAGAAGGAGCGCTGAGCTATTCCCAGCAGCCGTATCGGGTGTAGGAGGGGAACAAAGCAACACGGAATACCTGTGACATCTGTGTAGCAGAGTAATTGGTTATCAGAAGCATCGTGAAAAGTCTAGCGGTTCGCCGCCTCTCGCGAACGTGGCCAGGCGGCGGGGACGTGACGCGAATGCGCCGTCGCGACAGTCTGCGTTCGGGGCGGCGTTCATCATCGCGGTAAAGCCGCTGCAGCGTGCATCCTGCCTGCTTAGTTTTGTTTTCTCACTGCGTGTCTTAATCCCCTGGTTAAGAAATAAGATCACAAATATGTGATCAGAATGTTCTTCGCTGAGCATTCTAATTCTGAAGTAACAATCACTACTGGTGACTGACAGCAATGGAGTTCTAGAACACTGGATTAGAATTCTGAGAAGAAAAAAAAAAATCTCAGATTTTCAAAGGGCTCAGGGCACAAGTGCAGAGGGCTCAGGGCACAAGTGCAGAGGGCTCAGTCCAGAGTAAGTCAGGTTGCTCGCCTTAGGCCTCTGGCATAAACCGGTTTGTGTCTCACTCCTTTTACAGCCATTATTGCAAAACATGATTTTGGGAATTCTACAGCAATACTTAAGATTTTAATAGTGCTGATGTCACATTAAGATGGACCCCTGGATTCAATCCTGGAGCCCTGACGTGCATGTCCATCACACCCAAGAACCGGAGGTATACGTACTTCACACCAAAATTCCCAGGTGTGCATGTCCTTCACACCCAAGAACCTGAGGTATACGTACTTCACACCAAAATTCCCAGGCACACACGTCCTTCACACCCAAGAACCTGAGGTACACATACTTCACACCAAAATTCCCAGCTGTGCATGTCCTTCACAGGTTCTGCTTCTCAATGATATTCATCTCACAAAAGCCTGCTCCCAACACCTCACTTACCCACACACATGCACTCCCATGCATGTTTGTGCACATACATGCGCGCACACACACACACACACTTATATATTGTACACACTCAAATACACACATACACACTCAAACGCATTCATAAACACACCAGACACATTCATAAACACACAAACGCACGCGTGTGCATGCACACACACACACACACCTCTTGTTATTCCGGCCAGTGCACACACACGCGGGTCTTCATTAGGACTGAAACATTCCACAGCCCAGGAAGTATTAGTCATCGGGTCATGCTCCACTGCGCCGAGGAAAAAACCTCTCATACATCACGCTTACCGCCACCCGCCAAGACAGCAGCGACTGCAGACGAGTCCTCTAATTGAAAATCCACTTATTACAAGCGCTTCCCCTTAATAAACGGAGTGTGGCGCAGTGGGTAAGGAACTGCGCTTGTAACCGAAAGGTCGCAGGTTCGAATCCCGGGTAAGGACACTGCCGTTGTACCCTTGAGCAAGGTACTTAACCTGCATTGCTTCAGTATATATCCAGCTGTATAAAATGGATACAATGTAAAGTGCTAAGTAAAAAAGTTGTGTAAGTCGCTCTGGATAAGAGCGTCTGCTAAATGCCTATAATGTAATGTAATGTAATGTAATAAAGTAACACAACAGACATGCGGTGTCCCGCGTGATGGGGAGTTTTGGTCTCCCCATCCGTCTTATGAATTCTTTGGGGTGCTTGCGGGAAGGGGGTAGTGAGGCAGGAGATGGACAGGCTCAGTTTGGACTATTCCACCAGAGAGGATTCCGGGACAAATGTGGGGCTGGTGCCTCTCCAAGCTTTATAATCAGGCTTTCAGTATTTGAGTTTTTTTAAATTATTTTATTTTATCTGGAAGATTCAACTGACATTTATCTTTCAGCATACATTCATACCGCCACTTATTTTTCAAAATGATACCATAGCAACGACAGAGAAGTTGCATTAATTTGAAAATGGACAAGCACTACAACAGGAAAAACATGACCTTGGGCTAAACTGGATGGGTTTTAATGAAACGCTTTAATGAACTGCATGCTTACTGATGCTGAAAACAAAACCATAGAACAGCTATCAATCTGTTTACATTACAGGAGACTAAACGTGTAAATGCCTAAACGTGTAAATTACATTAATTACCCTTTCTCAGAGACATCGAAATGTTCTAAAGTTTTACGGCCTACATTGAATTTCAATGAAAATGCTAACAATAGCTCAATTACTTAATTCGCAAAACAAACTACTGTCGTGTACGCTAATGAATTCTCTCATATTATTCCGCATCGCCTTGTTGATATTAATCTACAGCATTATTGCAGGAGTGGGCAAGGAAGGCCATATCTGTTTATGGATTTCATGCCACCTTTGCTCGTAATTATTTCATTAAACCCTATCATTTACATGACCTGACATTTTAAATTTATTGATTAGCACGGCTGAAGACTTCTCGCGTCCTTATAGGAAACATAGCTGAATCTATGAATGGATTGTCATTGGTTTGTACAGCTAATTAGCGAACTGAACATGGCTAATTGGTGGAAACAAAATCCTGCATAAACACAGGCCCACCAGGAATCAATATCCAACCTTTGGTATACAACATCTATAAATTACTTGTATTATATTCCACTTACATTATCATCATACTTTAAAAATGCCTGCGATGGACTGATACTCAGAAGTGGGGCACGGTTTCTGCGGATGAACGGTGCAAGACCTTGCGTCAAACTAACGAGATGCATCCTGAAAATGGTGTTAATTGGCTAAAGAGGGTTAAGAGAGGTTTCCCAATGAGGTCAGCCCAATTATTAACGAGTTTAGGCTGATCCCTGTGAATGCTTATCGATCAGAGAGCGACCTGGCTGCACTGTGAGAACAAGATGAGAGTCCCCAACGGCCGCTTTCTGGGCTGAGCCACAAAGGACCAGCCACTCCCTCTCTTGTAACACTTATTTTTTCCCTCACTTTGGTCTGAAGATCGCTTACTTCCGTTACCATTTCCATTTCAATGGTTTGACCTCAGTGCACAGCGTCAACCGTTTTTAATCTCTCTGCTTTTTTTATTAATTTTTTTTTTTTTTACAAAAGAGCAAAACAGTGTGCCCTCTCATATTATTATTATTATTAGCTTTATTCAAACGGGGGAAGGCAGAGAGAGTAACTGACACACAAAGTGCCACGGCAGGAATCGAACCTGCTGCCCTACACACTGCACCACAAAACTAGCCGACACATACACAAAGCATAGCCTCTCTGTACATCTGTAAACTAACACCGACATTTAACAGTTAAATTCAATATTCTTAGAATGCCAAATTATTGATATAATAATGATCCCAACATTAGTTCCAACATTCACAGCATGTATCACGAAAGGTAAATAAACCTCATTCCAAAACAGCGCTACCAATGTTTCCCAACATTTTTTTCAAGTAACTTGGCGCAGTTTGTTTATCTTTATCCATGTCAGGAGTATGAGGTCTTTATGAGCCTGGTTGAGAAGAGAAAGATTGAAAGACAAGAAGAACCACAAAATATCTAAACAGTTCAATGCTATGGGGGGCTTAACAGCATTAGTAGCTCAGGTGTTTGGGTTCTTAAGGCGGAACTACAGTAAGCCTCAGCATTTGTTGGCAAAAAGCTGTTGTTGAAGACTATTGGATCTACTGGAGCTCCCCACTTACAGGGGTAGACTACACCTCATTTTAAAACTAGGCAGCTGGTATTGAAACAGCCAAAATATAGGCTTGCACTGCAACACAACATTTTTTTAAACTGGATGATCATATGACAGAAGAGCAGGGGAATAAAAATCACACCTATTAAAGTACATGGCTAGCCACCAGGAAGCCTGTTTATGTTCACATACTGGTAGCATCGTTAAGGAGCAGAACTAGATGTGTGCATCTCATCTGTTTTAATCGTTTGGGCTGTGGAACATTTGTAAACTTGTTCTGTTTTTTCTTCTCCCTTCTATCTGCAAATGTGTGCTGTCTATTCCAAAGTATCTCGCTGCTGCCCCGTTCTAATTTTACAAATTGGATGTTACCTGGTAAAATCCCATTCAAATTTAGTCTCAAATTGTCTCTGGAACAAACGGTAAGGTCTGTAAGCTGGCTAGCGTCCTCATGTTAACTGCTCAGGGGGACATTGATAAAGCGCTCTCCTGTTACCAAGGTTTTTGTGTGTTTTTTGTTTTTTTTTGATGCTCCATGTATCCGTTTGAGAGACCGCCATTTGTCAACGCGGGGAGAAACCGCGCAGTTGTCCGTTGATGAGACGCAGCTTGTTCTCTCCGTGTAACCAGATCAGCATTGATCAATGGCGTGTTTATGGGGATAAGACAGAAAGCAATTCATTTCTAATTAGGACGGGATAATTGGGGGACCTCGTTTAACCCTCTTTTTAATTGCGCTGCTTCTGGAAAGTCGCACCTCAGTGATCCAACATTTTGATGCGAAGACATTTTGTAAGACTGATGTTACTGCCATGGAGGGCTGCACGTGCACAACAAAGACACAACAACAAACAAAAAAGGGGCTCAAGATCATCACTAAAAAAACAGTTTCCGCTGTTTGCTTTAATTAACTGGATTTTTTTTTTTTTTTTTTAATGCTTTCTCTCACTAATTTGGAATGCCTAATTTCATTTTATCAGTGCCCATCACTGCAACTTCTGGCATAGACTTTGGCAGAGCATAGATAAGCATGTATTCTGCTCCGAAGCACCTGATCTCAGCCACCGCTTCTCATCACACAGCAGCCCACAGGTCCAGCTCACACAGACGTGAGTCAAAGAAAGATGCTCTGCGTGCAGCTTGACAGGCTGGAAATGCAGGCGCCCTCCCGACCAGTGGGGGCCGCTAGCGAGCACCGAAACGCTGTCGTCTCGGCCGAACTAAACCCTCCCATCCCTGGGTGATGCTAGAGCCAGCCATGTGTCCCCTTGTGGGGGTGCCAGCCACAGCCAGGTACCGGACTGGAACATCAGAGTCACTTGCTTCATCAATTAAACAAAGCAGATCTCGCTGCCACAAATTCACACCCAGTAATGTACTTGTATGGGAAAGGATGCCAGTCATTGCCCTCAAGAATACATTTTGGCAAGACCACTTACTGCGCAGGACCTATAGAGAAATATGGAATGACCACAGCTTATTTAGTAGAACATAAATAAAGAAATGTGGGAAAACCCTGAAGAAACTTCCCCAAACTGAAAAACTGCAGATGAGGCAGTTAAAACTGCCCATCTGAATAAACCTGACTAATGAAGAACCCATACACATGCATCAATGAGGCCGTTGTCACAAAGACTGAGGTCTCATCTCATCTATACACATCTGTGCTTTGTTTCCATTTAATTCTCTTTTTGGCACTACACAGTATCACAATCACATTTGTCATATTTTTCCCTTCAAAGCAAAATTATCAAAGTTTTTTTTTTTTTTTTCATTTTTAAACTTGAAACCAACTTAACACAGGCACAGGGATCTGAATTTCTGTGTTCAGTAACTGAACCTTAAACTGAGGGATGCATATAAAGCTAACAGCACCGTCAGCTGACGCTAATGCCATTTTTAAAATGTCCCTTATCACAGTCTTAACCCCTTGCTCATGCTAAAGTGAGACAGCTTAGATTGCACATCAGCTCTGAGTGTTGAGTATTGAGTAGTAGTGTTCTCATTTCGCCAAAGATTTGTGTGAAAATAATTTGCCAGATCAACATTCAGATCGCCCATCCGTATCATCCTAAGACCTGGAGCCTCTGGTATATTAGCCATCCAGTATATTACGCTATGCGGAAACATGTTGTTCAAGATACATACAATAAAAATAAATATTATCACTGCAAAAAAAATCGAAACTTTTTCTGCCAAGTTTGAGGAATATATGGCAATATATCAGGATGGCAGAATTGTATTGGCGGGTGGGGAGGGGGTCCAGTTGTGGAGAAAAATGCTTTATGTAATCATACTGTAATGTAACGCCATGACAAAATGAAATATCAAATTAGACTGGGTTGGGAATCTGGCCTTGTAGCATGTGCCAGCACCAGAAATACTTCTGAGTATTTGAATTTATCAAGTATTACATCACAAATTACATGAAGTTAAAAAAAGGTTCAGGAGAGCACAATCCCATACAGGGTACACACGTGCATTAATTTTGAAATGACAGGAGGGAGTTTATTCCCTCAGTAACACCTATGTGTCTGAAAACTTCTCTCGCCGCTTTTCCTCTGTAAAACTGCGAAAGGAAATAAGACTGAGAGCTCGCCAGTCTGCCTGTGCCAATTAATCCAGTTAAATAAGCAGATGTATTCAAATGAGCAATCTGAGACTGTAAAAGGCGGTTTAATTAGTTCCGCAGAATTTTTCATCTGTCCCTGATCCCTCAGAACTTGAAGGGGTATGCGCAGTACTTCAGCTAACGGGGCTATGCATAGTCGCAGAATTAGGATGTTCAGTCATCTCCCCTTTCTGCAGTTCAATATGTATAAAGCCCAAATATTTATTTTGCTCATTTTACAATACGCATAGCAAGCGGTAGCGCCATTATGCGCTCAAACCCCTTTTTATTTTGGCTATTTGTTAACGACCTTTGGAGCGTTGGTCAGACACTTAAAAGGAGCCTAATGACCCACTGAAGCCTACTTCACCTGGCCGAAGGGTGAAAAGGTCAAAGGTGGTAAATACCTGGCGTATATCATAAGCAAGGACAATTGGGGAGCGCAGAGGTTTCAAATGGAAACATTTAATCAATGTCAATCAATCATTCCGTATGTCGATCAATCAGATTCTCTCGTTCTGCCTGCATTTTGTATGTACATTTAGTCTGCGACCATGAATTGAAAGCAGTATTGAATGTAAAGAGGAAAAAAGAAAAAAAAACAGTCAATGAGAAAGGGGTTCTCTCTGAAGTGCCAAGGCCGGTTGACACAAGGAAAGGACGGGCAATACATACGAGCACACGCATGAATATTTAATACCATCAGCACATCTGAAATCACAACCGTACTGAGTGATAACTGCTCCTCAGCAAAAACGTCCCTCTCGTCGCTTAACGTGCGGCCCCCTTAATAAATCTCCGCTTCTGAACGGCCCTTAAAATCCCGTGTACACGAGGCTTTGGAAATACGATCTCGGAAAAGGTTAATCAGCCTCAGGAATTTTTTCTTTTTTTTTTTTTTTTTTTGAAAATTCATTTGATTTGTGATGACTCGTTGGCCCCCTCTCTCCCCCTCAGCCCTGGCTGATGGTCAACTTTCCACCTGAGTCAATATTGGAATTGTCATGAGATTCGCAATTAAGAACCCTAATTTACATGAGCCACTTCATGCTGGGGAGGGAGGGGGATGGAGGAGGGGGGGAGAGGGGAAGAAGGGGAGGGAGGGAGGGAGGGAGATGGAGAAAAGAGGGAGGGAGGGAGAGAGAGACAAATAGTATGAGAGAAACAAAGTGAGAGAGACAGAGAGAGACAAAGAGAGAGTATAGAGAGAGAGACAAAGAGAGTGCGAGAGAGAAAGAGAGAGAACCCCCATTTACAGCTGAGGAACACTTTCCCGTTTCTGAGATTTCATCTTTGTAATTACAGTGAAAAACAGCCAATCCGGTGAAGTCATTTATATGTAGGGAATAAGCCACCGTGGGCTGTCTTGCAGTATGAAAATAAACCAGGCCAGGACAGTCTGATACAGCCCCATGGCAGTTATCTACCCTGAATAGCTTTATTTTCATACACCCGATCTGACCAAAGTGCTTTATTCCCCTTACACTGTGGTAATTTGCAACAGAAATAATTCATTTATACAATTAAAAACAACCATTGTAGGCCGATGGTGATGTTATTAACCTTTTACTGTTTGCTGTGATATTCAGTATGAAATATAATGTCCCACTGAAATAAAATGTCCAGTGCATTAATTTATAGTGATAAGGTCACTTTGACTGGAACTACTTCATGACTGTTATTACACTGATTCTCCATGCAGGTTATAGGAAAATTATGAAGACACCCTTAACCAATCAGAATCAAGTATTTATCCAAGCTGTGTTACGATATATTTTATTGTTACACCAATCCAAAAACCTGTTTAACTGTATGGGAGGGCTAAAATACAACTCTCAACATACAAGGTTCTCAACAATCCTGCACATATCATCATTCTGATGGGCGTCATGTTAAAAATAGGGTTTAAACAAAGAGTTGTTAACAGTATTTTCCAAAATTTCTACAAACTTACTGTATACAAGCCTGCACAACACTGTAATCCTCAGCAAAGATCCAGATATGAGTAACTGGCTGGCTAGCAATGGACAACGTGATTCACAAAGAAGACGTGGGCAGACATAAACCCGACCACCTGTCAGGACGCAACCAACATTCGTCCACCAATTACATCAACTCAATGAAGATGGACCCACAGTAAGGCAAAGGTGGCAATTCAAACTCTGACACAATAAAGTGGTGAAATAGCGAGAGGAAGTGTGTGTGAAATGCATCATATCTGACTAGTATCTGGGCTGCGTGACCCTGCAGTGGCTCACTGCTGCCACAGGAGGCACTGTTCCTAAACAGACAGGCCAGAGCATCTTGGAGATCTCTCCAGATCTTACTCTTTTGGCTTTCTGAGATTAGTCATCACCGATCCTAAGGGTGCAGTTAGCTTGTTCTACCACTGGGGGAGCCAGTGCTGGAGAAAAGGCATATTTTGAGGCAGACAGCATGTTTGGAGAATAGTGGGGGTGTATAGTGTTTGATAGAAATTAAATCATAGGGAGGTATATCACAGGTATTAATATGCAATAAGACACTACAAATATACCATAAAATACATAATTTATACATAATATATCAAATACTAATACTAATGTTGCTGGGGAACCTGATGCCAGATTAATTTTTCTTATTTAAAGAAACTAAAAGTATGAAAAGCATCTTCATGCTATAATGACATTATGGTCAGACAATACTGCAAGAGATGTTGACAGCAGACATCACACACTGTTCACAATGTTACTACTAATCTGAGTCAATCTTTGCTTAATTGTGCATGCGTACGTGAGTGACAAAGAGACAGAGAATGTGTGAGTGTGTGTCTCAGACAGTGTGAGTGTGGGGGGGACCCAAACTTTATCAGGCAATAATGGTCACTGATAAGCCAGGTTGACCTTTTTTGTGGTCCAAATCATCTTCTTAATTATTAAGCACGCAGATAAAGAGTATTTTAGCCACCCCCTTTGCCAGTAATGTTACTGTCCATGCCGGCACTCCAGCAGAAAAATGAGTCTAGGATTGGCTATTAGCTCCATCTCATTTTAAACCACCTTCACAAAACCATCATCATCAATCAAAATGGCCTCATCCCAGCACTAAACAGCAAGAACTGCATCATGTACGTTTTTCCAGAAAGTAAATGATAGAGGGGTTTCTACGGAAGTTTAAAACGAAGGCGCATATTTGGCAGCAGAAGCCAAATGCAAAAGAAGGAGGGGGTTTGGGTGGAAATTTGAACTTTCTCCAGTTTATTTCTATTTTCTCGTAAATAGCCAAAAAAAAAAAAACTGTGATATTCTACCATCATTTAAAATGATTAAGCCGAAAGGTAAAAAGCAAGTAGTCAATCAGGAGAAAATAAAGGACAGTTATTGAATTTATTGCTGAACCCCGAAAATCATTCTTCTCGTCGCTGTTGCTGCTTACTGCCTGTGAGAGCATGAGGGTGCAGGGGCGTGAGTTTTTATTTATTTTTTTGGGGGGGGGGAGGGGGGGGCACTTCTCTGTGATATACCATTTCATCCAGCAGACCCTCAGAGCCACACCACCACAGGATTTCAACCTCATAAACCGCGTTAAAATACGCTATTCCACGAACTGTGCCTGAGGGGGATTTAGCGAGAGGCTGTGACTCAGCACCCGACATCCAGCACTGCGCTGTGAAGGCCTCAACGAACGATCCTCCCTCAGCTGCACGTAAGCTCTTCAAACATTCTGAAACAACTGAGTACGATTCCCCCTCAGCTGCACGTAAGCTCTTCAAACATTTTGAAACAACTGAGTACGATTCCCCCTCAACTGCACGTAAGCTCTTCAAACATTCTGAAACAACTGAGTACGATTCCCCCTCAACTGCACGTAAGCTCTTCAAACATTCTGAAACAACTGAGTACGATTCCCCCTCAACTGCACGTAAGCTCTTCAAACATTTTGAAACAACTGAGTACGATTCCCCCTCAACTGCACGTAAGCTCTTCAAACATTCTGAAACAACTGAGTACGATTCCCCCTCAACTCCACGTAAGCTCTTCAAACATTTTGAAACAACTGAGTACGATTCCCCCTCAACTCCACGTAAGCTCTTCAAACATTCTGAAACAACCGAGTACGATTCCCCCTCAACTGCACGTAAGCTCTTCAAACATTCTGAAACAACTGAGTACGATTCCCCCTCAACTGCACGTAAGCTCTTCAAACATTCTGAAACAACTGAGTACGATTCCCCCTCAACTGCACGTAAGCTCTTCAAACATTTTGAAACAACTGAGTACGATTCCCCCTCAGCTGCACGTAAGCTCTTCAAACATTTTGAAACAACTGAGTACGATTCCCCCTCAACTCCACGTAAGCTCTTCAAACAATTTGAAACAACTGAGTACGATTCCCCCTCAACTCCACGTAAGCTCTTCAAACATTTTAAATCTATTGAGTACGATCTCTGATCGGACACACACACATACCCGCAGCTCAAATAAATGTACAGAAGGCCATTTTAAAATGGCCGCAGCTGCTAATTGCTTTTCCACCCTTGATTGCCCATTAGCTTATTTATGAGGAAAACGTGGGGTATCGATCACCTCCAGTCAAACGGACTCCAGATTGTGGAGCTCTCTTCCAGCTTAAGAAGAGAACTAGAGCTGCTCCAACACACTGAAAGATCTTTGTGTCAAATGCGATATTTAGATGGTCATTTCCACATTCACGATGTCCAGAAATCCAGTTAATCCAATACGAGGTTAGACAGTGCACCTCACTCATAACAAATTGCGCAATAGCATTCCGATATTGACATAGGCGCACAGAATATCCGTACCCTTCATAAATATTGCAGTTCCATTTGGCACATCTAATTATCGTCTCAAGAAAACAAAGACGGAAAAACGTTCCATCCATCACGGGCCACGGCGGCGGCGGTGTCGGGGAGAGAGAGGAGAGAAATCTGAAATGGCTTTCAGGGAGCCCTGAGAAGCCGATAGTATTCATGGCTTGCGATCCGTCTCCTTCATCAATTACACTGCTTTACCAGACTCCACTGCTAATTACAGTATCAGACCTTTCATCATTAGGCAAAACACCATAGGCGCAAAGGAAACTTAATCCAAAATGCCCCCCCATTTGGCTCTCAACGTAGACAACGCAATTACAAAAATCTTTCTCTGACTCTTTGTTTTAAAAGAGTTTCTCCTCACGTTTTTTTTTTTTTTTTTTTCCTGAAGCATAAATCCTGTCCTATATACACAAATTTTTTTTCTTTTTTTTTTTTTAATAAAGCGTGTTAATTTGCCCCTTTTACATTTTACTCACTAAGTAAATACATAGCTAATTAAGCAGAAATAGGAATCGCGGGGTCGGCGGCGGCGGCGGCGGCGGCGGCGGCGGCAGGCGGGGGATGCGCAGGGACAGATGTGATGATTTCATTTGCATGTTAATAGCCAGCAGGCCCCGTGGAGAGCCTGCCGAATAACCGCCTCTTTAATGCCTCGCGCAATTTAGCGGGGAAGGAGGGAGGGGGGGGAAAAAAAAGCAATTAATTGTTTTAAGCGATTCTATTAAAACGAGCGCTATCTGGAGGAGGCGCGTGTGCGCGGAATCTGCCCCGTCGGCAAGGGAACGAGGAGGGAAATGTGGGGGGTGGGGGGGGTGGGGGGGGTTGTTTTGGCACATCTTAATTCTCCATATTTACCTTCCAGTGCTTCTGTATTAGATTCTTTTTTTCTCTTTTTTTGTATTAGATTATGTTTTTTTTTTGTTTCCTGCAGGCGATGAGCTTTCCTCACAAACTGGGACGACTCGACACCAATTGCCGTAGCGCGCGGGCCCGCCTCACGTCGAGTTCTGCGCGGACGTGTGAGAAACGGCGGCTCGTCTCGTCTCTTTGCAAGGCGCCTCAGGCCCGGCGACGGGAAGCTGTGCGTAACCCGCGTGCCTGAGCGCACGGGTCCGGACGCAGCCTGTGGGTAAACGAATGACCGATCGCCTCGCTAACGCAAACAACCTGCAGGTTTCCCAGAAGCCCTTGCTGTGTGTAAGCCCTCGGGTGGCGGAGGGGAGAGGCCGGGGCAAGGCCCGGTCCTCTGTAGGACGGTTAATTCAGCTCCCGCTTTGGGTCCCGGAGCGCAGGCTGGTGAATTATATATGAAAGTCAGACAGCTCAGAAGACTAACGGTTACTGGAGACGGCCGGCTCCGCGCTAAGCTAAAAAAGCGCAGAGTCACTGCTCAGCAGGCCGCGGTGGGAGAGGCAGGCGCGTGGCACGTTCGCACTCGAAGTCGGTCCTCGACAAACTTTCAATAAATAATCTCCAAAACACTCCCGCACTTCCCTGAAAACATTCGTTGAAACATTTTATGAAAACGTACAATCTCATTGAACTGATGCTCATGAGAACAAAAGGCTTTTGTTGTGAATATTGATGAATATGGATAAAACACATTTACTGGAGTCAAAAGTAAAATTTACTGGTCTATTTCAAGCAGACCAAGGTCTGCACCAAACTGAAGAAGTTTAAGGAGAACTGAGTTATGGGAGGGCATTTCAAATTGAGGACGAAGAAATAGGTGGTAGAAACAAACAATAATTATAGCTATAACAAGAAGCGATAAGCATGGAGACATTTTTATTATTAATAATATTGTCTTCAAATATGTATATATTTATTTATAATTTATATTATATCAAATATGGTATACAAATTAATGGCATGTAATGTTAATCTACTATGAAAACTAAAACTAAAAAATTAGGCTTTGAACCAATAATCTATGCTTCTTAATCTTATAAATACACACACGTGCACATGAATACAGTCACATGGTTTACATCTACAGTATGAGCTTTGGACTTTGTTAGAAAATGAACAATCTACATGCATTTTTCACATTTTACAGTACATATATAATAATGACATATATATATGCTCCTGGCATTCAGCGCCATCCACAGCTCATCAGCATTTTCCACAGAGAGGCTGTCTGTCACCCAGAGTAGAGTCTCTAATTCTGCACAAAGATAAGCACAGTGACGGCTCAACAAGCAAAAAGAGTGATTACAATGGCGGTGGCAGGCATTACGAATGCTGGGGATGTTACCAACCGCACTGAGAGGTTTTCCCAGAAAACACACACACACACACACACAAATAATTCCAGCATTCCAGCTTTACAGATTCATGTAGACCTGAGGTCTCTAGTTCAGGACCGCACAATGTGCCACAACCCATTTCGGGATTTCATGCCAACTTCTGCTCTCGTAAGAGCTAACCCAAAAAGTAGAAGCTAACTTAGAGTAACTAGCACAATAACTTAGGGGGTCTGCTGGATGGGTTTGTGTTTCCCTCTCTTCCTTTCTTACATTTCCTCCCTTCTCCATCTCTCCCTCCTCATCTTCAGTGCATAGGTGGCTTTTCAATGGCCATTCATACAATTAAGTACTGAGGCCACGTTCACAACCAACACATCTCTCTCTCTCTCTCTCTCTCTCTCTCTATCTATCTATCTATGTATCTATCTCTCACACTCAAGAGAGGAGTAACCACATGCAAGACAGCAACCGGCTCTATACTGGGAGGAAAAAAGAGCGAACTGACAAAAGAGAGAAAGAAAGAACCAAAGGAATACACGTAGGAGGAGGAGGAGGAGGAGGAGGAGGGAAAAGAAGCCACGCCGCGCGCTGAAGACACCTGGGATGGTTCCGGTCGGAGCGGGGCGCGGGGGGTGAGATGATTAATGCGCGGGGAGGCTAACCCCTTCGCGCAGACGCCGGCACGGACGGCCGTGTAATTGAATCTGCCTCGCTGACAGCCGAACGCGCCGGAGGAGAGGAAAGGATGAATAAATCCCCCTCCCGCGTGTGCGTGTGCGCTCCCGACGCTCGTCTGGCTCGCCGGCTTCCCCGATGCAGCTACGCTGGGCCTTTTTCCGCGCCCTCACGAGGCCTCCTTGCCCGTCTGCAGACACTCAGGGAGCTTCTGAAATGGAAGGCCTTTCGCACACATGCTGTATCACCCCAAGAACTTCGGTTTTCAAAGGCCAGGTTTTTGAATGTTTAAGTCACGTGGGTAGTGCAATGTAGGTATTGCTTTTTTTAAACAGATGTGAGAAACACTTACGGGTTTTAGAAAGATAGAAATAAAAGACATTTATTAGGGCGCACAATTAAAAATAAAAACAGTTTATGGTTCCAGTGGTTCTGCAATGGTGGTGGATGCATTTTTGGTGCACTCACACCCTTAGTAAGGCAAGCTTTATGCCAATCATTATTTAACCTAACTGAGTGGTCATCTTCTTATCGCACTTTTTTTTCTTCCTGGAAGTGTCCACCAAGATGACAATGCCACAATCCACACAGCTAACCATGTGAAGCTATGCGAGAAACAGGCAGTTATTGCAAACTAATTCATGGTTTAAGTCATTGACAAGAACATAAAATAAGCGGTTGGTTCATAAAAGATGATCTCAATGCATGAGGAGTCTTACAAAAAAAATTACATTGTTACCTACAGTATTACTGTGTGGTTACAGCTTTCACCTAGAAATATAGCACAGAAAGTGGCTGTTGGCTATATAGAAGCAAAGCTACCAGTGAAGACGATGGTTTTTAGCTTTGACGCCCTCCATCATAAGCTACATCACTAAAATTGTTCTCACAACGACCTTCATCAGTTGCATCGGTTGGATTCCTTCTTATAGGATGAGTTCAGTAGGATTACCTTCCTCGAGGGTGCAGCTGCAGTTTTTTAGTTTTTAAAAGGTACATGATGGCCAAAGAACGGTCCATCAAAGGCAATAAGCCCCAAAGAAAGGCGAACCCCAGTGAGATTTGGGTCTATCATTTCTTATCACCAAACCTTTTCCACCGCGATGCTGAAAAAGGATCACAGAAGGATAAACTTGAGTGTGTGGGAGAGAACCGGTTGGCAGAGTCAGTTAAAACATAATGCAATGATAAGATCCAGTACAAAACAGAGGTCGCCTACTAAAAACGAATACAAGTTTTTATTTATTTATATATATTTTTTTTTACAGTTATGTTCTCTCATCCTTCTTTTTTATCACTTTGAGTATTGCTGTTCTGGAGATAATTTGCGCCTTGTTCTGCCTCCAGGGTCGGTTTCACCGATTTGAGGATCAGCAGAGACTGCAGCAGAGAGTGTGCAGTTTGAGCCCACAATGCAGATCTCTGACTGTGACATCAGAGAGACAGAGGAAGAGGAGGACTAAAGAGATGCTAATGAGCCATTATCTCCCGGCTGAAGAACCCATCCCAGCGCTGCGGCCTCCTCGGACAGAGAGCGCGGGCTGCGTGTGGTTCAAACCCGAAGCAAGGCAGCGCCAGGGGGACGAGGAGGGGACGGTTCCCATGAAACAAAGCCCGCGGAGAGGTCAGGGGTCGCCGTTCATACTGACAATGCGAGCGACTGTTCTGTGTGCGCGTCTTTTGACGGGGAGGGTCCGAGGAATTGTGGGAAGGGGGCAAAGTGGCTCGCGCTGCCAGTCACAGGAGAGTGGCGTTTGCAAGGGGGCTGCCAATCACAGGAAGGAATGTGCGCGGGGGGGTGGGGTGTGATGGGAGGGTGGGTGTACGGTGGGGGGGGGGGGTCACGTGCCAAAGCGAGGCCATAAGCAAACACAAGGGGGTTCCCTGACAGGAGGAGGAGGAGGAGGAGGAGGAGGAGGGTGTGCGCTGCCCTCCTCCCTGACCCAAGCCACCCGCCGGTGCACGAGGGGGGGGCTGGGAGGGGTCAGGGGTCTGCCGTACATCGCCCTGGTCAGAGTGAAAGAGGGCTGAGGTGCAGCTGTGGGGTCACAGTTTATCCACCAGGGCCCGCCACGTAGGCAAACAAGATTCACCGCCAACGAGCGGAGCGCCCCAAACCCTCCGGTCATCGGCGAGACCGCACGGCCCGTGCTGAGCAAAACGGACGCCGCGTTTCAGCCAGGGAGCTGCCACGCGCTTGCGCCGAGCGAGGCCGGTTTCCCCGTTCGCTGTTTCAGACCATGAGATGGAAAACGCAGGACAAATGGCATTCATCAGCATTGATAACGATATGCATATAGCAAAATGCTTATATAATACAATATAGTAAAATTTTCTTGTGGACGTTATTTTAAATTCATCAAACAATGAGGAATCACCCCAATTAATTGTACAGACGGAACATGGAGTCTTCAGTTAAAAGGAAAACATGCATAAAAATAAATAATTTCAGTTTCTTTAAAAAAAAAAAAAAATGTTCTTAATCATAACTGTCATTGCAAAAAAAGAAAATTTAAGCACTATGTACTTGGAGTGGCAGCATGCCTCCAGAATGGGGAGGGGGGAACATGTTCCCAACAAACCTGATTATCTGGCACTGGTTTGTTGAAAATAAGGAACAGAATCTGGGACAGCCTATCAGAGAATGTGTGGATGGCAGACACGGTTGACACTTCCTCTATAAAACTCAAAATGTAGTTTTTAGCCGGGCCGTCACCTAAGGGCAGGGGCGCACAACTCCAGTTCGGGAGGGTTTTGCTCAAACCTAAGTTTTGGATTTCTGACAGCTCTACAAACCATACTGGTTCACTCCTGTCCTTGAGCAAAGTAAAATCTTCAGGATCCACTTGCAGTCAGCTTCTGTAGCTGGTGCGTATGCAAACGCCAGACCAAGATATGATCAAGGTAATTAAATAATTAAGAGCAGAAGTTGGCGCAAAATCCTGAAACGGATCAGCCCTTGTTTTTTTATTTTTCTATTTATTTAATTTTTTTTGTCTTATTGTAGTACTTTTAACATCTTCTGCTTCCATTGTGTCTTTAAATTATTGCCTTGCTTTTCAATTCATTTTATTACCCTTTATTTTACTATGAAGCATAATGCGTGGTATCCCTGTGTACAAAATGTGCTTTACAGCACGCATTAAAGATTAATAGACTGACTGAGAACAGAAAAGTGTTCTCAAAACAGTCTACTTGACCAACTCGGTCTTCATATTTCCGTGTGCCGCTACCAGTTAGCTTCTTTTTAAAAAAGATTTCATTATTTATTATTTCTTTTTCAGGCCGGCTAATCGGGATCTGTGAAACGGTACAGAAGGGGAAAAGCGGCTTATCCGCGCCGCGAGCGCGGGCGGCGCTAAGGCCTGGCATTACTGGGGGGTGAAAGTCATGGGACTGGTAGTGCGGGGGGCACACGCGCGTTGTGAGGCGCTGTTCATCGCCGATAAAGTGAGCGTCGCTGTCCGCAGAAGCCGATGGTTATCGGAGGAGAGGGCCGAGTGCCCTGCGGAAGTGCTGATTGGCTGTAGAGACGAGCGCCTTGCAAAGGGGCGCGGCCAGTTTCTGCCCGGACATGGGAAGGTGCATTCCCTAAATCGAATCAAATTGAATCAGTTTTATTTGTATAGCGCTTTTTACAGAAAATTGTCTCAAAGACACTTTACAGAGTAGCAGAAAGTTTCCTACACCTTTGTCAGTTATGAATTAATATTAGCCAGTTACTCACAGTACACACTTTAAAAAAAAAAAAAGCATTTAAATATTATAATGACTGTATATTAATTCCATGCAAAAATGTTCTTAATGACTCAATGTCGACATTTGCAGATATGCCAGGCCTTCCTCTGTTTCCCCACGACAGCTAACGTGCAAATTGACTAGTTGAATTAATATTTTTTTCCCCCCATTTTCACTAGACTCATTCCTCCCAAAAGCTGATGGGCTCCAGATGACGACGCCATATGGTTAAGCGCGTTTTCTCTTTTCTCTCGTTGAGATTCCTTTGAAAGGGAATGTTTTACTGCCAATAATTAAAGGGAAACTAGAAACGAGTCCTCGGAGCTCGGAGGAGGCCAGAGGTCCGCAGATCTCCAGACGCGCTCGCCTCACGCCGGGGGGAGCGGCGCTCTTCTGGAGCGGCGACAGGCCACGCCAGGGACGGGACGCGCAGCTCAGACGCAGCCCTGACTCTCAGAGGGACGACGCGCAGGAGTGCGACTCAGTCGACGCACGCCTCCGCTCGCCGCCATTCAAACACTTCCCCGCGTCCCGGAGGAAGAATCGGTTCGACTCGTCTCAGACAGCCCATCGCTCAGTCCATGCACTTCGTTACGAACAAGCCAGTCACACAAAGCAGGGGGAGGACTCATCACTCTGAACTGCCTGGAACACGAGGCTAAAAGGAAACCTCCAATTTTTATTATTAAAATTATTTTATAAGTTACTGAGTATATTCACAACATCAAGGAGCCTTTGTAGAGCATTCACTATGTAAGAAATATATATGAAGTATATATTTTGATTTTTAAGTGAAATGGAGGCAGCTCAGCACTGGGCCCAGACTGAGGCCGGTACTGGGCCTCTCGGCTTTCTGCCAGCTGTTCTGCGACCAAAACGATTCGTATTCTTCACATCCCAGATTTCTCTGGCGGTGGGTTAAATCAGGACCAGACGGTCCCTGACCACCCTGCCTCTCTCCCGCCCAACCAGAACGCAGACACAGCCATCCACCAACCAGACAAATAATATTTAACAACTTTTTTTTTTCCCCCTTCTCTGCAGTGCTACAAAGACGGTGAAGAATGCTACGAGCTACGCACATTTAAGGGTTTTACTCACAACGCTTTTTCCTCAAGATACCTGAAGATGAGGTTTGTTCAGTAAGGAGCGTGACTCAACGCACCCTGGTGGACTTCTACATGGGTCGTGTTTGCTTTTCGGTTAGTAGTCTGGTATATCATTTTAGCAGAAGGCAATGGAATCCCATCTGGCCTCCGTTTCATAATGACTTCTATTCTATGCATTTTAAAAAACCAAGATCTGGGTTGAGAGAGTGAACGAGCGGAAAGAACACTGTGAGATTGTAGGCTGTTCCCTGCAGACAGGGGTGCGGTATTCGATTCAAAAACCACGGGATTCAGCTATCTTGCTAATCTGAATCAGTGAGAGGAGGAATCATTTTCTAGTAATTTTATCTAGAGGGACTGAATTTCACTTACTGCAATATCGGTATCTGTTCAATATGCACACATATTTCCCTGAGAATTTATTGAAATACAACAACAAAAAATTTCTTTAAAAAAAAAAAAAACATGTACTGTATCCAAAGCAATAACACAAGATTCCTGTTTCGCGAAACCCAGAAAGTCTGGATGTTTTCGATACACTTCTGTGAAAGTCATCGGAAAATGAGCCTCAGTCCGTGCATTTGGAAAGCGCATATTCATGTTTTTCTTTCCAGTGTGAAGCACCGGACATTTCCAGAACACAAGGGAATAAATGTATTAAACTTCTTTCTCGTTCTCTCAAAATTACCTGTCTAGGCCGCTGTGGAATTAGCCCAAACCAAGCGCACAAGGGTGAGAGAAAGAAGGAGGGGAAAAAAAGAAATAAGAATTGAAAAATGTTTCAGCGTTTCGAAAATACACATACTGTCCAAACCAGGACATTTCTGAAGTATGCTGTAATTTTATATGGTCGGCCTTTCTGAACCCCCCCCACCCAGGGAAATTACTCCTCTCTCAGTTAAAACCCCCCCTCATTCCCCGACCCTCCCCAACCGCTACACACACACATGGCAACCATTAAGAAGCTCTTAAAGCGTAACATTATACCGCCAATGGCAACCCTGCGTGAAATTCTGATCGCTTAAGTCCAGCGCAAAGCCGAGGCAGCTACTTTCTGACCCGCCGTCCCCTTTCCTGCTATTCTAATGCGATCCTTTCCTGAGCGTTCCCCTCGATGTCGAGTCAAACCCACAACCTTCTGGGAAGGGCCGCGACGTCAGGATGGTCCTGTGACGAGGCCGAAAATGACAAAACGCCGACCCCTGAGACGAGCGTTCAGGCGACGGCCAGGGTTCCTGCGCCCCAGCCCTGATCCGCCACGGCGTAAAACCAGCGCTCGGGCGTCTGGAAGGAAACACCTGCTCCGTGTTTTCATTACGGAAACACAAAGTCTTCGCATTTTGCATTCCAGAAACACAGAGTCTTAGCGGTTTAAATCCAGAAAAACAAAGTCTTTGCATTTTCATCCCAGAAACACAAAGACATTTTCATCTACAGAGGCTTCTCCAGAACACCTACATTTTATACCCACAGGGGCCAACTGTACACCTCCAGCAGATTCGCGAGGCACTGAAAGACTAGAGCAATGCACAGTGCCCTCATACCAACGTGGATCAGGAGGGTTGCATCATAACGCACTGCCTTCACTCACAGATGACTTGCAAAGACCTTATGACTCAAGAAAAGGTAAAACAGAATGGGGAAAACTCAGTTTATCAGGAACTTCAATTTAGTAACACACTAACAGACCAAATTGACCTGATCAAGCTGAAGCTGATACATAGAATCGGATAAGCGACAGATATGGAATGGGACATTTTACATTTTAAACAAAATGGCGGCCCACTCCTGGCTGAAATAATTCACTCGTGCTGAGAGTGTGCAGGCAGCCGGGGTGGGGTGGGGGGGGGGGGACTCGTCTCCTTGCTCACTTCACTTCCTGTTTGTTTGTCTGGTTTATTAGCGGGCGGGGAGCAGGTTCTGAACGCCGGGTTGCTATTTTTGACGTTTTCTCCGAGACGGCGCTTGCATACATTTGCATAAGCGGGTGCAAATTGAAAAGCATGAATATGTAAATGCGGCGCGGATGTCTGTGGCAGTCACGGCTCTGGCAGGTTCCATCCCCCCACAGAATCCCAGAATCCTTCCTGTTTTTCAGGGTAAACGCTCCACTGGGTAATGTGTCCAGGCAGACCTCTGAGTAAATATTAGACTAATAGAAAGATCTCACCGGTTGTCGTGCAAATACATCCACAGGCACTGAAGTCATTTCATTGCATATATACCATTATTCATTATTGACTTGTTTATTATAAGCAGGCTGGTATATATTTTGTTTTAGATGGCACGCTGTTTTAAGGGCATACTTAATGCTAGAGGTCCTGTAAGGTGGATGTGTAGGCAATTTGTACTGGTGTTCTTTAAGCAGTGTGTCCAAAACAAATAAGCGTGTTTCTTCCTATGATTTTGCTTGGCAGGTGTTCTTTTCCGCTGCAACTTACGTTGCACGACAATTTTTTTCGATGCATTATTAATTCATACAGCTGTATGTATAGTTACCAAAGGAACCAGGGACAAATATGTGATTTATTTATTTTTTTTTTTAACAGGGAGGAGGTTCACTCAAGGTCTTTCTCTAGAGCACAGGTACAGTGTCCCACCCACTAGGCAGCTAAAGATGATTATATATTTGATTGACAGGTGCCTGTAGCCATGGAAACTTACTTTTACTTATTATCCATCACAGCTAAATATATGGGCCTCCAGTAAGCTGAAGCCGGCATTACCGTGAACAGGAACTCACTGCTGGGTGAGGTCATATATAGAAGCAAGGCCCGATTTATACTTTGCTGTCGGTGGTTCTGCTGAGCTTGGCTGAATTCAGGGTTCGCGACCTTTGGAATGACATCATCCGCATGTGTGAGGCCTTCCTTCAAAAAAATAAAAACTAAAAAAAAAGACAGCCCAGGTTGTGTAAGTCTCAAGCCATTCTCAGCGTGGGATGACATTTTCAGGGGCCAGTTACTGAAGATTTTTGAGAGTTTCCATATTTGTATTACCCCTCATTGAGAATCTGTAAAGAAAGGCCAATTGTTTTTAATCGGCTGAGAAGAGTCTGACCAACGTCTGGAGAACGAAAGGGCCTGAAGGACCTTGAAAATGGAATTCCCAGAAATGACAAAAAAACTGCTTCCATTTTCCCTTTACCAGCACAGCATCACGGATTAGTCACATGAGGTTTTGAGCCCACATGGAGCCGTTAAAAGCCGATGGGACGGCGCGCTCGCTGAGGTTTCTGGGATTTTACGTTCAAGGGCGTGAAACGAGCGGGCGCCGCGTCGCACGAAGAAGTAACGAGCAGCCGAGCGGCAGAAGCGCTCTCCAAGTTTTCGCGAAGGACCGCGAAGAAACATCTCACACAAAGTGATGTAAGCGAGGATCAGGCGGCGGCGGCAGCCCGAGCAGCGATTAGGGGGCTGATGAAACCGCGGGGCCCGCCGTGTAATTCCGGGCTCCGTCGGAGCCGAGCAGCCACTTCCTGTCGGAGTTTTAACCGTCTCTCAACCGGCTGAGCCTTCCCCCCGCCCCAAATCCCCGAGCGAATTCGCCCTCGCTCCCCGCACCGCGACCCTGGACTTTTCCCTGGTGGCTGGAGTCTCGGTGCGGGAAACCCGCCATCCCACAATGCCGCACGATTAAAGTTCACGGCTTTTTACAAGAAAGCGTACGGGACTCAAAGCCTCCTGTGCCTTTTTCCCCTAGAAAGGAAGGAGAATGAGGGATGACTGATGTAAGCTTTGCAATACAGAAGCAAAAGCCACGTGCTCCAGAAGTGCAGAACTCTTTGCCCGCAGTCCTTCACTAAAAGACAACCGGCAAAATTTTGCTACTCGAAGGTAAAGGGGCATATGATTGGATGGAATCTGACCCTCAGCAAATCAAATGCATGCATGATAATTTGCCTACACCCATGGGGGTTGAGCAACAATGAACACTATAGGTCCTGTTTTTTTGACTGATGGGTAACCAATGTTTTCATCATCCTAATCTACATTATAGTAGTTTGGATGCCACCATATTGCATTTAATTTTGTCATTGGCAGACCTTTAATTTCTTGACAATAGTCCTTTTGTTTTCATTTATTTGATTTTTTAAAATGCACATTCACAGATGAACAGAATGAGCAGATGCTTCCCATTTGCTATTAAGTCATTAAATGAACAATGAAAAACAGAGTACACAAATGTCATTGACTTTGTCTTTTGCTGAACCGTATATCCAGGAGTGAACAGTTGCGATTGTGTGGGTCCCAAAAACAGAACACAATGTCTAAGAACATAAAAAAAGGCCTAATTTGTTTTTCCCGGACGCAAAGCAATACACAGCAAAAAAAAAAAGCTTGAATTTTAATGCAACTTGAAAGACAATTTCATACCTTATTTGAATAATGAATGAATGCTTTTTTTTTTTTTTTTTTACAAGCACAACAGTTCTACATATCGGATATACTATCAGAGCTGGTTTAGCAGGGAAGATTTTACTTGCGCTTGTGGCAAACCGTAAAAAGACGTGTCTTAACTGTGGAAACACTTATGCCCCCCCCCGTTCCCTATCCTGACCACAACAGCAGAGGTAACGTTTCCACTACATGTGCTAAAAAAGAGTGTTTTGTTGCAGACAAGTTCGGTTCCAACAAGCATGATGACAGACCAGCATGCTCGTGCTGGGGAGCTGGCTCTACTCTACCTTCAGCAGAGCGCCAGGAATGACCCTGCCAGGGAGGCTATGACAGCGAGAACAGTCCTGGGGCGAGAGGAGGGGGCGAGGGGGGGCAGGGATGGGGGTGAGTTTCGCAAATGGGTTTAGCAGCTTGTCCCCTGGACGGGCATAAAAGGAGGCCTGTTAATTAAACAATCGCGAAATGTAGCGGGGTCTCAGTTTTCACTCTGCGGTCCAGAACTGCGCGGCGCGGTGTTTTTAAAGTCACGCTGGCATTCTTCGGGCTCCCTCGGCTGCCAAGAACAACCGAGACGCGGCTTGTCTTGGCTGTGGATCAGGAAAGGGCCCAGCCCGGTCGCTCGGCAACTAAAAACATTTACACAGCTGGGACTCTCGAACCCGAGCCATCCAGCGGAGCGGAGGGGGGGACGGTCCCAGCTCAGAGCCCAGGAAGTCTACAACCCCCCCCCCCACCCACCCATCCCTCGACCCCCATCTCAAAATGCCCCCCCCCCATTCTGGAGAGATGGGGTGAACCTGGGCAGTCAGAGCTTGTTAGCTAGGAGTCCTGTTGTGTGTACACCCCCCCGCCCCACCCTCTCCACCGCTCGCTCGCTCGCTCACTCTCTCCCATCTCACTTTCTCTTTGTGTCTCAGCCTCTCTCTCTCTCTCTCTCTCTCAATCATAACAATAATTTTTCGCACATGTCGTCTTTTGGAAAAAATGTCTATCCCCTCACGCTGGAGCCTTTAGCGGTCTCCTGAAGCAGGATAATCTTTCAGGAGGCGTTTCTCTGTGTAGCAGTTAAAGAGTGAGCGTTCCGCTTCACCTCCTATCGCCGGTTCCTTCCCTCTCTCTCTCCAGCTGGGCGCGGTCCCGCTCACACTTTTTTTTTCCGGCTGCTCTCCTCACGTCGGTGTCGTCCGTCAGCTGGAGGGCGTGCGGAACGACGCGCGCACGTGCGTGTGTGTGTGTGTGTGTGTGTGTGTGAAGCTGACGTCCTGTCGTGCCCGAGGACGGCGCGTCACGCGGAGCGAGCGGGGGCGTGAAGGGGGAGCGCGGCCGACCGTCCGAACGAGTCGCTTCGATCGAACAGGGGAGTGGCAGGGGAGTCACAGGGGAGTGGCGGGGGAGTCACAGGGGAGTGGCAGGGGAGTCTCAGGGGAGTCACAGGGGAGTCGCAGGGGAGTGGCAGGGGAGTCACAGGGGAGTGGCAGGGGAGTCACAGGGGAGTCACGGGGGAGTCACAGGGGAGTCACAGGGGAGTCGCGGGGGACGCTCTTTGTCTGAAACCCTCCCTCCCTGGGCGATGCTGGGGTAATTAGACATCAGCCCCGTGGGTCTTCCATGAGTCACATCACTGCATGAAGAACAAGGCCATTAGCTTCACCTTTTCAATCGATGAATCCATCTTTACTAGCCGCGGAGGCTAATCACGGAATAATTCCATACATACGATAAATATGCAGAATGAATACGACGCATTTTTAAAAAATACAGGTGAACTACGCAGCAACCTGAAGTTGAAAGCACTTTGAGTAAGAGCCTTTTATACAATATCAAGCGAGAGGCCGAGGCCCATAAAACCAGAGATGGGGATGCCTGGTCCCCTCTGACGAGAACAGTGAAGAGGTCGTTCATTGAGGTCAAAGTGAAGAACAGCATAATCTCAGGTCTGTTTTAAAAGCAGCACTTATCTTGGATTTTTGGGGTCACAGCGGACAGAGTTGCTCCCAGTGTGCACTGTGTGTGCGTGTGTGTATCTGTGTGTCTATGTGTGCCTGTGAGTGTGTGTGTGTGTGTGCACTGTGTGTGTGTGAGTGTGTGCGTGCGTGCGTGTGTGTGTGCGTGCGTGCGTGCGTGCGTGCGTGCGTGTGTGTGTGCGTGCGTGTGTGTGTGCACGCGTGTGTGTGTGTGTGTGTGTGCGTGCGTGTGTGCATGTGCGTGTGCGCGTGCGTGTGTGTGTTTGAGAGAGAGAGTGTCTGCCTGCGCTTTGTGGTATTATCAGGGTAACAGTGTAAAGGAGCGTTAAGCGATGCTTTCTGCAGATACTCCCACTTAAGGGTGGTGTTACTCAACGAGGGGAGGTGAGGCCTGTGCACCTGTTGCGGTCTGTCGCTCGTCAGTCTCATTTGTGGGTGGTGCCCAGCCATTCAAACTTCCCACAAGTCCTTGCGGTTTGAAGAACTGGGCACCGCACAGAAACTTGGAACTAGAAGTGAATTGCAGTGGGAAAAACTGATGCCAATAACATAAAGGCATTTTTACTATTCAATGTTAATTTTTTTTACCAAACATAACATGCTCATAAACCGATAGAGAAAACAATGCCATTAGGTCTGGTTTATAAAGACCTTGGGCAGTATTAATGAATTTGTAATAGACGTTTACCAGATCTGATGAGCAAGCACAACAATAAACACAATGTATGCTGTAATGCACAAGAGTAATTCTTGGAGAGTACTCTAATTTAAAGTATAATGGTAACATTTTAAGACTAAAGAGATGATTTAACAGTTTCATTGGCACATTAATCAGAATAACTACCACATAGTTGTTCTTGTGCGGTTTTTAATGAGGGGTCAAAGTGACGGGAAGGGAGAGCTACACTTAATTAGCCGCGTGTAAAAAGGTTTTTTTTTTTTTTTTTAAAGAATGAAATATGGTTTCATTTTAAGGCCTTCACCCCTTTTTTTGGGTACTCAGTTGGTTGCCACGACAACAGGCCCAAACGTTCAAAGCGTATAAACATATATTTTGGAATGGAGTGTAATGACTTTCTCGTGTGCGCATGTGAACATCTGGAATGGGCCTCCGTCCAGCCAGCCTCCCCTTCTCCCCCCCCCCCCACCCCTCCCACCCCACTGCACCACTTTGAAGCTCAGACTGAGGAGTGATGTCATCCTATTTCCAGGGCAACGGGAGGGTCAGAGTTACCCGGGGTTAAGGGGGACTGCCGGGCCCCACATTCCTAACCTCAGGCCCCCTTTATAAACCCCATTATTCGCCTTTCTCTTCTCCTCCGCCCCCCCCCCCCCCCAAGAAAGTCGGCGAAGACGTGCTTCATCCGCGCTTTAACATCAAATGTGAGCTTTCTTTTCCTCCTGAGGGTGTGAACGGGTTCTGTGACAGAGAAGGGAATCGTTTGCAACAAGAATCTGTGCTTCACTGGGGTTCTAAGCGAGGGCAACATTCTAAATCAGGCACCACCAAGTGAAGGACAATAATGTAATCGGATAACGATAAAATATATGCCATTATGATGACAAAGTAAAGTACAATTTTCATATTTTTTTATGAGAGCAGCAGGTTTGGGAGCAGGGATCAGTGTCATCCAGTAAGAGTCTCCCTTTGATGACAGCCAGCTACACCGCAAACACCAGCAATACCAAGATGAGATGCTGGAAAGTCAGTTATAGGAACCTAACATGAGTGTTTTAAAAGGGGGGACAAGAGTAGCTTATTCAGCTAAATCAACCAGACACTCGAATCAATCTCTTTTTTACGGTGTCATTTAAAACAAAGCTGTCACACACCACTTCACAACTGACATTCTCACTGGTTCTCAGGCAGCGGTTTAAGAACGTGACTCAGGGCAGGGCATAGATTTGCATTATGAAGAGACCGGCATTGCAAGACAGGCTAAAAATGATATAAATTTTCTTTAAAAAAAAAAAAAGTTTGGCTTAATAGAAATGGTCTGGTCGATGGATCCACCTGCACTGATGGCATCATAATGCCCACAGCCAAACTAAACACATGACGCTACTCCATTACTCAAGCTTCTTCTCCACCTCTCCCATAATGCCTCACTGCTCAGGTCGGTGGCCAAAATACTGAAAGCGCTGTCAGCACTCCCCCCCCCCCCCCCCCCCCCCCCCCCCTTCCCTCCCCCAAAGACCTCACTGCCACCAGGCAACCCAAACAATGCCTTCCTGTGGGCAACGGATACACTTGAACTCGGTCCAGTTCAAATACATACACACACAATCACACGCGACCAAATATACTCACACCCGCTCACACAACCACAGCTATCTCACATACACAACCACAACACTACAAAATCACACACACAACAGCCCATACACACACACACATACACACCAGCCCATGCATGCACGCATACACACGCGACCAAATACACTCACACCCGCTCACACATAACCACAGCAAACTCACATACACAACCACAACACTACAAAATCACACACACAACAGCCCACCCACACACACACACACACACACACCAAATACACTCACAAACGCTCACACATAACCACAACAAACTGACACTACAACACACACACACCAGCCCATGTATGCACACGCACGCACACACCAGCCCACGCACGCGCGCACACATAAACACACACATACACACAACAATCCCGCGCTCACACGTGCACACACACACCGCCTTCACAGGAGCTACAGAGGCTGCCCCCTGGCCCAAGTCCACTCCGTTATTCTCCTGAAAGCTGGAAAGAGGTGTGTGGTTTTGGCCAGAGGCGCTCCCTCACCCTCAGGCTCATTTTCAGTTCTGGGGCAGGTTTAAGGATCCTCGCACCCGCCCTCAAACCTGCCGCTTCTCGCTGTTCATTTCTCCTCCAGGTCCACAGACAGGGCACAGGGCTATTTAACATCAGCGCTGAAAACTAAATGATCCTGAGAGGTTACACTGTAGCCCTGTTTCACTCCCATTTCTGCATAATTAAGCAATAAATAATAGTGCAAAAATAATCAGACGACGTTAGATTTCCATCGCTGGCTATTAACAATTCAGAAGCTGTTGTGTAGCAGTTGCCTATGATAAGGCATACCCACATTAGACTTTGCATTGACCATACAGACTAGACATGTTGGAAACTGAGAAAGTTAACAGCAGAACAATTTTTCCCTCCGACCTGTAGTTACCTAAACGCACGCCGTTTTTCCACTGCGTTGAAAGCAACAGACAAATTAAGTCCAGACACATTAAGTCTCAGATTGTGTTGTACGGTCCTGAAATACAGCTGCATGTGTTCCTATCTTCCACTTTGACTTAGAGCCGCTGAGCATTTCAGGATTTTTTTTAGGACAGTTTTAGAGCAGCTCACAGATTCGCATGCGTGAGTTCACAGGTCACAGAAAACTCAGGGAAACATAATCATTTGCAGAGTATCACGCTCCCAGCAGGACTGGTTAATCAAGCCAAGAAAACAAACCGCTCTGTCGAATACCGCCGAAGTTCAAAACGCGCAACCGTCCTACCGTTCTCCATCCATCACCCTACCGTTCTCCACCCATCACTCTACCGTTCTCCACCCATCACTCTACCGTTCTCCACCCATCACCCTACCGTTCTCCATCCATCACTCCACCGTTCTCCACCCATCACTCTACCGTTCTCCATCCATCACCCTACCATTCTCCATCCATCACTCTACCGTTCTCCATCCATCACTCTACCGTTCTCCATCCATCACTCTACCGTTCTCCATCCATCTCTCTACCGTTCTCCACCCATCACTCTACCGTTCTCCACCCATCACTCTACCGTTCTCCACCCATCACTCTACCGTTCTCCACCCATCACTCTACCGTTCTCCATCCATCACTCTACCGTTCTCCATCCATCACTCTACCGTTCTCCACCCATCACTCTACCGTTCTCCATCCATCACCCTACCGTTCTCCATCCATCACTCTACCGTTCTCCATCCATCACTCTACCGTTCTCCATCCATCACACTACCGTTCTCCATCCATCACTCTACCGTTCTCCATCCATCACTCTACCGTTCTCCATCCATCTCTCTACCGTTCTCCATCCATCTCTCTACCGTTCTCCATCCATCTCTCTACCGTTCTCCATCCATCACTCTACCGTTCTCCATCCATCACTCTACCGTTCTCCATCCATCTCTCTACCGTTCTCCATCCATCACTCTACATCACTCAGTCTCCCACAGCGATAACTGCTCAAGATTTCAGAAGTACGCGCTTTCTGCAAACTGACAAAAAAAGCATCTGTGTAATTCAAAGGATGAATTCTTGTAAAATCACAGATAAATAAATAAATATGGTTTACTTTTGCCTCCCGCCACCGTACAAATCAGAACCTCAGAATTGAGGTGTGCTGCTTAGTGGAGTGACAAAAAAGGAAAATAAAAAAAATAGAAGAATAAATTTTGAGCGCTGTTTTAAAAGCCTCTCTCTGTCTCTCCCTCTCCCTGTGAGCTAATCTGCAGTCTATAGAGAGCGGTGTAATGGGTCTTTATGGGCTACACACCGCTAATGAAGTGACAGTGTGCCGGGCTGCAAATCATCCAGAAGGCGCGCGCTGCGCTCCTGCTGGAGGGGGGGGGGGAGAGGGAGAGGGAGAGAGAGAGACAGAGAGAGAGAGAGAGACAGAGAGAGGGAGAGCTCAATTAGAGAGCAGGTTCGAGACGAAGAGCCGCGCTCCTCTCATCCAATTAATTAGCCCCGGGAGGGAGAGCGAGGGATGCCGGGGTCAGGATAGAGCCTCCCCCCCCCCCCTCCTCCTCGTCACTCTCCCGCGGCCTCGCCCGCCCGCCCGCCGTCGAGACGAGGGAGTTTAGGAGAAACGGGCGCCCGCGGTCGAGGCGCTCGCGGTCGATTTTTTATTCTGAGGACGGAGAGAGAGGCGGGACAAACGGAGCGGGCGTGCGCGGAGAGCACGTGTAAGAGGAGAGGAGCGGGCGACGGGGACACGAGCGATGAAGACTCCGGCATCTTCGCTGCACGCCAGTGCAGTCAGAATCCCGCATGCACAGGGCAGAGATGGGAGTTTGAGTGGGTTGCTGATTGTTCGGTAAAAACCACGCAGTGCCCCAGGCTGTAGACGCCTCGTGTATCAATGCTGTACTGATATCACTGCAAATACACTGGCTACTGCACTGCCTGCCATATTCAACCGTGCATCTGACCTGTGCAGCAGCTGTAAAAGATAATTACTAGTCAAAGTATATATATACGCACATACATGCATACACAGAAACGTATAAATACCCATACACGCACATACATGCATACACAGAAACGTATAAATACCCATACACGCACATGCTGCATGTGTGCGTGCGTGCTGTATGTGTGCGTGCGTGCGTGCTGTGCGTGTGCGTGCGTGTGCGCTGTGCGTGTGCGCTGTGCGTGCGTGCGTGCTGTGCGCGATTGTGCGCGTGTCTACGTGTGCATCCCCGTTTAGCAGAAACGCGCTCCACGCATAAAACTTCGCGTGCTCTTCAGGAAGGAAGAACAAAAGCCGGCGTCAGATACATTGGCCCAGAAGCACGGGCGTCAGCGCGATGGAGACGCGTAGCAGAGGAATGCAGATGAAGCCAGCGGCAGGCTCGATGCCGTCTCGGGCACGGGGTGGAGGGGAAGAGACCAGGACTGAGGAGGAAGGAGAAAAAGACAAGAGGAGAGATAAGTACATTACAGAGAAGGAGAGTGAGGGAAAGGGAGGGAGGGAGAGAAGGACAGAGGGAGGGAGAGAGAGAGAGAGGGAGAGAAAGCAAGAGAGAGGGAGGGAGGGAGAGAGAGGGGTAGGGATGGAGGAGGGAGGGAGAGAGAGAGGGAGGGATGGAGGAGGGAGGCGCAGTCTGGGAGGGAGATTAGTATTCTGCTGGTGTGCCGCTCTGGAGAGGATTAATGGACTCTGATGCCTAATATCCTGGAGAACATTAATTTGCCCACAGGTTTGTCATGGTTGAAAGTCAAATGCTGGAACAGATCGATTCTCACGGCTGCCGGTGCAACCACTGCCACCCCTCTCTGCCCAGACCCAAATTATACATATCATCTTCCTCTTCTTCTCGCATGATATCTTACACACACGCCACACACGCACGCACACACACGCACACATGCCACACACACACACAGACACACACGCACACATGCCACACACACGCAGACATGCGCACGCACACACACTCGCAGACACACACACACAAATACAAACATAAACATGCATGCAAGTGCATACATACATACATTAACAAGCGCATAAAAATAGACACATGCATGCATGTGCTTAACAATACACGTACACACAATACATGAACATGCTGATGCATTTACACATGTATACACAAACACATGAGCAGTCACATGCACACACAGGTCTTTGGTACCATGTAGCCCTGAGCAAGTACACAATCCATGGTTATCATCTTAAATAAGCATAAAGTAATGACATCAGGGACACAGAGTCTCTACATTGTTTCTGAACACCTTTATTTTGGATATTTCACTTTGATGAGGTAATCAGCCAGGGAGTAATCTCTATCTAGAGCGCAGTAACTTTTCAATTTACTCTCTGATTTAATTTCCTTCAGTCAATCCTCAACGCACAACATTTTGTTGATCAGGTCTATTATTTTAACGGTTGTTTAAATAGTGTTTTGAAGATACTGGTATTTCACGGTGAGTCGTCCTTGGGGGGGTCTATGCAGAGTCGGTTGCTCTTCGGCGCCTCCTGCTGGTTGAACTGATTTAAATGAACCCAGAATGCTCATACTTTTTTTGGCAGCAGGAGGGAGAGAGGCCTAATGCGGTCCCGCAGGCAGCATTTGTGGCGTTTCTGTGCAACTCATCCTGACAACATGCTGGTAGCAGTGTGTGTGTGTGTGTGTGTGTGTGTGTAGACATTTCAGTCTGCGTCTCTGTGTGTCTGTATATGTGCGTGTGTGTGTGTGTGTCTGGGTATATGCGTGTGTGTGAATGTGTATGTGTACATGCGTGTGCGTGTCTGGGTATATGCGTGTCTGTGGAAGTGTGTGAGTGTGTGTGTGCGCATGACTGGTGTATGTGCGTGTCCATGGTTCTGTGTGTGAATGTGTATGTGTACGTGCGTGTGCGTGTCTGGGTATATGCGTGTCTGTGGAAGTGTGTGAGTGTGTGTGTGCGCATGACTGGTGTGTGTGCGTGTCCATGGTTCTGTGTGTGAATGTGTGTGTGTGCGTGTGTGTGTGAGTGTGTGTGTGTGTGTGTGTGTGTGTGTGTGCATGTCTGGTGTATGTGCGTGTCCATGGGTATGTGTGTGAATGTGTGTGTGTGCATGTCTGGTGTATGTGTGTGAATGTGTGTGTGTGCGTGTGTGTGTGAGTGTGTGTGTGTGTGTGTGTGTGCATGTCTGGTGTATGTGCGTGTCCATGGTTCTGTGTGTGAATGTGTGTGAGAGCGCGCTTTGGGATGGAGAGAGGGAACAGAGCAGTAAATCAGTTGCATGCGGGACTCACAGGGTCAAGAGAACAGGGGGAGACGCACTCAGACGGGGAAACTGCTCTCACCAGGGGGCCAATCAAAGCGCTCCGCAGGGCCCGGGAGAGGCCGCCCGCTCAGCCCAAACTCACATTCCCAGCATTCCAGAGGGGTCGGCGGCTCAGCTCCCGCTGCGCACCGCGTCAAGGTGTCAGAGAGTTCGCTCGCCAAGCCAAGCCCCGCCCCCTTCAGTCGGGCCACTGAGGAGGCGCGAGGAGAGCGAGGGAGGGGGTGGGGTGGGGGGGCGGGTGGAGGTGTGTTTGTGTGGATTTCAGCTCAGAATCGTTCTATGGGTCTGCTCGTTTAACTGAGCCGATGCTTCCTAAAGCCCTCAACAACAGCGAAAGGCGGCGAGCACGTCCCTGACAACAGCGGTTGGTCCACACAGCTGTTTAGCAAATTTCATGGCGGGCGATGAGACCGCCATCCCGCCGGACCGCACGGCTCCCGCCGATGGGCGATGCACCACCCTGAAGCACCGCCAACAGCAGTCAGCACTCACACGGGCCAGAATCAACACCAGACCTGACACCACATATTTACACTGATATTTGATATTTACACACGTAATCTGGGACAACTAGGACATTCAAGTCAAGTCACAATATCTAAAACACGGACACTGTGCCTGTTTGTAAGGGCGTGAAACGAGAGGGCGCTGAAATGTACCACAGTGTTCTTAATAGATAGGCAAAATTAGGGGCGACATAGCTCAGGAGGTAAGACCGATTGTCTGGCAGTCGGAGGGTTGCCGGTTCAAACCTCGCCCTGGGCATGTCGAAGTGTCCTTGAGCAAGACACCTAACCCCTAACTCCTAACTGCTCTGGCGAATGAGAGGCATCAATTGTAAAGCGCTTTGGATAAAAGCGCTATATAAATGCAGTCCATTTACCAATTATTAAGACATGATGAATTAACAGGCAAATCAACTTAAAACATCTAAGTAAGTGATAAACTACACATTTCATTTAATTTTAAACACGGATCACAAGGGGAAGCAATTAAAGCAGAATGACACTTTTAAATGAGGTAGTATGGATTAAATTATCCGCCCAAGACTCATCTGAGCATATTTTTTTGGCCGTTTCAAAGAAAGTCTGAAATCAAAGCAACCAGATGCGCTGACCTGCACTGTGACCAACGCTTTCGGTCTTAAATAAACATACGGCACAGTTCCACTTCTGTTTGCTTTCATTACATCCCCTCCTTTCGGCGGTGTCTGATTATTTTTTAGTGTAATTAGGGTGGTTTTTATTTTCTAAAGTCAGTATTTGTCTAAGGTAGAAACCTAGCACTAATTTATGAAGCAAGTAATTTAAGCGTGGTGGGTGGGGGGGGTTGGGGGGGGGGGGGGGGGGGCAGGGGTGCAGGGGACTGATTCGTGGAGGACAAAGCACTCATTTATTTATTGAATTTTAATGAATGTGGGTCCGGGGAGGGTGATTTTCCTCTGGTGCCATTTAAATAATAGTTTTAATCATTCTGTAATTGTACACCCACTGTCCAAGCTGTGCCCCCGGCACCTTCCGGAAGACAGGAGAATAAAGGGGGACGGGGATCGTGCTTTTATTTCATTTCATCCGAGACCCGTGATTAATTTGCGCTATAAATAGCACTCGTTCCCTGCCGCACGCATTAAGTTTGATTGATGTTCAATTACGATCAAAATAGAAACAATTAAAGCAGACAATCGCATTATTTAACGGATACGCGTTCTGTGCTAAGATGAATAGAGCCTAATACACATTGAAAGCGTTACGTGCTATACGTTACAACTCTTGTAAATGGAGCTGTTGGTGGCCTCATTTTTCTAAAAGTACACAGGCATCCACTTTCAAGTCAAAAAAACTTTCTATGAACATTTGTACAAATCCATGTGTATCCTTTTTTTTTTGTTCCAAATATCCTGGCCAAGCTTTCAGAAGACTGTATACACCTGTGATGGTTCACTTGTGTATCGATCCACAATAACAGTTTTTCACCAGGATAATGGGGTACTGCAGACCTCAGATATGACTTTTTATTTTTTTAAGTGAGCTCAAATACATTATTGTCCTGATTAAGTAATTAAGAAGAGAGGTAGGCATGAAATCCTGAAATTGGATTGACCCCTGCTGGGCACCCCGGCTCTTGAAAGAGTCAATCTTTTGGTGGCCTCCTGCTCGCCTTTCAGACAGGTAGGTATACAGAGGTATACAACATGTACACTATGTTACCATTACAAATCTGTGCCCTTGTTTTTTTATTACCTTTTAAAATTTATTGCACTAAATGCATTAATTTTAATCAGGTACACTCAAAGCATCAAGGGCTCTGCATATTTCAAAGTACAAAATGACAGCTTCATGATTGTAGAGCTTAAAAAAAAGCCACTGCAAATATAATGAAATTAATATCAGTGACAGCATGTGTCAAGATAACAATTGTCAGACCTTTGTTTTAATTTAATGTTTTCAATGAATCCCAGTACCCATAAACCAAAGAATGTCACCAAAGAACAGCACTTGGCACGTGTGTGTGGGTGTCCGTGTGCATGTAACACGTGTGCGTGTTCGCATGTGTGTTCGTGTGTGCGTGTTCGCGTGTGCATGTTCATGTGTGTGTTCGCATGTGTGTTAGTGTGTGCGTGTGCATATATGCAAGGCGTAAATCCTGACTTACAGAAAAAATGGTCCGGTACAAAGGGGCCTGGTACTTTGAAACTAAATGAAAGGGTCAAAAAGCAGGAGAGTGTTTGAGGATAAGGACCCACTGTAATATAAATATAATCCGGCACATCAAGCACACGGGGTAGGAATTGAACTGGATACCGATCGATGGTGGCGTAATAACTTTTACTTTTTCAATAATTAAAATATTGTCACAGTGATGGCGGTCGGGTCAGGAAATCATTAACCTATTATTATAAATGCCTTTGTTTTAACTGCTTGCCTTAGTACCGGACACCTGCAATTACATCTAGGGATGCAGCTCTCTGCACGCGCTTTAACATTTAAAGGAGCAGTCTACCCATTTCAGTCCATGTTTGACATAACCTCAGCCCTCATTGCTATACAAACGAATGTCACCTTTTCTTTTATCTTTTTTTGTGTGCAAATGTCAGAATTACTGCAGCTAAAACAAAGACATTTTTCCTCTGCAGATTCCTAAAGGAAATTCCAAAAGATTCCAAAAAAAAAGCAACCACGGTCCCAGAAACGGCTCCTGGTCCTCCACCACTCATGAAGGCAGTGCACGGCCGCCATATTTCGAAACTGCCGAATGATGAGCTCTAGTTTATCCCACACACCTCCTTACAATGGAAATGAGGTTTCTGGAATAGCCAACATGAAATTATGAAATATATGAAAGTAATGTGACGTCATGACAGGCCAACGTACGATACGGGAGCATATGATGTTTGTTTATGCATCCATCACAGACATTTATGCGGCATCCATAACACTGCCTTCAAGACAAATTTCACCCCCAGGGACAAAAAAAAAAAAAAAAAAAAGAAAGAAAAAGAAGAAAATCTTCAAAGTTTGATGAAATTTCTGAACAGTGAATTCCGTCATTTTGCAATAAAAGATGTGTAAACATTAGCAAGACTGCATCCTGCCCGGTTGCTGGATAAGGAGTTTGTCACTGAAAATGTTTTATTCTGCAAAACTCGCCCGATGAACAGAGATCTTTTAGGAGGCCTCACGCCAGTGCTGTGCTCACTCTTGCGTTTCCCCAGATCGGTTGGTTCTGATCGATGGTAAACGATGGAAGTGTGGCTCCCTTGCTAGGACCTTGGAGACCAGATGATGCCCCGCCCCCTTCTGTACGCCACTGGCTCCCTGTTGACAGGCAGAAGCATCGTCCAATAGAAACATAGAGGCATTAGGCTGAACCATCCCAGGCGGGGGGGGGGGGGGGGTGATTCATTCTGCCCAGGCCGGTAAACCCCAGGGCTCATTTAATCTCCAGATGGACACAGGATGAAAATTAGCAGCAGGGGACGGAAAGGGGGGGGGATTGGGGGGGGGGAGGTGATTGAGTTTAGAGGCCGCTCCTCCACTGGTCTTCCCTTTAAGGGGAGGGGGATTAATGGAGAAAAAAAACAAATAGGAATGATGACCTGGTGGCCACTGAAGAGACGGAAGACCGTTTTAAAGAAAATAAGTGACAAACTCTTTGTTTTTTTGAGTACAAAAGATACCACCTCCTCTCCACACCCCCCCCCCCACCCCTCACTCCACCCCACCAATCAGGTTCCCCTTGCTATCTGAAGTACTTCTGTCATTTTTCTGAAATATTTCCCCAGATAACGAATGAGCGCCCGACAGAGAGGGAGCTCGTCTCTCCCTGTTCTCACGGCCGACGCCGCCAGGGCGGCCATCTTCTTTACTGCGCGTCGAACGCACATCAGAGTGAATAATCTCCGCTTGCCGGGTGGCGGGTCGCCGCCGCTTTAGATTTACTCCGATGGAGGGACGAGGCGGAGGGAGGGGGTCCGCGCGAAACGAACGCGGCGCGTTTAAAATGCCCCGCTGCGCCGGCTGTCATTACCGGGGTGCTACGCCGCATCGAGCGCGGGACGGCACGACTCCCCCCCCCACCCCCCCACCCCGCACCCCCCCACCCCCCACCCCGCACCCCGCACCGCGCAGAAACGCTAAACCAGAATAAACAACGGGTGCTGCTCTGCCCCTCTGGGTCTGGCAAAACACTGCCTCCATTCAGACTGGTACACATGCACCCAGGCCCAACACTAATAAAACAGTTTTTCTTTTAAAAAAAAATTATTTTAATATGGCTTTCAAACACCCTTCTTGAAAATACTGACAAATCAAACTGAAGTTTTTGAACGCCAATATAACCTTAATCTTAGTCAGAACACTGTACACTATAAATATATATGATCTGCATATTCATGAGCACCAAATATTAATTTGAGTCTTTTGTCAGATGCTCTAAAATTTGCATATTGCCCGGCATGAAATTTTGTCACCCCCCCAAAAAAAACAAGAAACAAACATACTGATATGCTCTCTGTACTTCAGCCTGCGCAATCTAAGCGTTTCTTTCTTGCAGAGGAATGGAATGATAGTTCCTCACACTTCAAGCAGCTGTATTCAACAGTGATGTCTTTATCCAGCCCCCTTAGGGAGACTAAATGAAAAAACACCAGAACATTAAAACAGCGTCTGTGTTTTTAAACTTCCTTAAGAACTTTCACATTTGGAAACATACTTTGAAATGTTATCTTTTCCTTAAAGTCTCTTCGTATCAAAGAATAACCTTTGCAAAGTTTTATCAATCAGTTGTCATTATGACATATTTCACTCAAAAGAAACCCTACACAAACATTGTCTGGAGAGCTTCACAAATAGCAGTTAGCTCACTAAAAATAGCAATTCCTTCACGAATAACAATGCAGTTATTTTGAAAATAATAGCACAGTTATTTAACAATTAATAACACAGTTACATCCCAGGTAACGCAGTGCGTTCCCTTGCCGACTGCGTAACTGCCACAGTCGGCCTGTAGGTACCTGATCAACCAGAGGAAACCCTAATGCACAGAGACAGAAAACGTTAAGCTCTACCAACTGAAATCCTGAAACGCAGAAAAAGCAGATCTTTTAAAGCATTTTCAGAGTCATCAAAAGAAATAGAGTATAGAATAACACTGATACTCAAGTTTTACATGATAGGGTTCATCATGTAAAACACACTGATAACCTCAAGTGAATTCTTGATTGCCTAAAAGCAAAAATGAACTTGCCCTCTAAGCATATGAAGCGGTAAAATGGTCGGGTCCTCCATTTTAAAAAGATCGATAGGTTACAGGTTAATGTCAGCTGCACATTCCTGCTGTATTTCAGAGGAAACCGCCATTTTCCTGAGCCGTGTAGACTCCAGCGGCTGTCTGCATTCAGATCAGCAGTGATTGTCTCAGAGATCCTGAATCTCACTGGAAGCCGCAAACCCATAACTGAGAATTTAAAAAAATACTTTAAAAGTGCAACCTGTCAACTGATTTACTGATTTTAATCAAAGTTAAAAAATTTTAGGAGGGTAAAGAGATCCTTTGGTGCGAGGCTCACTAACTTCCAACAGTAACTTCCTGTCGGAGACCGACCTGAGCAAGCCTCACTATGTACAGAAAAAAAAATGAATGTCAGTCTTTGCCCCTGATTTTTAGGCCACACTCCCTCCTGAAAAAGAAGGCGGCACCCATTCAAGAAGATTCAGTTGGCATGTCTGAGCCGTTTCCCGCTCTTTCTCTGGTGGGGCGAGGGGCCGGCGTGAGGGGGAGTCCAGGGCCGCGTTCCCAGACGCCTCGGACGACCAGCATCCTCACGTAGCCTCTCCTTTTATTTATTTATTTTTTTTTTATATATATATATATATATATATATATACACACACATGATATATATATATATATACATATCATGTATATATATTTATATATATATATCATGTATATATATATATATATATATATATCGCTCGCTCTCATTCTCTCTCCCTCCCTCCCCCTCTCCTTCTCCTTCTCTCAGAAAGGGTAGGGGCCACCCTTGCATGTTCAAGCCATCATGGCAGCCCCCTCACTCTATTTATACAGAAGCAGCTGGGTCTGAGTAACACAAGGCCACCAAGAGAGAGATGCGGGGGGGGGGGGGGGGGGGGGGGGAGGAGATGGGGGTCATTTAGGGGGCTGTGATTGTGAGCATGGAGGTGTGTGTGCTTGTGCCTGTGTGTGTGAGAGAGTATGTGAGCGGGTGTGTGTGTGCGTGCGTGCGCACATGTATGCGTGTGTGTCTGTGTGCGTGTGTGAGTGTGCGCGCACATGTGTGTGTGTGCATGTGTGAGAGAGACTGTCGGTGTGTCTGTGTGCATGTGTGAGAGAGACTGTCGGTGTGTCTGTGTGCGTGTGTGAATGTGCGCGCACATGTGTGTGTGTGCGAGTGTGCGCGCACATGTGTGTGTGTGCATGTGTGAGAGAGACTGTCGGTGTGTGTGTGTGCGTGTGCGTGCGCGTGTGCACGTGTGTGGATGCTGATGTTAATGTCTGAAGGTGCGCCTCAGAGGAGCTGGAGGGGCCGTCCCGTGTTTGGATTGGCACGTCCTCCAGCAGACGGGCTGGTTATTAATGCACATTTGAGCCTGGGGCCCGGAGGACCCATCGGGACGGTGTCGGTAGGCCCCGTCTCGCTCCAAAACCGTATGCTGGCATCCCTCCAGATTACATAAGCGTGGCCCAGGACAGTGTGTGTGTGTGTGTGTGAGAGTGTGTGTGTGTGTGTGAGCGCGTGAGAGACTGCGTGTGTCTGTGCATATGTGAGAGAGACAGTGTATGTGCGTGCATGTGTGAGAGATGAAATTCAGCTAATAGAAAAATTGTCATAGAATATTATGCCCATTTTTCAATTCACTAATTGAATTTCTAGTCATTTTGTGAATTGATTTAATTTAATATAATTGACCTTTATATGCAAGAGAAATGCAAGCCTTAAAGGGGGAAAAGAAACAACCAGGAATAAACCAGGAGAGGGTGCATTGTGTGGAAAAGCAGAGCATTGACAGGGCATTACTGATGGGCACCAAGTATAGAACTGGAGTATGGATTAAATATCAGAATCCAACAGAACAGAATAGCAGGGGCTTTAGGATGAGGATAGAAGGGAAAAATCAGTCACTTGATTTTAACTGATTGGATGTACAAGAGAGAGAAAAAATCTCACATGGATTAATAGAAGCTGACTGCATAATTTGCTGGAAATAAGAATTTTGCTGAAGATTATCAAAAAGTCAGGAGTGATCTCCACTGGATCCCATCCACTGCAGAGTGATCTCCACTGGATCCCATCCACTGCAGAGTGATCTCCACTGGATTTCATCCACTGCAGAGTGATCTCCACTGGATTTCATCCACCTCACAGTACCACAATACAGTTTGGCTCTTGCTGATCTGAGCAGTGAAGACACCCACGGTGTATGAAGACGACATCAGGGTATAAAGCGAGCACACGCTACCAGAGAAGCCTGAAAACAGAAGCATCGCCAGGTTGTCAAAAAGAGAGAGAATCGATGGGAAAATCACCCGCGAGGTCAGACCATCTAGAGGGGGAAAAAGTACCTAAAGTTGACAACGGAGGAAGAGAAGACAGGAAACCAAACGAGACACACGCACAAGCAGAATAAACTGAAGCGGGGGTTGGAGGGCAAACAATTGAAGGGTGGGGGGAGAGGAGGGGAGGGGGACTCAAGACCTTGTTTGATGAGAAGGTTAGAGAGATGGGTGAGTGAAGACTGAGGAGGAGAGCGGTTAATGAGTTTGGCGTCTGACAGAACGACGGTGAAACCACCTCGCGTGGGAGGAGCGTGGGCAGAAGAGTGAAAGATAAGTGTGTTTTGTCACAAACAGTAACTGTGAGGGCCAGGTGGCTACGTATGCTGACAGTCGCACACACACACACACAGCCTATATAAAGAGTATATACAGTAAGAGAAGGCACTGAGATATCTCAACGGTTCCGCTTCAAATCAAATTATATATTTTACTGTACACTCAGTTTAAAATAATGATTCTTGTAAAACTCCAAGAACAAAAAAACAAAAAACAACAAAAAAAAGAGAGACACTGTTTCCTGGAAAGTCCGTGCTAATCATTTACACACAAAGCTCTTGAACAAATTACATCCAGTCCAGAAAAGAAAATGTGATGAAAAGAAGGGGGGAAAAGTAAAAACAGTCTAAAGATTTTTTTAAGAAAAAAACTTTTTGGAACAAAAGCAGGGAAAAAGGAGGAAAAAGAGACAGAGAGACCCAGCTGTGATTTACATTAGAAAGAAGAAAAGAGAGAAATGGAGGGGGGGTGTGGAAAATAAGAAAATGAATACCACACTATTTTGTGAAGTCGGGACAGAAAATATATTATTGTCTGAGTCTTGGTTTTTCCGCCTTTGGCCGACTATAAAACCTGTCTGCATCCACGGGCCCATGTTTGCAAATCCACCGATGCTTTGTGAAACGGTACGCTCATAGCACGCAGTGCAGACTACGCTGAACTGTGACTCAAGCACACAAGGAGGTAGTATCTAAAACCCACCTCTGACAAAACAAGCCAATCCAGCAACCTAGCTGAACACAGAACAGAAACCCTCTGGAGAGGGGAATGTGGGGGGGGGGCGGGGGGGGCGAGGGGGTGGGGGTTTGGTTAATTGCCCTGTCTGGAGGACAATTACTACTTCCAATTTTGTTCTTGTTCATAAAATGTCCAACTTTCACATGCCAGAGCTATGTAAGTGACTCATATGAGAAATCAAATGCAATAACATCAAATTTGATGCTAGATGGACTGTATAATGGTCCATCGGCATCAAGATAATTAGCAAATGCTGCAAAAGAAATAGCTATGGAAACTTTTAGAGGGGGCCAAAATAAAGAAAGATAGCTTGGGGGGGGGGAAAGTACTTTGCTCACAAAACCTGGATTTTGGCATTCCTGATGTATGAATATGAGTCACGTATGAAAGGTCTTATAGTTGCATAAAATCACAAAACAACACACACAGAAGACAGAAGGTCCTGCATGTTCATTATAAAGGGAGCTTGATGTTTCATTTGGGTTGAAATAGAGGACATTTTATTTTTCTCAAAAAGGAGGATGGAAGGGCTTCCCCTCTGGGTTTCTCCTAAGGCTTTGTACAGCACCCAGGGAGGTTCCCCTGCCACTGGCCCCCCAGGCCTAGATTTTGTGTGTGCACGCGAGCGCGTGCGTGTGTGTGTGTGTGTGTGTGTGTTAATTTGATTTAAATTGATTTAAATTTCTGTTAAGAAAAATAAACAGAGAAATGAGTGAAAAAACAAACAAAAAAATGTCATGGCCTATCATAATGTATTTAAAACCAGGAAATCGTTGCCTGTTTGTAGAAACAAGAAAAAACATGGTTCAGACTTCTTAGATGTGACAGACTCTTGACGATAATATTTTTAACGATTTACAGTCTCATGATTTACAACCAAACAATCGCATTACTACGCACAATATTCCACACAACAAAACTATCGAGTTATGGTGATAACTTTGATCGAGCTAGGCTATATCATTTGCTTTGTGCAGAAATTGCTACAGGACAAGATATGATGGATGACAAGACGTACTCGGCGTGATTCATAAAAGTTTCCGGTGGCATCTCTGCATCTTGAAAAATCTGAGTGCCGGCAACTGACAGATTCAAGGGACGACCGTGCGAACGATTACAGCCACTGTGTCCGGTTATCGAAGCCTTATTTTGTGGGACGATAACATGAAAATATCAGCAACTAATAAAAAATCCTGCATGTAAATTAGATTACAGCAGCATAATAGCCTGGAAAGGAAAGAGTAAGAAGAAAATTTAAATCTTTCTGGCCGGTAGAAATGTCATACAATTTGCTTACGGCCTCTCCTGATGTCAACTAGGTCTTTAAAAAAATGGATTGACTATATTGCTCTTCATTAGTAAACCTGTAGTTTAGTTTGGTTTATAGACAGAGTATAACATTATTAAAGGGTATTTTATATATTTTGATTTCAGCATGTAGAAATTATAGCACTTTTTATGCATAGTCCCCCATTTCAGGGCACTATAATTTTTGGGAAATATTAATATTATGCAAATGAATGTAGTCATGTTGCATATCCTTTGCATGCAATGAATGCTTCAACTACGTGGCCCATAGACATCGCCCGGTAAGCAGCACTGCAGAGCATGGGGAATGAATAGAAAAATTCAAATAATTTGATATGCATGGTCAGAGTCGTACGGGCAGATATCAGGTATGTATCGGATTTAGGATCGCTCATAAATGTAGATTTACATCCACATATCAGTCAGAACTGAAAACATCACATTGTTGAACAGTTTCAACAGTTTCATAAGTGACCGGAGTGGATCCCTCCGTTTCGACAAGCTGAACGAAATGAGAAACCCGCTGCTTGTCTAAACACAGGAACCCGAGCCAGGCCACTTGTGAAAATATTGTGTGGATGATCCCCTAAAAAGATCAAGTTCAAAAAGAGGTGTGAGCTGTCTAAAGGAGGCTTATGCAGCGTTGTCACACTTGCTTGGACAGGAGACCAGCCCAGAGAAACCATACTCCTGTTTGGAGTGGGGAGTAGCGTTGGTCTGCCAGTAGGGGGCACTATTTCTTCTAGACCAAGTAAAAACCACAGGCCATGTTCTGCCCTCTCAGGTGTAGCTCACTGTGTAAGTAGAGAATATAGCACTGAATGAAAGAGGGAGTGTTAAGCCCTGCTGTCCTGGCCTCCCAAAGTTTTCTCCTCACAGTTCTGTTCATTCCACACCCTCTGCTCAGCCGGATCGTCCCTGTGAGAGACCTGTGGTTAAATGTAATAACGGGGCCTACAGACTGGTGCTCACAGGGAATCTTCATGGGTCTGCAACAGTAACCTGCGGTCAATATCAATACATGAACATCACACTTAAACATTCTCCTCTCACAATTAAATAATGCACCATAACACACATAGTAAGGTACTAAATAATGATATTTTAAATAATAATAATGCTGATAAATGATCTATTGAATGTCTAATATACACAATACAGACAGGATGCATGTACGAATATTTAAATGGCACCCCCCAAAGTGACCCCCCAGGTTGGATCTGCAACCCCAAACCAGCCCAGCCCCCTGCCCCCACCCCAGGTCTGACATTACTGAGGCCCAGTGCAAACAAACCAAGAGTGATTGTGAAAACAGTGCAGCCAGGCCCTCCTGGTGCCCTGCACTCATCTCACACAATGCCAGCTTTGTGTGTGGGGGCCGCCCGGCTGTCCCCTGCTCCAATGGGAGGAGCTGTTCTGGGTGCCCCCCTGTCTCTCTCTCCCCCCCCCCCCCCCCCCGCCTCCGCTGCCTCCCCTGCCTCCCCACCCCCAGTATCCTCTCCTCCCAAAGAAAAGCCGGCCAAAGAATACTGTTCCTAAACTTGCCTAATTTGGTTAGAGAAAGCAGCTTCAAGAAGTTCGTATTTAAAAAAAATAATAAAATCATGCATGGATACAGAACATTTTGCTCCGAGTACTTTTATCCTTTTTTGACTTGCATGAATTCTAGAGTTTAGATGATACTCTGTTTCAATGCTTTTTTTTATGGTGTACGTTCCCAAACACACTGATTTCAAATATGGAAATGTTTTTATCACGTAAGCCTTTTCTTCAATCCAACGCTGTCAGACCTCTGATGCTTTTCAACTGTTTATTTTAGCTGGTTCCCAGGACAGCATCCAACAGACGCAGCGTGTGACCAGCAGACTGCATCGTTAGGCACTTTTGCAATCAGCGCCAGTGTGTGTCATGATCCCATTTTCAGAAGTTGAAGACTTAAATGTTCTTCTATTAAAAAAAAAAAGTTTTCAACATGTTTAAATAAATGAGAGCCAATTCACCTCCTTACTAAGAGCACTTCAACACACACACACAAATTTTCATATAATTCTCAATACGAGCGAGATCTCTGGTCAATTTTGATTGGCTGATGAAGTGTGATGGCTATGGGATTCTGTCAGTTGCCTGCTTCAGTTCCCTCCATCCCCAAACCCAAGCCACAAAAATTGCCACAATCTGCAAGGGTGTGCACTAAAGATTATGGTAAAACTAAGATCAAAACGCTCACTAACAAAAGAGCATTCTTAGCATTCTTAAAAATTCTCATCAACTGTTTTATTCAACCTTGTAATGCAACCAGTAAATGCAGCTCAAAAGCAACAGGAAGTGCTGCTTCAGAGAGGGTGAATTTTGTGACGTGATAAAACATTTTCTTATTAAAATAAGTTAAGGGACCTCAAAAATGTCTGTCAATCTCATGGTGGTGGATAGGATCATTTTGCATGATTCTAGGTATTTTAGTAAATTTTGCCCCTGATATATAGTTGCAACAGAAAATAACCATAAACTGGCTGCAGGAGGGTCATAAACAAGAATAAATCCAACTATTCAAGTTAATGAAAAACCGCAAGAGCAAATTTCAATGAAATAAATAATCTCTTCACTGTATTTTACGGCTCAGAAATGAATTAATAAATGTAAAATATTGTGGCATTAAAAATGACATTAATAGCTAATTGCTATATTAAGTGATTCAAGCTTTCAGAAGATACATTTAATGCCAGTTTTCATTATTTAAAAAATGCTTTCTTTTTTTAAATACTGCAAACAGAGGCAGCAACAGAGGCAGGTTACAAACTGACGTTGCTAAAAATAAAAGAAAAAAAGAAAAAAAAGAAAAAGAAAGTAAAAGGTTTCAAATCTGACACGGGCCCATTTTGTTGTAAATACACTTACAAATGCCAGGCCTTGTGCTCTGAGATATGCTTCAGAAAGGTTCAGATCTGTGCTGTGTAATTAGGAAACTATTAATGATAATTTTGCCACATTTCAGGCGTATATCTACCCATTTACCTCCTGAAACTTCTGCCTTAGTGGGAAGCCAAGGCAGTCTGAAGAGGCCTTCTTCAGTCTACGTGTCCTCCTGAGAACCGTGGGAAGGTTCGGTCCTCCACTGGAGGGCCGGTACGCATGGGTATGGAGAGCGAGAAAAACGGGCAGGCAGTGGGGGTGGGGGTGCTCAGATGTCCCCGGGTAGAGGTAGAGAGAGCTCACACTGCAGACAGGGCGAGGCGGCCTCTCAAACAGCCACTCTAACAGGAAGCGAAGGAGCCAAGCTGATCATAGCGGAGAGACACTGAGCATGCCTGTCATCACCAGGGATTTCCCTCATTCATTAATACAGCGCGGGTTCCCTCTTCATGCCAGCTATGTAAATCGCATGCAAATGTATACTGCTTGTCACTCCATACAAAAGAAATCCGAATGTTCTGGCTTTTTGAAGAACTAACCAGTAGTATTACTTTCACATACAAATGTGATATTATTGGAGAAGACTCAAAGATGAGCACCCTGATGTTACTCCCTCGTGTATCTATAACAAGCGATTCAGCCACTTCAATTGGCCTGTTCTTCAAACACCACATCGACTTTGTGCCTGTACACCACGCGTATGGTGTTCACTTGGTTCCCACAGAGGACAGTCCGGCACTCGCGCCACACATCGGTTTGCCAAAGCAGTCCGATCTATTTTTTTCAGTTCATCCTGGGACAAATCGGAAATCGTCCAGCATTCCATGACCTGCAGCAATGCTTGATGGGTAACGGTGACGGCCTTCCCATACGAAACGGCCAATGTCATGAATGTATGGTGCACTGCACACACTAAATGTCTGGGCCCCACGTTGGGGATATCAGGTTAAGAGGAGGCATCTTAGTAGTACAGCACTGAGACTGAAGTGCGCCATCTCCTACTCATACTGGTGTCTCCTCCACCACACACTTGCATTTTGAAATGCTTCCCATCCTTGATTGCGGACCAGTGTAGGCAACTGCAAATGACATCACGCATTCAGTGGGTCCCTCAACACAAAAAGAGCTCTTGGAGCTTTCACACATGAGGTTAGCGTGACACACACATTAAGGCCCGCCCGGTCAGGCCAGGGCAGTGAGAACCATACAAAATGGCGGCTCTTGTCCCCGCTGGTGCTGTTGTTTCAGCCGGTCCGATGTTAGCACCAGGGTGCTGGGGACATGAGGGGGAGAGTCCAAGAGGCGCTGAAGCGCCAGTGCCATTTGACACCATCCCAGCGGCATTCTGGGATTGTTTCCCATCTCCCTCCGAAAACACACCGCTTGGATTTCACCGCACCACAGAAATTGAAGCATCAGAGCCATTAGAGCTTCTCTGCGAGCGCACTCACACACACACACACACACACACACTCATACACACACACACACACACACACACACACACACGCGGTGACCGGCTGCCCCCGTGGTTAGCTCTTCAGAGCCGCCGTCTCTCTGCGCTGTGAGAGGACGTCCGCTCCATTAGCGGAACGTAGCCCATCAAACAGCCGCCGCGCGACTAAGCGAGCTCGTGCGGAGCCCCCAGAACCGCGGCGAGGCGGCTGGAAGCCGGCCCGGCGATCTCTCCTCCCGTCTCTCCTCCAAATGAGCCTCGAACCTGCTCATTTCAGCCCCGCTGCCAGGCAGACAGTAATCGCTGGCCTCCCGCGCGGTACCCATCAGCTTCCTAATTGGCTAATTTGAGCAGCAAGGCGCTGGGAACAGCTGGGACGCCGTAGCCACTGTGTCACGTCCTACGATGATGGTGCTAAAACGAAGCAAAGATGCGCTACTCAACGACCGCCGCACGGTGAAACAGACTCGCGAGAAATCTCTGATAAATTTACATGGCCGAATCTTTGGTTTATAAGCCCGGTTCACTAACCATTAAATTACTCTGTGACAGAACGTGCTGAAGGCCGGGTCCGATGCAGCACACTTGCCTATTGCTATATTTTTATAGCACTTATAGCGCTGTTATATATATATATATATATAGCAAATATGATGATGGAGTCATCATACGTGAAGTCCTTTCCTCAACCTCGGCCCATCACGAAGAACACTGCCAGTCCTCAGCCAGACTCTGGCCTTTGTTTGTGATACCCTGTGCCTCGGTGGGGGCACGCCTCTTGCACTGACACACATGTTGGTTACAGCTCAGGTTTTATAAATGTCCATTTAACATGCGTACTTCCTCAGTGCACATGCACATGCTGTCATTATTCACATTCATTTTGGCCAATGGCTGATGGGAAATGTAGTACAATGCGAATGCAAAACTTAGAAAATGAGAATTATAAAGGTCACAGGAAAAAAAGAATACATGTGTTCCTACCCAACAACTGTTTGATCTTCTGAAGTGAAGTGGTTTGTTTATCCTAGTGTGGGCAGGATTTCAGAAGCCCCTTCTAAAGCAAGGCTATAATATAAACAACTATAGATTGGGGTTTGTTTGAATTATACATGGAGAAAGATCAACGCAAACTCCAAATTTACAACAGATGTGTGTGTGCTTGTGTGTGTGTGTGTGTGTACGTGCATGTCTGTATACGGAACAGATGCAAACCAATTCTGTGTACAACAAATTCTGAATATGCAAAGATTCAATATTTTGGCAATTATCTCTTATGGTGCGTTATACAATTATTTACAACTAGAGGAATATGATTTCTCAAAACATGAGAAGAACTGTGATACATTTTGTCTTTCGTACATAGCACATAACACATATTATTACACATGTTATTACATGGCAATAGCCACAAAAGCTAACAGAAGCTAAAATTGCTTTCAGGCGGTTGTAACTGCACACACACACACACACACACACAGCCAGCTACAGTTTTTAGCCAAACTGGTGATGAGGATTGTAAGTAATATTTCAGGTAAATGCCAAGAAAATGGGTCTCCATATAAATAATAGCTAGCTGGCGTTACAGCTTGAACAAGACAGCTAGTCATCATATATTCCTTGTCAACTAGCTGGGTGACAACAGTAGTCTACACAACAGTAGGTTACATAACAGTGCCAAACAAATACAGCCTCGTCCTGTATTTGAAAGTCAGCAGGCAAACTAGAAATACAACAACATATAAATCAGATAAATTTATAAAAACAATTGTTCAAACAACCAGCAGGCAACTAGAAAGCGATACATTAAATGAGATGGGAATAGGGAACAAAATGAAAAATACTAAAGTTCTAGATCCTTGGTTTAGTTCTAGTTAGTTGTAATTGTAGTTGTAGTGGCAGTGCTGATGCTTGTCAGATAGTTAGAATATAGACATATGTTATACTATTACAATGTTTTCTGAAAGAGGTCCTGGCCACATCCTTCCAGTTTGTCCTGTTAGGAAATACTATATAGTAAGAAGAAGGTTCATCAGTAGGTCAATTATTTGTGCTTACAAGCAAAGCCTACAAACTCCACATCTATCTAGGATAACATTCCCTGTTATTTGGAGCAAGACACAAGAGCTGCAGATACAATCTGTATCCGCACACACACACACACACACACAAACAACACTAAGAAGGTGCAGGCAAAACAGCAATTTAGCTGTTCGATCCAAACATTCAAATGTCAAGAGAGCACAGACGCAGTGGTGGACAAGCGTATATAAATACCTGTGTGCGGCATTTATGTGCGCTGAAGGCACAGGGTAAACTGCGCTCGCGATGCATGATTCCAGCGGTGCGAGCCGGACGCCAGCCAAGGTACTCAAACCATTTTTACTCTACAGCCCCTCTGCATTTATTCCATGACCCAGGCCGTTAAGAGAGTCAAAATAATCAGGGCGAAATTGAGTAATCGGGACTGTTTACCTAATCTAGAGATAGAAATAACAATGTTATGCAAACTTCTAAATGGTTCTCCACTTTTGAGGAATACTGTAAATGGATTAGTGTGTACATATACCCACTTACACCATCCACTGTGTTTGTATACAGAGATGGAATCTGGAATGACTAGACGACATCGTACTTTGTGTTTTGGAGAAAGGCGGAGTAAAAATAATCCCATTCACTATGAACACTAAACCCCACTCAATTTTTGCAACGGCGACTGCTGGTAAACTACACAGTAAACTTTTCAGTGTTAAACTATGACAGAGTACAGTTTACTCTGAGAAAAATGTGATCCCTCGTAGATTCACATAAACTCTTAAATTGAAACAAAGCTTTTTATCATTATTTTTTTCATTTAAATAATTTATGTTGGATTTTGGGTGATCATATTTCTGTATTTTGCTCTGATTGTTATTTCCATTGTTTGCATTGTTACTATTACTACTCTATTTGCCCTTTGTTTTCTTAAATGTCTTTTTTCTATATCTGTGCTAATGACCCATTACCACTATTGTTATTACATGATAATTACCTACTGGTTAATTCTCTGATCATTAAAAAAGCACAAACAACGCTTTAATAAGAGCACTAAGCCTGGTGCCCTGGTCAAATTTCCACAAAGAACTTGGTCTCTACATCTGGCCATCTAATCATCCTCCCCATCCGATGTTGGGGGGATGATTTCCTTGCTTTTCTACCTAATTTGATTCCCCAGATCGTGACTGCAGAACTGAGTTCATAGGTCACCCACCTGGTTAAATAAAAGTAAAATACCCTGTGATACTTTGGGGAAACTTACTGCATTACTAAATTGAATATAACCTAATCTTCTTTGTCTTCTTAAATTAGTATGAGAAAGGCAACACTGCCACATTGTACACCCTCTTGAGTAAAACACAATAATCGCTCGCTACTGCATTATTCTCCTTAGAAACGGTAAGCTTGAAAATGATGAAAGATGCAAAACCATGATCACTTCCACAGGCAAAATGTCGACCTGCCTCTTATGCAGTCCACGGGTAAATTACAGTGGAAGCATAAGAAAATCTAAGCTTGAATTTTTCTGCTTGGCCGAACTTCAAGGGTTCTGCGCAGTTGATCAAAACATCCAGTGACTAACTAGCATGCTTTGCATGTCCAATAGTAGTTCCAAAAACGAAATTTCTGACAGTTATAAGTATTATTTTTTTGCTCTGTGTATTTGTGTGTTTTCTGTATGTTCGTGTGTGTTGTGCATATGTTTTGCAAGACCACATAATTTAACGTAACAGTTTGTTAAGAATACCTAAATATCTGAGTCAAATCTCTTCAAAAACATGGAGGAATCCAGTTTTTTCAGGTTTGTAAGCTAGACTCCACAACCACCCCCGCCCTCCCCCTCCCCCCACACCCCCCATCTCTACAGCATCTTGAAGGTCAAAAGCCACAGTGAGAGGATCTTTGCAATTGGACACAGGCGCACTGTTTCAAAGGGAAGCAGACACCGAAGGTTACCCGAAAAACGTGATCCCGCCGGATCAGAACGTTTGATAGGCTGCTGAAATTCCTGTGGCCGTACCTTCCACGCAGACCTGGCTTATTATTACAGGACCAAAATGCGAAACGTTCGCCTGAAATCGACCCGTCACCCACGCCAGCATCCCCCCCTCTTCTTTGGAGCGAGATAAAAATGCCCCAAGTTGAGGGATCCCATGTACGATGTCACGAGCTTTAACGGGGAAGACTGGAGAAGTGCTTTTAATCTTGTGTAATTCTATATGGTCTGATGGGCGGGTTTAAAGGGGATACATCCAAACCTGACAAGCTTCAAAAGAATATTTCGAGAGACATTCATGGAAGCACCTGGTTTTCCACCACCTTGAATGTATTAGCTTTTTCTTTAATGATAAGAGATATACCAAAGCACTCCTGAAAATAATTCTCCCTTACAGAATATACAAGGATAATATACTGCATTATAATGAAATAAAATACATTATCAAGGTCATAAAACACTTCACAATATATGGGAAAATGTATCTTTGCTGCTTTAAGATATTGCAATACATATTTTTAAAAAGACACCACTCTGAAATATTTTTTCCCAAAAGTGTTTATGTACATTTACAATATTGAAATGCATTCCATTTTTATATGGGTTTGTCTAATCAAAATGAAAAAAGGTATAATCTTTTACGTTGAGTAAAGCAGTTGAGTATCTGTTTATTAGTACTGGCCTGTTGCCGGGAGTGGGTGTACCAAAAGGGTCAGTCTTTACTCCGTTCTTTTTCATACCGTAGAACCATTATTATTATTTTTTTTTAGATGTACAGGTAAATCATCTTTGATGTCCAGCCTAAAAAGCCTGTTCATACTTTGCTTGGGAAAAAAAATCAAGCCATTTCCTGTTTACCAGTACAGATGAGATTCACACCTAAGATACTTTGTGTGTTCAGGCTGTTGCCCTGGTGTTACCACTGCAGCTCTGAAGAAATAGAATCATGTTTACAGGTATGTTTTCCTCCAAAGCACATTCCTTTTATCCAATGTTCTGCTCACCCATTTATGCTGCTGATTTGGTGTTAAAAATGAACTATTAAGGAAAATAAGGTTGAGTTTTTACACAACTACTGTATGCAGCTTTTACTGCTTTTTTTCTGCCCCAAAGGCTGTCAGAACCTAAAGAAGGAAGGATGAGACCAGTGTTCTAGAATGAGAAAGAGAGTTCTCTTGTGTTCTAGAATGAGAATGAGAGCTCTTTTGTATTCCAGAATGTGCAAGGAAAAGGAGGACGAGAGGACATGGAGGCGGCCTCTAAGCCTGGCCATGTATTGTGCGTTTTCTCCTTCCTCCCCGAAATTGCTTCGCCGTTCTTTCATGTTCATCTGCCCTAACCACGCCATCACAATACAAATCAGTGATAATTGTCAACAGGTGTAGCCATTTACTCCACTGCCAGCCCAGTCCCCTTCTCTCTCCGTCTCCATAATAGGCCCCACATCTGGATCCAGCGCTCCATTGTCTCAAATCCCAACGCAAGCAGGCTGATTCCCAAGCTGTTGCGCGATGCCAAAAAATGCAGTCATTTGTATAAACAGGCAAAAATAAAAAATAATGTTCGGTTGCAGGCAGAAGGCTACTTGGTCGAGAAAGAAGGAATTTTATAACAAAGCCATGTGCACGCAAAAACCCTGGAATGCGAATGAAGCTGGCGCCAAAGTGGTTCGCAGTCAGCGCTTGGGCTGTCATTATCGTTCGACGGGGATCCGATTCGAATCGGTTCTAAAACAAAAACAAACCCAGAAAAAAAAAAGCTAACAAACAAGGAAACAGATCATTTTTAATGCCAGTTAACCCTCTTCGCAAGAAACATTCGATTCGGATTCAGTTCGGATTCTCGGGATGTGACCTGTGCGTGGAAATGGGATCTCTTCGTATTTTTGTGATTTCTTCTACAACACACGTCACTCCCCGTGCACATTGTGCGCACGAGGTGTTTTGGAGTGCGCTGCGCTTTAACGCAGATAAAATCCACATCTGATAGCAGATGGACAAAAAAAATCTGATCTGACAAGTAATCGGAACTAGGCCAGACCCCCATCTAAACATAGACTTAGTCACTTGTTCCTTTTAAGGTGGTTTTTGATTGCCCATGCTAGGGTAAGTTTGAAATCTAAAAGTCTGATGACTGGACACCTTCAAGGGCTCTGTGACTTTAGGGGGATGGAGGGAAGACTGTAATTGCAGGTAGAATTTTTGTTCCCAAGGGGGGGAGGGGTGGGTGGAGAAGCAACCTCATTAATTTTTGTGGGGGGGTGGGGGGTACCAGGATCAGTTGTGGGTGGAATTAATTAGCAGATGGTTCCTTCCTTCCACCAAGTTTTTTCGAAGGCGTGGAAACAATTCCCCTTCTCCCCTTCGCCGTGGTGGAAAGGGCTTTCCTCAGTCATAAGATATTGCTTGAAATGAATTGTAAAAATACTATTTTCCTAAAACTAAAGATTTCAAATACGGATACTGTAAAAGGAAAACAAGCATGTTGGATTTTAATTGTTCTGGTAATTAGCCGAAACCATAGTGGACTGTAGTACAGATACCATACTCTCAATTCCTTTGCAGTGAAGGAAATGTAACGGGAAAAGTAATCAAGTTAAGCAATTAAAATGGATTATTTTATCAAAAGAGCCCACAGTGTAGAAAAATAAAGGTAAAAAAATATGACAGAATGAGGCTCCTAAATAGCTTGTCTTAAGTCCACAACTCATTGTATCATTACCCTCACTGGCTATATATGTGAAGACGTCCTTTCTTGACCTTCAGCAAAAGCACATTGTGAATGAATCACTAGAGCACTTGCTGTGGATACACATAAGTGCACTGCTAAATAAACACTCTCAGGATAATGTATTTGGGTGTTCCAGACAAAAAACCCACAGATAGTAAAATATTTGGAGAGGGAAGCATCAACTGGCTTTCTGTCAACTGATTCCATTTCTTTCTTGTTTCGAATTCCGCTATTGTTGTTAGTCTGACCGTCTATTCTTACGGTGCAATAGTGATCATCTTCATACCAATGCAAGGAGGACTGCTGTGCTAACTGGTGCAAAATGGCAGTTGCTATGTTAGCCTGTGATGAATCCTCCAATCAATGTCAATCGGTGAGTTTAATCTTGGGAATTCACAGCATTTAATGTACCAATTAATGGACCAAAAAACAAATGATAGCCAATCAAAATGTGCATCTTCACAAGGTGCAATGACCAAGTGCAAACTTCATATTTACTGTCGATTAATGGACTTTTCACCCCACTGTTCCTAGTTCTCATAGTCTGTAAAACATGTTTTTGTCAAATTTATTAGCTCACGCCCCAATCTGAATATGAGAAATGAAATATGCATTCGCATTTATGTATTTCACAAGAAATGTGGATTGTTCCCATGGTTCCTCTTCAGTATGGTTTATACATCGGTTCAGTTGTGTGTAGTCCCGCTAAGCCAGGTGAACCTAACTGCTCTTCACAGCCCTGAGCACGACTGGGCCAAGCTCAAAGTCCATCCACAAACTCAAGCACTTTAGGGAAGAATAAGAGGGCTTTCTTCCTATTCTTTTTCTTCCTAGGGGCCTGAACCTGTCAGAGATGTCTTTAGTAATTTACCTTTCTAATTTCTTATTTTTTTACACTTTAATGAGCTGCGTGGCTTGGCCTTCTGTTAGGGCACACAGTCGGGGGTGCACAGCCTCCTGCTGGTGATGCTCTCCCCTCTCCTGCATGTTAATGGTAGCCATCCTCCTGTATGAGTCAGACTTTTCAGCAGTTCGAGAGGAGAGGAGGATGACTAGGGGAGGAGGGGAGAGCAGGAGAACGGAAGGAGTCACCCTTTCGCCCCGTGTCTTTGTTTGGTTCATTTTAATTTAACATTTATTTAACCAGAGATACCAGCCCCCTGAGAAGACCTGGCCGAGGCGATGCATACAAAACACAATGCAAAAAGTCCCAACTCAAAACAAGCAACATCTCCATAATACACACAGAAAACACAATGCAAAAAGTCCCAACTCAAAACAAGCAACATCTCGATAATACACACAGAAAACACTATCAATTCAAGTCCACAGAGCAGCCTCCCACAAAGCAAAACAATTACTTTTTTGTTTTGTTCCATTTAAACCTCTGTGCCACCTGCAAAGCAACCGCCACCTCTGCATCGCATCCAACATTCAGGCACGCAAATATCAGCAAGCCAAGCAATCAGAACCTTTTTTTTTCTGCAGTGTTGAATATTCTGCAAATATGGCCCAAAAGGAATACGTGGTGAGGAATGGCAGTGTGTAAGGCACTGCAGAGTGAAGCTTTGCCCCTGCAGAAGGCCTCTATCTCAGGCTTGTGATGAGGCCGCTTGCTTCCTGCCACACGGGTCACATCGCAGGGTCACATCCTACAGTCGCGCAGGTCGGTACGCTCAAACACACACCTGCCCGTCTGAGCTAAACCTGCTGGGGGACGAGGCAACCAGGCCTCCCACGGGACAAATGAACAGCCTTTTACGTTTTTGTTTTCAAAAATGAGCATTTTTCTAATTTTTTAAACGCAATTAATTTTATCAGTAATTATGAGACCACGGCATCTGATTTACATTTTTTTTTAGTCCAAATGTATAAGAATGCTATGTAACCTGTGTAAATGGCCACACCTCTGATATGGGTTTTAAAATTCAGTACTGGGTGCATTAGGGTGTGTGCATCTGCCTGACTGTCTAGCATGTATGAAACTGCTTTTATAGGTAATAAGGGTTCTGTGTTATAAATGCACACACACATATTTTGCGCTAGGACCTAAGGAGCTGATTGTTGCATGAACACAGTAAAAGCACATTACCATGTTGCAATGCTTTCTAACAACGTATCTACAATAGGGCTGTGCAAACAAGGTCAGTGTGTGATGGTGTGATTTTGAAAAACAATCTTAAAAACTCAAAATTGATAGTGCAACTTCAGTATTTAATAAATAGATATAAACCCATGAAGAAATGTTTAGGACTATTGTGGAAGACTGCTTATACTTAAGGGATCATTTTTAATTAAGTAATCACGGGTACGTGCATCTTTTGCTTGTTGATCAAAAGTTAGATGAATTTGTTTCGCCCAGCTGTAAGATAAAGACATTTTGCTTAATAGCAGAATCAGTGGGAACGAGCAGGATATGCACAAGGCTGAATCAACGCAGAAGTATATATTTTTGGCAAAGTGCAGAGTATATACATCAGAGAGCTTACTGCTTTGTTTCTGAGAAAGTGCTGTCCTGATGTATTATGAATTCTCTCCATGTTTCATGTAATAAAGAGTGTCTTATCACAGTGGCCTTTTCCTAAACTCAGAGTGGATTATTTCCTCAACACAGTCCAGATTGTATTTTTTTTTTTCTCGACACTATAATTTGTCTGAGCTGGGGTGCTTCTTTTCAACAAACAGAGAGGATAACGGACATCATCCCCCTCTGTCACCAGAAATACGACCACATGAAATCCTCAGTTAAAACAGCTCAAATGAACTGAGTATATTTTACTCTAGTAGGGTACAGTGCCCCTCCCCCCTCAGACTGGCCAGTTCCCCTGGCATGTCTTTACTGTATTATTACCGATTCAAATGCGCTTAAATCACGTTGTGACGGGACAAAAGCAGGTAAAACGAGGCAAACGCTAGCACACTGTTGCTATTCGCCAAAGCCATTTATTTCATAAAGATAATGAAAGTATATGAAGTCAGGCAAATGGGTACTTTCAACAAAATCTCACTCGCCCTTGTAAAGAGTCCGACCTTACCCGGCGCACCACAAACCTCAAGCCGCTCTCCCTCTCCTGTTACCTGCAGTTCTTGCCCTTATCAGAATGAGGTTGAGCCCTTATGAGCACAGGCGCGGTTTTAATGAACTCAAACAAAGAAAGCGAGCATTCTCCTCCGTTTTACGTGTTCCTTCGACGTCTCCACGGGCCCGCCCGTCGATCTGAACATCACGCACGGAACCACCTCCGAGGTGAGAGGAGATCTAAAACCGGGAGCACGTTAATGGGTCACCCGCGCAAAAGGAGGAAGCCTCTCTCTCTCTCTCTCTGCTCTGCGCAAGAGACGTGAGGACCGAGAAGTGTGTCACGTCCTTTGCCCCTGGGGTAAATGCAGAGTAATGCTTGGGGGTCAGGCTATTTTTACCCTGGAAATAAATCAGCAGCGAATGCAGTGCTGCCCTTGTTCAGACACCAAAGGACCTGCATCTCGAGACAATTTCCGATAATACTGGTTCATCGTGTTGTTCCCCTAACGCGTGACAATGCCTCGGACTTACATCTGATATAAACCAGGCATAGACTGGGACCTACTGCTAATGTACAGTAAACCAGGCACAGACTGGGACCTACTGCTAATGTACAGTATACCAGGCACAGACTGGGACCTACTGCTAATGTACAGTAAACCAGGCACAGACTGGGACCTACTGTTGATATAAACCAGGCATAGACTGGGACCTACTGCTAACGTACAGTAAACCAGGCATAGACTGGGACCTACTGCTAATGTACAGTAAACCAGGTACAGACTGGGACCTACTGTTGATATAAATCAGGCATAGACTGGGACCTACTGCTAATATAAATCAGGCATAGACTGGGGCCTACTGCTAATGTACAGTAAACCAGGCATAGACTGGGACCTACTGCTAATGTACAGTAAACCAGGCACAGACTGGGACCTACTGTTGATATAAACCAGGCATAGACTGGGACCTACTGCTAACGTACAGTAAACCAGGCATAGACTGGGACCTACTGCTAATGTACAGTAAACCAGGTACAGACTGGGACCTACTGTTGATATAAATCAGGCATAGACTGGGACCTACTGCTAATATAAATCAGGCATAGACTGGGACCTACTGCTAATGTACAGTAAACCAGGCATAGACTGGGGCCTACTGCTAATGTACAGTAAACCAGGTACAGACTGGGACCTACTGTTGATATAAATCAGGCATAGACTGGGACCAACTGCTAATATAAATCAGGCATAGACTGGGCCCTACTGCTAATGTACAGTAACCCGGGCATAGACTGGGACCTACTGTTGATATAAATCAGGCATAGACTGGGACCTACTGCTAATATAAATCAGGCATAGACTGGGACCTACTGCTAAAATAAATCAGGAGCGGATAGCAGTTATAGACCACATAAATTGGCAGCACGCCAGGGCACTTTATGCCGGGCTTTCAAAGAGAACGAAAAGAGGTCATCTGATTGGCTATGAGTGAATTCAGCTGCAACACACCCACTGATAATATATTCATCATAATTCAGCCCATTTTCTACCTGTGCCGCGCACTTGGACCTGTGCGCTCCTGACCTATAGTCACGAAAACACCAACATTCAGTAGCCATGCCCAGTGCATCCCTACGCAGTGTCCTGCAACATTCACATGCATCCTTCTACACAGCAGGCAGAAGATGAGCTCGCCACATGCCTGGCTCGTCTGAAATGGCACAAGTCACCGACGGGCTACATTCACAGGTGCGTCAACTAAACCGGGCCCTCGTGTTATTGTTTACAGTCGTTTTAAGTGCCTGTTATGTCCTGATGTCATGGAAAGTCTCCATGGTCATTCCTACACCCAAAAATAACAGCTACTGAAGCACCTAAACTAAAACGACTGAACGCTCACAGCCTTCACCCCTCTGTGGCCCACATGCAATGAGAAGGTCTCCGGCAGTCTTGTCTTAAGACAACCGTGATTCCTTTTGTCTCTCTAATAAGAAACGGAGGATAGCCTCTCTTCCTCCTGGGCGTAACTGCGAAGAGTCGGCAACAGCTGGAGGCCAGATTTCAGCTCGGATTCAATGTGAAGTGCAAGTTGTTTAAAAAAAAAAAAAGGTCTTTCATTCAAACACTAAAGGAGGCGTTTACTGGACAAGAGATTTCTGTGCGAGCGAGATAATGGAGCGTTGCTATGAACGGGTTGTTCTCAGCAGAACTTTCTAAAATTAGTGCCCATCAGGGTTGGGTTCATATGCTATTCTGATACTGTCAGTATATGCTGATAAGATGGGAGCACAAAATGGATACCCTGACTGGGCCAGACAGTAAAGGCAACTGCCACAGAAACAAGGCCACACCCTGTAGTCTAGTTATCATGAGTCTGGCTGTGGACCACACCATTATGTTAGCACGGCTAGCTTGTCCAGAAATGGAGACACACGGGACTACAGTACTATGTACTATGACCAGGAGCAAGTTACACTAACCCATACAGCACTGTGAGTCTATCCACGTCATTCATAAACTTATGGCACTATGACCCTTAGCAGTTACACAAACCCTTAAAGTACTGCCAGTCTATCCAGGTTACTCATAACCTTATGGCATTATGACCCTGAGCAGCTACACAAACCCATACAGGACTGTGAGCCTGACCAGGATAACCTTATGGTATGATGAGTCTGAATTACATCAAAACATAATTAATAGAATATGAAGAATATACAAGGATATGGAGAGGTACTACAAATTGTTATTTGATAATTAATTAGTGGACCCCCTTGCCCAACCTATCTAGAATATACCTTACAAACTGCCTGTGCATGTGTTTACATATTGTCCAAATATACAGTAGATATTTACTGAATCTACACAGCTGAAGTGCCGTAATCGAACCTCCAGCACCAGCTCTTGACCCTGCAGCCTTCCGTTTCAGAGTCCGGGTCGCTTCCCGCCTCGTCAAACTCGAATATAAAGCCATCAACTGGGAGACGTGAGATGAGGATGGTTACTGCGATCCCCCGAACACCGCCCCCCCCCCCGCTCGCCCGCCCGCCCCCCCAAACCGCAGCTGCGCCCCCAGACAGGACGGTGATTTATAGGAACAATTGTGAGTGTATCGCGTGTTGGGCCTGTGAAACGCACACCCTATGAGGTAAGCTGATCAGGAGCAGTGGTCTCCGGAGCAGCGTTAGGGCGTGTCTGTCTGCTCGGTCCGGGAGTCTCTGTTTACCTGTCGCCGGAATGCCACGGAGAGCCCGGCGGAAGGGGTGGCAAATAAATCATTTAAAAACTCTTTTACGGGAAAGAGGATACTGAAAAATACGTATACACACATATAAAGTGCTGTAATTTCTACAAGAGGAAACCAAAACGAATAATACCCTTAAATAAAATCTGAGAATGTGCACATCAACCACATGGGAATTGTTCAATTACAAATATAAAAACTGTGGAGTAAAGAGCCAAATCAATTTTACAAATATGTCTGTCCCAAACATTATGCTGCTCATAATATATAAGGCATGTAACCATTATTTAGCCAACACAAGTTCATCATATACAAAGTAAAATGTGTTTGAGTCCAACAGGGATCACATTGGACTTAACACTAAAAATGTTATTGTATATGCATATGGATGGATTGACGTAAAACTTTTCTTAGGTTAAAGAGAAACGTAAAAGGGCATTGAGTAGAACAGAAGGGGTTGTGTCCTACACACACACAATACACACACACACAGACAGACACAAACACACATTCACACAGACCAAGAACACATACACGCACACAGGCACACACAGACACAAGCGTGCACACATTACTGTACGTTTACCTCACACAGTTCAATGTACCACACACAGGATGCATAAAGGCCCGGTGTGTAAAAGTACCAGAGTATAAACACCAATAATGGGCAGAATAAAATCCTTTCATGCGCTAGTGTGGCCCCAGAGGGCTATTAACAGGTGTTATGAGTGTGGCACTCATTGGATGGCAGGACTTAATCCAACTCCCTCCATTCTGTGGAAAAACAGAGAAGGGTCTACAAAGGCTTAGAGATGGAAGCACAATTAACAGGGTTGCAAGCTCCAAACAACCAAATATTTGAGCCGTATCTTTGTTAATCCGAATTATAACCCAAAATCCGTTACTCAAATCATGACCCCCGAGGTCAAAGAACTGGCTATGTTTGATTGGTGGGTGGTGTTTGTGATTGGCTGTGCTTGTGATTGGCTGTACCTGTGCCTGTGTGTGATTGGCAGTGTTTGAAACTCGCTGCGCTGTAATTGGCTGTGTTTGCGATTGCCATTATCTGTGGCTGGGTCTGATCAGTGGACGGTGTTTACTTTGGCTGCGTTAGTGATTGGCTGTACTTGGGGCTGTTTGTACAGCAATTAGCTGTGTTTGTGATTGGCTGGGATTTTGGCTGTGTCTTTATCTGCAAGCACTGTTTTTTGTAATTTTGTACGAGACAAAGAGGTAAATAAGCCAAATGAGAAACTGCTGAAATCAATTAATACTGTTTAGTTCAATCAGAAAATTGTGGAACTGCAATTTCTGCTTTTGTGTTTATTGATTGGAGAGGAGATGTACAATAAATAATCATTAAGCATTCTAATGAATCCGGAGAGGAGTTACTTTTTCTTTCCTTTGTTATCTTAAGGGAAAACAAACTCTTTTTCGAAGGTGAAAAATTGTCAGACGGGCAGAGCCTGAAAGTGGGAATCGCCACCTGCTACACAAGCATCTACGGTGGTTTTACATAAATCAAATCCATCGCCACACCGAGCCAAAGAAAACCCCCTTTCAGAAGCAAGGAGAGGGGCGTTCTGTCCCCATTATCCCTTGTGTTGTAGCCGATTTCTTTCTCTGCTTTCGTTTCTTTCTCTCTTTTAAAAAAAAAAAAAAAAAACCCTCCCCCCTCATTCAATTACGAGCGCGTACTCCGGGCGTAATCTGAGAAACACGTTCCCGAGCGGGGTGACGGACCGGGAGCGTCCAACCCCCCCGTCCCTCCCCCCGGCCGCCCCCGCGCCTTCCATCGACCCCCGCCGCCCCCGCACCCCTTTTCTTTTTAGGCTGCCCCACATCCATCTCGCGACAGCTGCCTTTGAGTCGGGTAATCGTAGGGTAAGGACCAGCTCTCATTCAGACCCCCCCCCCCCCCCCGCCCCATTGACGGCGAGGTTTTTAATAAAAGGACAAAACCAGATGCGGTGGCCTTTTGGGGGTGTGATGGACAAGTCCACCTCCCCTATTATGGCGAGGGTCTTATCAGCAGAGCGCAGTGACGCTCTCCCACACCATTCTGCAACAGATCCACACTTCTCACAACCCCCTCATGTCTGCCTGTGAAATCCATCTCTCTCTCTCCCTCTCTTTCTTTATTTCTCTCTCTCTTTCTCTCTCTCGCTCTCTCTCACTCAGACTTTCTTCGGTTGCAGCGCTAAAATCACAGATCTTTTCCGTTCTCCTTAAGGGACCGGCGAGCGCTCCGCGCGTGAAACTCCAGAGCCTGAGGGAACGCCGCTGACGGGAAGCGCTCGCGCTTGGAGGCTGCGGCTAAGCGCTAGGTTTCTCTCGTGTCCATCCGTCCACGCTAGGAATACTGGGATCTGTTGTCTGAGAGAAATGAGTGTCGCGTATGGACTGGCAAAAAATATTACAAATAAGAGTGATGACCATCCCTCAGCATAAGTTCAATAATTATATATTTCAATCTGACCCCTTTTTAGATTTTGTACACAAACCAAAGTTAAATGAGGAGTCTGCAGTCTCCTGTAGCACAGATCACTATACTTATAGCTTATGGGATGGAAGCGTTAAAGCAGGAAGTGGCAGGGTTCACACTCAAAACAAACCTGGATTTTATTTCAGTGTTTGCAGATTCAGTACAAATGAAGCTATGTCAAAGTTCCTCTAGATAATTTGTGAGTTAGTGCATTATCTATGTACAGGGGAAAGCGGACAGAGAAAACCAAACTTGCAAGCAAAAGGTTCAAATTGGTCTAAATAGTTCCCACACAAGTTGTTTCATATTTTTTGCATGGTTATCACCAGCCCAGCAATGTAAACACGGCAGATTCATGGAAATTTTTTAGAACAATTGCTAAAAGTGGCTTTCTGGGAAATCTGTGGAGCAGGATTAACTCACCAGTTTTTAATTTGTACAAGACGTAGCATGAGGGACTCTTCCTCTACACATTAGCACTGTATCAGCATTGGTACATAACAACTCATCCCAAAGAGCGACTGAGCCACCAATCAGCAGTGATCATCATGATTATAGTATTACTCAGTATGAATGCATTTGTACCGCGCTATTTCTATTGTATTCGGTGGACCTCAGGAATCAAGAGAGCTTTTTTGGTTATCCCCCACTGCAAGTCCAGTTCACTCTGGGATACCCTCCCTACATCTGCTGGCCTGCATTTGCCCAACAAAAATGCCCTGAGATTTTGGGCTTGAATTAAATGAGAACTTTTGCCACCATAGCATTCAGAAAACAAGCACTACACCCCACTCCCATCCCCTCCTTCACCCCAGTGCCCAGTACCACCTCTCCCCACTTCACTACCCGCTGCACAGCCGGTACTCCTCCTCACCCAGGGCATCACACACCACGGGCGTGAGGCTCTTCATCCAGCAGAGACGCGGAAGGCCACGGCCGAGGGGATTCCGTCTGACTGCTCATCTTTCAGCGGCGGGACAGAGCAGGTTCGAGAGCAGGGGAGTTGGGGGGGGGGGGCAGTTTGGTCTGGTGAAACGACCCATGAATCGCGTGGGCTGTGGCGATCAGCTCGCTCGTGTTTCAGTGCGGTCTCGTCCACGGGGGGGGGGGGGGGGGGGGAGGGGGGAGGAGGAAGAAGGGGGGCTCGGAGCTCGACCCGCGAGGCGGAAAACACAAGCTTGTTCAGCTTCAGCTACGCTGTCTCCTGTAGACGACCGTCTGGGGCAGAACTGCCCAAACCTGTTCGTTTTTATTTCAATCCTAATTTGGCACACACGACTCCACTAATTACCACCTTAATGAGATCTCTAGCTGTAGAACAAGGTGTGTTTTGTGAGGGCTGGAGTGAAAACCTACAGGATGGTAAATCTCCAGGAACAGGGTTTGGCAGCCCTGGGCTAAGATCACACTCAGACCTTCTGTACAGTCCTGAAGAATCCATACTGAGGAGTTATGGCATGAAACATTTAAGATATGCCATATATAAACACATTTACTACGCAAATCATAAACTGATACTATGCAAAAATGTGTTGAATAACTGTGGAAGATTATCTGGACAATAGCCTACTACACGTAAATTGTCATTAGTTTTTATATAACTAAACAGGTACACACACACCGACACACATATATACAGGTACACACTGCATTACTACATTATAAATGATCTATAAAGAGAGTCTGCCTGGTGCATTTCCAGTTGGCTGCAGCAGAGCTAGACTGTTCCTAATTGAGAAACTGCACTGATTACTGGTGATTGCGAACAAACACAACATTAACCACAATACTCAACAAGCATGTCCACTTGTTTACTCTTCCCAGTTTACCACATTCTTCTCTGGAAAGCCTGTCTCTAGCCGCTTTCTTCTGTTCACACGCCAGATCTCGTGTTCTGCTTGCTACAGGAAGAAAAGTAATAAACTGCCCTGAAACAGAACACTGGGGCAAAAAATAAATAAAAAACCTGCCTTTTCAAATCCGCGTTTTGAAATTAAACACCAAATTCTACCATCTACTCTGCATAAGTCCTAACCACGGAGATTGCTGGAAATTATACAGCTAGTCTTTAGGCCATTTTTTTCAGCATGGATTTAGAAACAAGCACACAATCCCAAACAGAGCCCATAGAAGCGCGTGCAGATTGTTTTTCTCATTGGCTTTCTTAGGAATGTTGGGCAGCATGTCCGAGGCACCAGTCAGAGAAACGTGTCACCACGTGAATAAGACAGCAGCAAGGTCGTACAGCTTTGGTGTGATCATGTGATTTGCTTTTTCAGTCACATAGAAGCAGCAAGGCCTTGCTGCTGATTGGTTGCCTTATTAGCACCCAATAGATTAAACAGTCACCCAAAGAGTTTAGGTATGCATTAATACATTTGACCCAGGCCTGGACACAAATTCTTGAACCAGCAGACACCAAAAATCAGCAATCGCCAACATATTAGCATACATCTCTACTCATACAGGGGGGTCAACTGTAGCTTTGGCTGTTAGTGCAGCTGGAAGGGACTTGACTGACTTGCCCTAATATGGCGCATTGTTCTTTTAATAACCCATCTCTCCCATTCCGTTTCTTGGTCAGATTGATGAGCTGCCCTTAATTAACTGGACCTTCGCTCTCTACGTCCAGACAAGCGCTTCTGCACCTACCCAGTGACTCATTTGGCCCACTCTTCCAGAGAGAACTCGTTCAAATGCGAGGAGTCCATTTGCTTCCTGGGCTTGGATAATGGCTGCCACCCCCCAAGACAATGTGCTACTTACAGGAAAAGAGAAACTTACAGAAAGACTCCAAACATGCTCAGCCCCACCATAACTGAATGCAACTGTCTTACTTCATTGTGTTTTTGGACAATTTTATACTTATAAAATCCATTTTATGGATTATATCAGATTGCTGTCACCCATTGTGTGTTGCAATACTCTGTATTAGTGCATCCGTTTCCCTGTTTTCCATTTTGACCTTTTATTGTGCTACTTATTTGGATTAGGCTTGAGCTCTGCATACATTATAATTTTTATAACTATACAGTTAATTTAGATATCATTTTTAGGGGTGAAAACCACAGTATTCCCTTGCCGTGAATGGAGGGCATGGAAAACGGTTTCTGATGCTTTGGTGCAGGATGTGACATGGAGAGAATACATCGAGCTGATGGTCAGTTTGGTTGGGCGGGGGGGACGGGGGGGGGGGGTTATCACAGTCTGCACAGTCCAGGAGTCGTTGTGACTTGAATGACAACCTGTGGTCTTATCATCAGTACCAGGGTTAGGGAGGGGTGGGGGGGGGGTTTGAGGTTTGGAGGGGGGATGGTTTGAGTGGGTGGTAGGGAGCTTCCAAAAATAGCAGTGGGTCTCCAAAAGTGACTCCGCCGTACAATCTAATTCCCTCTCCCCGGTCGCCTGGTCTTGGCCATTTTCAATGAATTCAGATGAGCCCTTATCTTAACCAGCCACGTCCTTTTCAATTTGCGCTCAGCGGGCGAGCGAGCGAGCGCCCCCCCCACCTCCCTCCCCCATCCCATTACCGCTGCATAAAAGATGTCTTACAGGAAACCCCAACTCCCCCGAACCCCCAGGGGGGGGGGAAATGTGTGGCTATCAATATCAAACGCCTTCTCCCCTTCACCACTGACCGTTCTTCCAGTGTGTGAGATGTGGAGGAGAAAAAAAAAAAGACTCATTAGGAGCGAGGGAGGAGAGAGAGGGAGGGAAAGGGAGGGAATGAGAGAACCGCTGGGAAGGGGAGGGGGGGGGGGCTGGAACATTGTTTAGCATCACACGGCCGTGCCCTGATATCTGTATCACGCTGGGGTAAGAAATATGACTGGCTGAAGATCTGGAGGGTGAAACACAACATGGAGGGAGGAGGGGAGGTGAAAAGGGAGGCGTCTGGCACGCGGGAACGTCGTCGCTTATTTACGCCCGTATTCTGACCCCCTTGGTGTGCGTTTACACCGCTGGCAGGCGCTGGGGGGGGGGAGGGGGGGCGCTGTCTCTCAGGCAGTGAAGTGAGGTGGATGTGTGCAGCAAAATAAGTCTTCAGAACTGAGGTGTGAAAACAAAGGCAGGGCGTGGGGTTTGGGAAGGGGGAGGAGTCACGTGCATGTTTGATTTTTGTTCCAAGCAATTACTTTCGATCTTATTTTTTTTTACCTGTTTAAAGCATGCAAAGAATTTGGGACAAAATTAACACGTGGTTAGTAATGAATCATTTCCTTTTATTTTTCATTTATTTTTATTTGTCATGGAAATGAATACCAATGGATCTAAAAAAAAGAATAAATATGAAACATTTCATTGAGCACTAGGACATTTTTAGCATATTTATAAGAATAAAAGGGAGTGTGTTTCTACGATGTAAATGTAAAATAAATGCTCCTGCCAGTATTACTAGAGCAGTATGCAGTACGTATGCTTATTTTCTATAGCACCAGCTACCACAGAGATTAATTATACTTTTCATTTAAAGCATGCAGGGTTATTTCAGATGGAATGTTTTAAAAAATCATGTATTTAATTATGGAAAATACCATTACTGGTTTAATTGTAAACATTTAATATTTGTGTATTTTCCAAATAGGCGCTATAGTACAGTCTTTAGTTGCGATCTGTCATTTGCAAAGCATGAATATGCTAATGAAGGATTATGGGACCAATGAAATGTGGTTTCACGGAGGCTGCTCGGCACCTAAACCACGGTGCTAATTGTACAGCCTTTACTCCTCCCACTGAGCTTGTAGGATATACCTCAAACTTCCTCTTTTTTCTTTTTGCATTTCAGGAATTCTGGGATAAACGGATCAGAGAGGTTCACGCATGGCATTGGAATACCGGAGCACAGAAGGACACTCCGCTTCAAGAAGAGGACCCTTTGAACACTCTTACGTGTCCCTCTTAGCCAGCTATTGCATCACCATCTCTAAACGGTCGAGCAAAACGAGGAAGGTGAACGCAGAATAGGCTCCGCCCCCAGCATCTGGCACAGCCGCAAAAAAAGCCAGACTGCTCCTCTTTGGGGTTTCGCTGCTATGATTTGGCACAGGGTTAATCCGAGGATGAAAACCTGAGCCTGTGTCGTTACGGCGCAGTTGATCGTGATGTGATCTGTGGCGGGATTTGGGCTGCATTGCTCATGCTGGAGCGGGATGCAGTAGAATCTCGCGATAGTGCCGTGCGCTGCTTTAGTTTCATGGAACGTTGAGTCGTCATCATCATCTATTATTGGAGGAAAACAGCATTCGTCTTAAAAGGAGATGATACCGCTTCTCTCTTTGTCCATCCCTCTCTTCCTCTCGCTCTCTCCTTGCTCTCCCTCTCTCGGCATCTTGCTTTACCTCATGCTCACATTTTAACACGCACACACTCACACTCTCACACTCACACACTTCTATTGTTCCCCTACCTTGGCCCTCTCTGTGTGTTGTTAATAAAGTAAATCACAGGCTCGAGGAGGTCTCACTCTGCTTCACACCACTGACTCCACCCCCTGAGACTGAGCGCAGGGGTCTGAGGAGGCGGGGCGCAGGGGTCTGAGGAGGCGGGGCGCAGGGGTCTGAGGAGGCGGGGCGCAGGGGTCTGAGGAGGCGGGGCGCTGTGCATTCACACAGTCGCTCTTTCAGCCCCGGCACACCGCAAGCTTGCCAGCCAATTTGCTGCTGTTGCAAGGTCACAAAGCAGAGGACTATTTTATTTCTACCCCTCAGATGCACTCTCCCCCCCCCCCCCCCCCCCCCCTCCCCCTCCCCCGCCCAGCCGCCTTCTCAAAATTTCCTTCTCCATATTTATACCGCGTCACCTCTCCGTCGTTTTCCCAGAGACCCCGGGAAGATGGATTCGCGCGGCCTTAATCGATTACGCGTCCGATTGCGCGAGACTTTCAAAATAAATACACAGATCACGGCTCGTTAGGGTAATTAAAAGCCCCATTGAGATGCATTAGGCACAAGGGCTCCCTGCATTCACCAAGCTGATTTTTATTCATTTATGATTATTTTTTTTTCCTTCTTGAGACGCCCTTGAAAGGCATTGGCTGTGAAGGTGAAAGAGAGTGTGAGTGTGTCTGCATGTGTGTGCAAGCGTGCATACGTATGTGTGTGTGTGCTTGTGTGTGTCTGTGGGTGTGTGCATCTGAGAGTGGGTGCGTGTGTGTGCGTGCGTGCGTGCGCGTGTGTATGTGTGTGTGTGCGAGTGTGTGTGTGTGTCTGTGTGTGTGTGAGCGTGAGTTTGTGTGAGCATGCGCGTGTGTGTATGTGTGTGTGTGTGTGTGTGTGTGTGAGTTTGTGTGAGCATGAGCATGAGAGTGTGTGTGTGTGCGCGCGCATACGCGATCGCAGCTGGAAAGCACACAGCGCACACGCAGAGCCCCAAACTCCGCGCGCCCTCTCGCTGCGTCCCCTCGCTGCGTCCCCTCGCTGCGTCCCGTCAGCGGTGCAGAAAGCAGTAAATTAACACACCGCACGGCGTCACCGGGGCGAGGGGAAAGATGCGGGGTACGGCACCCATCCCGCCGCAGCGCCACACCGGGGGCCTGGCCCGCTCGCAAGCCGTTCTCCTAACCATCATTCAGCCCGTCACAAAGCATTACAATTTATACATGCCACGAAAATCATCTAAACTTTCCCAAAAGCAATTTAAGTATTAAGTATTAAGTATTATTCTTAGCCAAAAAAATCTCTCGTTTTAGTTTGTCATCATGCAATTATGGAGTTTACCTCCTATTCTGTTTATTGTTATTCACACATTTTATTTTATATATTATACCCGTATTCTTGTTTTTATTCCACTAGCAAGCACTTAGAACTGCTTGCTTCTTTACATGAAAGGTGCTCTATTATTTTTATTTTATTTTTTATTTTTTTAGTGTTTTTCAGAAAATTCTAAATAGCAGAAAATCCAATATACAGACATAAGTCATTTAACAGATTTGTTGATTTTGAGATTCATACAGTATTATTGTTTTAATATAGTAAATTCAAGAGCCTGGTATAGCACCACCAAACAGCCAATCTATTCCAGAACTCCAGAGTAGGCATTCAAACACCCACTCTATACCCACTCTGGTGCAGTGCCAAGTTACTCAAGATTCACCTATACAGTTAGTCCAAAAAAACTGGCCAGAACATTCCAAAATAGCCATCAGTTTAAGATGGCAGTGACCCTTGGTGTACACATGTATGATAAATGAGGTTGATTAGATATTTTGGAAAAGGACGAGGAATCTAAGTAATTTTGTTTTAATATAGAGCCCCATAAGTGTCACAGGGTGTTTTGATTGGGACAATACTTTAAGTTTAGAGTCCTGATGTGTGATTATCAACCATTACTCATCACTTCAGGTCACTCCATTAGGCATTCATAAAAAGTCATGCGATAAGCCACACCCAAATAAATTGGCTGCCATTTGGCCATCCTTTGAGTCGATAAAGATTTCTTCACTTCTCAGTTAAATTTTGATAAATAACAAAAAGTACTAATTTTTTAATGTATTGCAATAGCATTACTTGTGGCAGAACCGTCTAGCCAACCACAAATGAGCAGGGCAGAAGATGGAAAAATGAGCATCAGTTCTCTCTGTGAACAGGCAAAATAACCAACGCCAATGCCAAAAAATTTTGTGCCTGTGACAAATCCATTCAAGAACAATGTTCGTGTCCATTTGTGACAAGAGTTATGATGATTAAAACACTGAAAACTGTAGACACAAAATTGCGTCAGAAAATTCCATAATAGTAAATAAACCCCACAAATATGGTAGGATTCAAGCCACTTTCCTGGAAACATAATTATCTGTAGTTTATACATTTTTAAAAGCGGTCAAAACCGTTCATATATTGTTTAATTTGGATCTACAGTATGACTCGGTCAATAAGCCAAGTCTGGAATTACAGCAATTTGTGCAATTATGCATAAATACCCCTAAATTTGATCTGATACTACAGCCATAAAATTTCCCACAGAAATTCAATTTTGTTTAATGTAGAGCAGGCTGGCCCGTCCTCCCTTTGTGCTATCAGTTTTATTCAGACAAAAAGGCAGAGGGGGTAACAGAGAAGAGACTTTGAGACCATGACAGGAATCGAACAGCTAGCGCGTCATCTGCGCTACAGACAGCACCACCCATCTCCGATGAAGGACGTGTTCTGCAGAAACCGGTCGAAGGCATGAGATGATGTCGCTTCAGTGTTATTAAAATACTCACAATAGCGAAAAGTCTATCGAACGATGGACTTCAAAGTTCTGAGAGAAAGTTGTCCTTCGTGAGAAATGTAGATACGTCAGTTTTGACAATGGTTCAAAAGTTATTATTGTTCAAATATTGAATATTATAACTTGTAGGGGCCATAACTAACAACCCAACCACCAGCAGAGTTACAGCAAATCTGGTGCTTGTAATAATAATAATTTCAGCAACTTCACTACTTCAACTCCTAAAAATGGAGTAATTCAATCGCACAGTTTAGTTTTGTAGAAGTATTTTTGGCCAAAAGGAGATTAGCACTGCATAGGACTAACACTACCAGAAACAAGTTATCATGCCACCAGTGGTGGGTTAAGTGGATGGAACACTATCAAAAAACAGCCGACTGAAACATCGACCACAGGCAGATGGAGGGAAATATGAAATCATCTGTGTGTGGAATGATTCAGCACATTTTTGAAACGGTGGCTCTGCTAACATCTGCGGTCAAGCATGGGCTAAAAATAAAAATAAAATGTACACTGTAACAAAATGATATCAAAAATTTGGAGATGCGGGTTGGTTTGCAGGTTACACAGAGGCATCAAACATGCAAAAATAAAAAGGTGAACAACCTGTATAGCATGTAAAATATATGCATAGATACAGGCAAAAAGATCTCTCTCATGCATGCATTTCAGGTATAGCGTATGGCATGTGAAATACATGAATAGATATAGGCAAAGCATATCTTGCATGCATGCGTGTGAAGCGTCGCCCATTCCCACTGTTTATGTGGGTAACAGCCCGTACAGCGTTCACACACACCCCCGCTAGGCGAGGATCCCTGCTCTCACAGTCAGGGGTGGACAGCGTTTCACACCGAATAAATGCGGGCGCCTGTTTTTTTACGGTCTGTTCCTCCGCACCGCCGGCAAATCAATGTCCACGCCTGCAGCTTCTGGACGCCTTTATTTTGATACGCTACACGCTGTGTACGTAGGTGCACAGGAAACCCCCGTCTCTAAACAAATCCCTGCATCCCTCTGTGTCCCTGCCCCCCGCCCCCCCCGCCCCCCCGCCCCCCGCCCCCACTCCCAGAACGTTGCCGTGGAGTTCATCGCTTCCTGTCCCTGGTGAAAGCCCGTCAGACGGAAAAAACGGCTCCCTGGGAGGTACTGGCAGGAGTCGCTCGTGGAAACGAGCGTCTGTGGTCCCGCCGTGCACACGCAGGTTATAAAGACAGAAACGAGCGTCTGTGGTTCCGCCGTGCACACGCAGGTTATAAAGACAGAAACGAGCGTCTGTGGTTCCGCCGTGCACACGCAGGTTATAAAGACAGAAACGAGCGTCTGTGGTCCCGCCGTGCACACGCAGGTTATAAAGACAGAAACGAGCGTCTGTGGTTCCGCCGTGCACACGCAGGTTATAAAGACAGAAACGAGCGTCTGTGGTTCCGCCGTGCACACGCAGGTTATAAAGACAGAAACGAGCGTCTGTGGTTCCGCCGTGCACACGCAGGTTATAAAGACAGAAACGAGCGTCTGTGGTCCCGCCGTGCACACGCAGGTTATAAAGACAGAAACGAGCGTCTGTGGTTCCGCCGTGCACACGCAGGTTATAAAGACGGGAACGAAGGTCGTTTCCCTGTAAGATCAGAGACCACCAGTAATAATAATAATGATAACAACAGCAACAATAATAATAATAACAATAATAATAATATACAAACATTTTACAAGTTAGTATGCCACGATCAGAATTTCTGGTTTGTTTCTTTGTCGCCTTGTTTTTTGTCGCCTTGATGGAGGATGGAGTCCAGTAATTTGAAAGAATAGAGTTTTTAAGTCGTTTTTATCAGTAGATTATTTAAGTACTTTTTAAGTTAGTATGCCACAATCAAGGTTTTTTTTTATTGAGTCTTGATTGGGACCACTTGATAAAATGTTAAAGTTAAAATGTTTAAGCAGTAAGGTTTTAAGCTGTTTTTCCACAATCCCAGTTCCAGAGAGATGAAAGATGAGAGTTCAGCCATAAATGAATCAAAGGAAATGAGACCGGGGGTCTCCCCTGTCATTCTGGGGCCTCTGGTTTCATAAAGAAAGGGACTAATTGCGTGTGTGTGCCGGGAGGAATCGGCCACTGAATGGACCCCCATTTTTTACAGTTATTCTCCCCCCTCCATCAGAGATTATCTGACCTTTGGAGAGGAGGGGGTGGGGGTGGGAGAAATCACAATGAAAGGGAAAAATTCCTCAGAGAAAATAATGTGACTGGAGGTCAGTAATGAGATCGTCTGACTCCTGGTTGCCACGGAAACCTGGCAAGCCCCCCCTCCACTCCCCACCTCCCTCAGCCCAAACACACAGACACATACACACACACACACATCTATATTAAAATACAATATATATGAATCAGAAAAAAACAGCTATTGTGACCATGTAACAGCAAGAGAAAGAAAGAGAGAGAGAGAGAGACAGCGAGAGAGAAAGACAGACAGAGAGAAAGAGGGGGGTTCAGAGGGACTGCATACTTTTCCTGTTTTCATTGGATGCAAACGGCAGCAATGGCTGACAGATGACGCGCGAATGACAGCCGTCTGAAACATATCAGCGTGAACGTGCCATCGCTTTTGAAATAATTATTTGCCGCACGTGTCACATTGTGCTTTTGCTATGACAACAAGACGTGGCACTTGTGCACTGACACGACCTGTTCATACCTGAGAAAGACAAGGAGGGACAACCAATGAGAGACAAGGGAAATACTGGCACTGTTTACGCCTGAGACCATCAGTCACTGATCAGACATTTATGGAATATAGTGTCCCATATGCATACATATCATATTCAGTATGTACTATATGTACCTGTATAAGTACATATGATACAAATATACTAATATATGCTGAAACCTCAGCACTACTTCAGTTTGTATCCAAACAGACAGACATTTTGGAACATAAATCTAAACTTTTTACAGTTTCCTTCAATTTTTTTTAGGCTAGCAAGTATTTCTTTGTGCAGTTGGTCATCGGTGCACACACAATAATTTTTGCATCACACTTTTTTCTGGGTCCTGGGTTTGTAGAGAAACAGCCGCACTTGCATATAGGTTCTACTGGGTTGTGGATATCGTTCTCATTTTAAACTGTAAACCTATAAACCGGCATCGAAAAGGAAATTATTTTGGATAGTTATTTGACTATCCGGGAAACACCTTCAGTGTTCAAATTCAAGCAGGGGGAAAGGGGGGGGGGGGGGTAAATGAGTGCAGCTTTTAAAATCCAGGTCTGGAAATCATTTCCGAGGCCCTGTTTACAGCCTCAGTCTCCGGCCACAGGTTTCACTCGAAATCAAACGCTCTTCTTCTGTTTACGTTTCTGTGTTTGTATTTCAGCTCACTGACAAAAGCCAGCGCTGGTGTCAGATGAACCCCCCCCCCCCCCCCCCCACACCCTCGGCCCATTTCTTTTATTCTCCATTTGGTTCTATCTAAACCCCCCCCCCCCCCTCTAAAAACACCCTATCCCGCCTCCCCGGTCCTGTGTTACGTTCTGATTAAGCGATGCGGCGCGGCGCCTGGCTGCCGTGGTAACGCACAGACGTGTGAGCGTTCCTTCCGCGCTCGCCAGCGCTGGCGCGCGGTGTCCTCTCAGGGAGAAGACCGGCTGGCCGCAGGCAGATCCGCAACAAAGGCCTGATTACGCAGGAGCACATCAGCTTTGGGGAGACCTGCTCAGCCCGTCCTGCTCGTCCTGCTCTGCCAAAACGCGTCCACCACCCCACCCCCCCGCCCCGCCTGCCACCCCACCACGGCGTGTTTCTCACACGGTGGATAAGGGGGCAGGGCACGGGACTGACGCTGTCTGGGAAGGTGAACTCGGGAGACAATGAGATTTAAACCGTTCTGTGAACGCGGTTGGAGTGCGACCAGGTGGAGAAGACTGATGGACACCTCAGTGTCTCTCTCCCTGACGCCACTCAAAGGAAACTGATGTTCCTGTTTCCCCTAACGTCGCGAGAGCCGTCGTTTCCTGTGATGTGTGACTGTTTCCTTCCAGGTGAGGTTGAGCTGCACAGAGAAAGGGAAGGTTCCTGTGTGGATAATGAGCCATTAATGTGAATCTGCGTTTCACCTGCCACGCCTCTTATCCCCACCCCCATAACTGCGTGTTTGTTCTGTGTGTGTGCAAGCACTGTACATGTGTGCATGCATCACGCGTTAGCATGTGTGTGCATGCATGCACATGTTGTGCCTGTGCATATTATGTGTGTGGGCAAGCGCCGTGTGTGTGTGTGTGTACAGACTTTACTGGCATGGCACTAGACAGCCAAATATTACTTTTCAGTCAGATGTGATCAAGCAATATCCTAACTGAAACAGTAGAGTAGAGCTGCAGTCAGGTGCTTTGGAACAGACCCAAGCGAGACTGAGTGCAAAGGGAAGGAATGAAAAGTTAATATTCCACGCATTCCACAGCCCCGACAACAAAAACAGATGAGACGCAAAGCACACTGCAGCCTCATAATGATGCGACTGGAATGTGCAGATAAACACGCTTCCTGTTAGCTGGCCGTGTCATGCAGTTTTAAATGTTGCCTCGCGTATAGTGGCAGTTACACATGAGAGGGGGAGAGCCCAGCGAAGACGCAGCTCTCTGTATGTCACAGGACAGCAGTTCTGTTTGGCTGGGGGGTTCTCAGACCCATCGGGAGTCACGACAGCCCAGATCAGAGACCTCTGCAGCCCTGTCCGACGCCACTGACTCCGCTGACTCAAGACGAGCGCGGGGGCGAGTACGAAGCCTTCGCCTCGCACCCCTCCGTCCGCCGCCCTGAGAATCCAAGCGCGAAAACGGACGAACGGCAGAGGCGAAGGTGTACCGCGAGGGGGCGCGGAAATCGCCCCTTCAGAATACCTCCCGCGGCCCACATCTAATCCGTGCACTCCGGGCCGAGAGAGAGAGAGAGAGAAAGAAAAAAAAATCCTCTCAGATTCACTTAACGACAGCGCGGAAAGAGGCGTCGGTCTCAGAGATCCCAATTATAACACTCCGATGACTGTTAAATATTCAGTTAAACAGAAGAGCAGGGAAATTAAAGCCGAATGTGACACGGAGAATCAGGGACGACGAACCGCTGCGCGGGTACTGTGCCTCAGCGACGGGATCCCCTGAATACCGCCACCCCCGCCAGGAAGTGGGTCACCAGCGGCCGGGCCCAGCTCCCTGTGAGAACTCGAGGGGCAGTGAAGAGGCTCCTATTCAGAGCGGCAGCAGGGGAAAGGCAGCGGAACAGAACAGGGGCTCAGGCCGAGATTCGCGCCCCTTTTCTTTTTTTTAGAGGTTTCTAGGAGAGCGTTCCGTGCCCGAAATACGCAGGCCGAGACTGTTTTGGGCCCCGGCAAGGAATAAACGCCAGTTTCCGCGGCAACGTCGAACAACAGTCACACAAACCAGACTTCCCCCCCCCCCCCCCCCCCCCCCCCCCCCCCCTCCCGCCCCACTTCTTTCTTTCCTCCTTCTTCCAAAAGTCCAAGAAACTACGCGGTCGAGGGTCAAAGAGAGAAAATTCCCAGCGTTGGTCAGCGCCCCCGAACCCTCACGAGTGTTTATTCCGGACGCCCGAAAAGTTCAGAAAGCAGGACGCGCGACCGGAGCAGCAAGCAGGAACGGGGAAACGCTGGCGGGGGCGTTAATGACTCGCCGTCCGCGGCGCGGCGGCCTGGCTCCCGTTAAACGCGCGATTGGCAGTTTGGCACCGTGCGCGGATCCTCACTAAGCCTGCGGGCGACACGTCCTGCTCTGCCGGGGATGAGCGATGAAGCGCACTACACATGGTGCATCTCTGTTACACAGTACCTCCAAACAGACGTATCTACATTATACAGGGGCCCACAACGCTGGTTATGGAGAGTCACAGAATGGCTGGTATTCGTTTTTACCTGCCTGCAAATGAAACACAAGAAACCAGGTGAGGTAAATTCATTGTGCAATAAGTCTCTTTAAATGATGGAAGACGATGAAACCCAGCAGCCCCTGCAGCTCTCCAGTACCAGGGTTGGGGAGCCCAGCAGACCCTGTGTCTAGTACCCTTCCCTGTCCTCAAATACTCCTCATGTTTGGTGAGATGTGACACTGGACGAATGTGTCGTTTAATGCAGTCCGGATTAAGGGGGACTTTTGCGTTACTGAGGACTCAGTCCTGGCATCCTTAATGACTACAGTGTTCTTGAGTCAAAATAAGACTGGAGGTACAGCCAAGTTTTAATCGCTCACACATTGCCATTGTACAAGTATGTTTATTTGAACAATCCTCTCCAAGTGCCGGAGAACGACTTTCTGGTTTGCTACAACAGGCGCGCAAAGGCGTTTTAGGCTATATACGAACAATGAATCATAAAAAAATGTAATGTAAATGGGCAGTTCATCTGTTATGGGTGTGACATTTGTACATTTGAATGAAAAACTAAACTTCCCACTTGAAAAGCACTGAATATATCTAAGCAATGGTCACTAAATAATTTTCTTTAAGATGATGAGTCTTGTTTTTTGTTTGGAAAATAAAATCCTGATTGAACAGAAACTATACAGCCTGCAACTGAAATGTCCTTTTCAGGGTTGGTTTTGCAGCACACAAAAAAGACTGCACAAACACACTGCATGCTCACAAGCTGAGAACAATCAGCAACCGAAATGATGTTCTTTCTGTAAGAGACGTGCGAAATGTCGATGCATTTATTTAAGGAAAATGTTGTTCTGCTCAGTGAAAATCTATTCAAAATACATTGCCAGACTGAAGAGCCATAAATAAGTCTGAGAAAAATAAAAAAGCTAACCACACCCTGCACAAAATATCAGTCATCTCAGAATCAACATCAGTGTATTTAGCCAAATTTACCAGGGGTTATACACTTCATTGCTGGACCTGAATGTGTCTGAGTTCCAGAATTTTGACTTGCAAATGAATTCGAGTGTTGTCTTCTTTCGAAAAATCAATAAATAAAAACCATTCTGGCAGGTTAATTTTGGTGCTTCTTGTTTTGAAAACAAAACCCAAAACTTGCTTACATGACAGAGCTATGAACAAACTAAATCCAGGCCAACATCTCACTGATATTAAAATAACAATTACACGTTGTTGTTTACCTTAAAAATGTTCATTAAAACAGATTAAATGTGCAGCGATAGCAATTCAAGCCTATTTTCTTAAAACTTAAACTACAGTCCCCTCAATACAATCTGTGAAATGGACGTTTATATTATTACATTATCCCTTTAAGGTGCAAGATCACAAATACGTGTTCTTGGCTGAACATTCTAAAGCTGATGTAACAATCACTACTGGTAATTGAAAGCAATAGAGAGTTCTAGAACACTGACTTAGAATTCTGAAAAAAACATTCCAAAAAAAAAAACCCTACTCTTCAAAGGGTTAATACATAAAGAGATTGCATTATTTTTGCCCTGGTTTGATTGCACTGCATTGCATCAGTGGGGAGTTCTGCGCTTCAGACGGAACTTTAAGTGACACGAGACAAAACTGGGGAAGGAGAATGACAGCGCTCTCTCACACAGTGGGAATACGTACTCTGAGAGGGGTATTTAGCGGAGTTCGGGGGGGATGAAAGGAGTGTTTTATCTCAAACTCTAGTGTCTCTGTGAAATATATTCCCAGCAACAGACACAGACCTTCCACAGATCCAAAGCAGTCTAAATATACCACTCCAGGTCAGCGCTGTTGCCTCAGCTCCATCTCATGCATACCTAAGTTTCTGGCTTTTATGGAAAAGCCCCCAGGCCAAGTCAGAAACTGTCTCTCCCGCTAAGCCTTGTCATGAAGCTGTGTGTCTCTCTGTGTGTGTGTGTGTGTGTGTGTGTGTGCACAGGTGTGTGCCTGTGCACGTGTACGTGTGTTGCATGAATGTGTGCAACAACAATGTCCAGATTGCAATTCGAAGCCTGGGTCCCCTCAAGTAGATCAGGTAGGTGTCAAACGTCAAACTGCAGGCCCTGAGGGTCACAGTATCTGCATGCATTTACAGTTTACTTTCAATCAGGAACAAGGTGTGGATTCTTTAGCCAATCACTGACTTGCATTAATCTCTGGTTCTGAAACACACTGAAAACCACCGGGCACTGTGGCCCTCCGGGGCTGGATTCTGACACCTATGTCCTGGATTGACTAACAGGGAGCAATGGCAGCAGCACTTTAACAATCGTCACTTTGACAGCGCACTGTAGTGTCTGAATGCTTTAATCTCTTTCAAAGGACGTTTCGTAATTTTTTTTCTCCATAATTTCACAAAGAAATTATGAAAGAAAAACATGAAATACTTCACAAAGATGGCATGCTATGATTTATTTTTATTTATTTATTCACTTGACAACATTTAAAAGTAGTCCTAATGTCATCAAGAGTAGTTTAAGAGCAGTCTTTCACTTTCCTACATTTAAGAGTGGGTTTTAATTTGACAATAAATGTGGCTAACAGATTTTGTTGTGTAAGAGCAGGGTCGGCCCAGCTCTGCACAGAGTAAATTCAGTTTTTTTAATGCAATCAAAAACCAGCTCAGTCTAAATCATTGCCAATACAGTTGAAATGTTCTGGACACGCATTTCAAATTCCCTTGGGAATGTTTTAGGCCATCTGTTCCCAATGCATTATGGGTGCTGTGCCAGTAAACTGCAGCCTGCTGCAGCCAGGACTGGCATTGGACACCCATGCACACATGCTTCCATTTCCAGTTCTCAGAAGTGCACCACTTTTTTCTAGCAGCCAAAATAAAAACTACACACCCTGTCTACTTAAGTTTCTGTTTACCACTAAACAGTGTTTGCGATCAAGACACAAGTATGCAAGTGACAAGCAATAAAATGCCGGTCTCTGAGTTCACGTGCAGTCACAAGTCCCCAATTTCAGGTATCAAGTCCCCAAGTCACAATGGTGTAATGCTGCAAAGCAAGTCAATTCTATTTTCTTTGTGCCCCATACATCATGTTAGAAATGCTGTTTTATTTCTAATAAAAAGCTATCCGTCCAAAATGAAGATCAAACCTTTACTAAGCCAGGTAACATGAGGACAGTAGTACACCCGGCTTGGTCCATGTAAGATGGTGGATTCATAGCACCTGCAGCTTTGCTCTCCAGCCAATCAGCTGCCCACATCTCCCCTACCTCTGCCTCTTACCAGGTTGCTGTTCAAATCTAAACAGGCATATCAGAACAAAATCTTACATTACTCGCACTACCTGGCACTATTCATGTGAAAAGCATATACTAAAATAATTTTTAAAAATCATCAGGACCAGGTCTACTGAGGAGTTTAATTGTTTGTTAAGGGCACCACATGTGACTTCAGTCCACAACTAAGTAGATCTAAGCCAGGGGTGCACCATGATGGCTGATGGCTGATCCATTTTAACCAACCACAATCATTTATATACTGACACAGTCGTGAGTTACAGTCTCAGGCTGCACACGTATCTGTATTGCAAACATTTTACTGCTGTCTGATACAGGAGTGAAGCAGTGCAACACAACCAGCATTGCTGTATGTAACCGTAAAGAAAATTAAGCCAGAGTAGCCTAATTGGCTGGAACAAAAACCAGCACGCACACCAGCGCATCCCTTATCTGTTTGTGTTGTCTTATCCAACTATGAAAGACAGTGGACTATAGGCAGTTTAGATTACAACAGTCCGGCAACAGTGTGTGTGTGTGTGTGTGTGTGTGTGTGTGTGTCTGTGCATGTGTGTGCTTGTGTGCTTGTGTGTATGTGTGTGTGTGTGTGTGTGTCTGTGCATGTGTGTGCTTGTGTGCTTGTGTGTATGTGTGTGTGTGTGTGTGTGCCGTGTGTGTGCTTGTTCATGTGTGTGTGTGTGTGTGTGCCGTGTGTGCGCTTGTTCATGTGTGTGAGTCTGTGCATGTGTGTGTGTGTGCTTGTGTGTGTGTGTGTGCCGTGTGTGTGCTTGTTCATGTGTGTGTGTGTCTGTGCATGTATGTGTGTGTGCTTGTGTGTGTGTGTGTGTGCCGTGTGTGTGCTTGTTCATGTGTGCTTGTGTGTGTGTGTGTGTGTGTGTGTGTGTGTGTGTGTGCTTGTTCATGTTTGTGTGTCTGTGCATGTATGTGTGTCTGTGCATGTGTGTGTGTGTGTGTGTGTGTGTGTGTGTGTGTGCGTGCGTGCGTCTGTGCATGTGTGTGTATGTGTGCGTGCGTGCGTGCGTGCGTCACTGGCACACGAGCACACGCTGTTTGCGGAGGCTAACAGATGTGCGCGGGGCTCCTGTTTGCTGGAAGGCAGCCGGGCAGGGCGCAGATTTACGAGGCCGCTGGGGAGAGTGGAAGTGTGGTATTGATAAAATGGCGGAGGAGCAGTAATTAGCGGATGAACCCGCGGCCCGGTGATTAAGCCGCGGCACGGGGCGATGCTGCCGTCGGTCTGAAAGAGGACCGCCTCGCCTCTCCCTCCCCTCATAATGCTGGCCTTATCTTCGCCACGAGGAGCTGCTTATTATTTTAATGAATGTTTGTTGTGAAACTGCACTGTCTCTGAGGGGGAACTCCAGCCAGAAATGATAACCAAATAGGCTCAGCCTCAGATTACTCATTTTCAAGCCTGGTTTCAATTTTATTTTATTTTTGTGTTTTTCAGTAAGCACCTGTAGTTGGAACCTCCATGTCATGACATTCTCTTTTTTCCCTCTGCAGTTTGGACTACCCAATAAAACATCAACGCCTATGGAGCCTCAGTGATCCATTCAGGACAGCCAGAGGGCATATGGGCGTCCCAAAAGCAAACATCCCTCCTGGTCAGGCTCACACAGAGACCAGCTGGAGGAAGAGACTTCATGTGCAGCTTAGCAGGCAAACGTACAGGTGCCTTACTGACCAGCAGGGGTCACTAGAGAGCAAAGATATGCAGATCCCACTTATGTCCAACTGCTTGTCAGAGTCACAGTTGACACAGTTGGGATTCGAACCCGGACCATTGGCACTTGGAGCCCATCCATGACCGAGAACAATAATGGTGCCTTAACCAGATGAGCCGCCCAGCAGCCCCAGAAAGTCGCATGCCACTTTGTTGTGCAAAGCAATAGCCAGCTTTGTCACACATCTCCTTTATCATCTACCAAAAGTCAGTCCACTAACAGGTGACGTATCTGTCCATTTCTGGAGTCATCTGTCCCCCCCATATTCTCCATCATAAGCCTAATGTTTATAGAGGACAATACAACATACATTTACTGTACAAAGTTGACAGTTTGACCCAGCTGATCACATTGATGTTAATTCCTCAACATCCTCACAAATTATGTTTTGTGGACCACAGGGCAACATTGCTGCTAGATGGGTTAACAAATGTAATTGACCGTAATCTTACCCATAATCCTAACCTCAATTTCAAACTCCCTTCACAGTCGGACACTCTACCTGACCCTAATTTTAATCCAAAACCCACCAGTATTCCTTAATGCAGTTCAACACATTACATAAGAGCGATTACTGACAGAGGAACTTGTTTAGAAAGATTTCAGTGAAGCATAATTGCACAGCAAATGTCATAGGTGAATTATATAGCTGAATCTTCTGCATAATCTGCACAGCCCACATTTCAAATCATACAGCTTAAGTATATAAAAAGGTATTCTTTGATAATAACATCCATGGCAAATGCATCTAAGGTAAATTGCCGGAAATATCTTCTCTTCCCCCCTCCCCACTATCTTTTAGCTTTGCAACTAAACTTCAAACTTTTTTCAAAAGATTCATGAAAGAAAAGCATAATTTACTTTTATGATGATGGTCCAAAGTAAGCCATGGTGCACAAAAGAGAGTTTCCAGGGATAATTCACAATCAGACACATTACAAATGAACTTGGCAGTATTTCAGTTGACCCGTTGAGCAAAAAATAGTTTTTAAGTTGTGTTTTTCCTGTGGGCTGGCCTCACAAAAGTGTCATGTTCAGGGCGAAATTAACCAGCAAGCACCACAGCGGAACATTCTACGACAGTGATGGTTTGAGAGAAGTATGGTAGCCGGGGGTGGGGGTGGGGGTAGCTTAGCAACCCAGTGTAGCAACAGTTAACAATCTGCAGGTCAGGCAGACTACTTGCCTACTTGGTTTCACCTGAGTCTGCTGATGCTGCTGTTGTTCTGGAAGTCAGAACAATGGAACAGGAGACACAGGGAGGACTCCCGGATCAGGGCCAGAGCTGGAAGCCCTCTTTGCCAAATGTCTCCCCCGAGCAGAGCCCCCGCTATGCAGATGGATGAGTCGGGGGTGGCGGCGTGTCCGCCCGCGCACTCGAGAGTGTGTATGTGTGTGTGAGTGTGTGTGTCTGCGTCTGTGTGAGAATACGTTCGCACGTGCATGTATAAGCATGGCTGAGTGCATGTATGTGCGTGTACGTGTGCAAGTGTGCGTGAATACTTGTGTTTTGCGAGTGTGTGGGGTGGGGGGGGGTGAGGGGGGGATTTTAGGGGTTACCCTTGCTGGGGCCCATCTTGGACCAGTGTTTCCAGGGAAGTGGGAACTGGAATGTCGCCTGGTTCTTGCTAGACTCTGCTCAGCAATAGGAAGGCCCATTGTTTGTGTTGGCAGCCCACCAGTGGCTTTCTCTTTTGCCCAGAAAGACAAAAAAAAGTGTTTGGAGTGAGAAGCAGCCAGTTTGACCCGGGGGGGGGGGGGGGGGGGGGGGTCGGGGGTTTTGGGAGGAAGGGCCTGCCTGGTTTTCCACCCTTTCCCCTGCCGGGATTCTGGACAGGGGCCCCTGCATACACCCGTCCCGTCCCATTTAGGCTTCTGTCCATTAACACCCATGAGGTGTGTTACTGGACAGTACTGCCACTGTTTCTGATTGGCTGACATAGGTGAAAAAAAATCCACCACCTGGGGAACAATTTTTATAGAAATATCGGTAACACTTTCAGTTAATAGTCCTTCATAAAGGCTATGCAACTCCTTCATAAGCATACAGTAACACGGCACATTCATAAGCACTACACAGACATTCATAACTGCAAATAGGCATGTGGTGTGTACATTCACATTGTCATGGAAACAAAATGTTTAGGGGTGAGTTCAGATTTAATTTTTCGCAGATTCTTGGCCACTCAGTTTGTAAAAAGAACAAAATAAACACTCTGGTATTAACATGGAACTTACTCTGGTTATGAATCAGACCATATGTAACTCTATTAATATGTTAATTGCAGTAACACAGCTTGTCCCCATGTGTGAACTTACACACTACTACTAGTAGTGCCGACTACTATATAAACAGGGATGTAGGTATAAGGCTTATTGGAGGGTATTGCTAATGCATGTTTTTAATATTCCTGGGGCAGATATTTAATTTCTCAAAGAATAAAATGCCAGAATGAAAAATGAATGATGAGCAATTATTCTGTGGCATATCTGGAAACAGATAACGTGTGCCATTCCCACTGTGTTTCTGTGATGTTTTATTGATGACACACGGCCACATCAATACTGGGAGAACACAAATCATTAGCCAGGAATGAGTTTATCATAATATCACAACACAATTACGACAACAAAACGCCTCCACTGAACAGGCCCTCCCATCCCCCACCCGACAGCTCCGCCCACCACCCAGCCATTTTACATTCATGCCACGGGGTGCAGTTTGGAGTCCGGCAGAAAATCTGAATTCACTCGCTCATTAATATTTCAGGTGGCTACAGACAAAGGCTGCTGCAGTGAATTTTTCCGGTCGGATTTGTTCCTGAGACATTCTGGAATCTGGGTCTGTTTTAATCCCTTTTTCTGAACTGGGCCAGGCTGAACTTGGCCGGGCCAGGCCGAGCCATGCCAACGTTGAGTGCTACATCCCAAATTTGAGAGATCTGTTTTTCACAGTGCAGTTCAGACTCCGTTCATCTGATCTTTGACCGCTCCCTCCATTCTTTTTGCCAACGTCAGCAGATGATCATGTGACCATCACACCCAATACAATGTCTGAGATTCAAACATCACTCATCCTTAACTTTGAACAATTAAAAGCAATTTATGTTTACCTTCACAAATACACCGTTGTGAGTTCAGCGATCAAACTCACCAACACTAAAGGTTAACACGTCTCATGAGAGAAACAACAGAAGTGTATTTCTGAAAGGAGCTGAGGAACATATTATTGCCGTTAAACCTGTGAATTCTGAGCTTGGTGTTCAATGTTATTGCCCCTCCTTCGCCTGTGAGCCTAATCACCAGTTTTGTCTTTTTATTGTCAGTTTGTCTCCATTTCATAATAAAAATCCAATTTTCCCACAGTGAGAAACATATCTGCAAGTGGTGTGGAGTTTTGATTACTGCAAAACTTAGACTTTGACTACTGTTGGATTACATCACATGCCATAACATAAGAGATGCTACCAATTCAACAACAATCAGTGTATCCAGACGCAAGTGTCCGGGTGTGGGGGGGGAAGGGGAGCCATTAATGCAGTCTGCAGAGGTGGGTCTTTGGTCCTATCAACAATTAAAGAAAATGCCTGCCACTGGTCCTGAAGAGCTACAGGGCCTGCTGGGTTTTGTAGTAATTCAGCACTTAAATCAATTAAACAAGCTAATTACACAGCTAAACTCTCCTCACCAGCATGCATAAGGGCTCAAATTGGGTTTGGTTCTAAATTAGTTTTCGGATTTTTAAGGTGAAATCGTACTCCAGTGGACTCTGTGAGACTGGCAGAACCGGGCCTGGAGGACATCAGAATCAGAATCAGAATCGGGTTTATTGCCAAGTAGGTTTACACATACAAGGAATTTGTTTTGGTCAGGTGGTGCGTAACAGTGAACATAAAATAAGATAAATAGAGTAAGAGGAGGATATAACCATATAACATGAGGAGGATATAACCAGTGAAAGTGTTTTGAATAAGCATTTGACCCGGGAAGCAGGTGAAAACGAAGAGCAAGATTCGCCAACTATTCTGTACTCCTCTGAATGCCTGTCCATCCTCGAAATACATTCACCTGCCATTACCCATCCCCCCCCCACCCGCACCGCCCGCACCACCGCCCCCGCCCCCCTTTCCTCTCACCCAGGTGGGCTGTGTTAGTTACCACGGCAAAATAATGCAGGCGGCGGAGGCTAGAAAAGCAGACAATTATCTTCAATATCTGTCAGTCAGATGACAGCGCTGCCTCCACACCCCTCTCCTCCAGATGCCAGGAGAGTAGAAAGGAAGCGGGGCTGCTCGTTTTTGATTTGCGAGGAAAAGATACAGGAATGTGCCTTTTTTTTCTCTCCTTTCTTTTTCTTCCCCTCCACCTCTCTCTTCCCTCGCTCTCCTCATTATCCTCGCCATTTGCATGCGGGCTGCCAAAAGCACCGACTGACGGGGGAGGTGGAGGAAAAAGGTTTAAAATGATCATCGACCAAAACTGAACCTTAGTGTGTGTGTGTGTGTGTGTGTATCAATGTGGGAATGTGTGTGTGTGTGTGTGTGTGTGTGTGTGTGTGTGTGTGTGTGTGTGTGCGTGTGTGTGTATCAATGTGGGAATGTGTGTGTGTGTGTGTGTGTGTGTGTGTGTGCATCAATGTGAGAATGTGTGTGTGTGTGTGTCAGTGTGTGAGTGCGCATCTGTGTGTGTCAGTGTGAGTGTGTGTGTATGCATGCGTGTCTGTGTGTGTCAGTGTGAGTGCATGCGCGTGTGTGTAAGTGTGAGTGCATGCGCGGTGTGTGTGCGCACACGTGTTTAAGTGTTTGTGTGTATATGTGAGCGCGTGGGTCAGCGTATGCATGCGTGCATGTGTCTATGCGCACATGCGTGTGTGCATGCATGTAATAATCGCAAAACAGCTGTGTGTCCTGCTTCAGACCCTCCAGTAGATATTATGGAGGTGAGTATGGTTTATGAGCTATGAGTATGAAGGTGTAATAGTTATGGTTCTCTTTTTTTAACCCAGCCAAACTGAAGAGTTTCCAGAAGTTTTATTGCTATTGTGTGTGCTGAAGGTATACCTGAAGGTACAGGTGAAGAACAAAACGTAGGTGTGCTGCGCAACCTTCAGGGTTTTGCCAAAAATTCAGCAAAACTCCATGAATTATATATAACAGAAGAACAGCGAAAGGACTGTAACAGTCATTTTAAAAAAGCTCAGTAAAGATACACAAAGGATCTAAATGGCTAGTGATGGTGCTTAATGTACAACAAACATTAAACAGCACGCGTATAAAAATGAAAATTAAAATATAAAAAAAAAACACACAAATCCACAAGCACATAGTGACGCAATGTCTAGCATTCTTCCACACAGAACATTTCAGAATTCTATAAGCAGCCTATATTGCTTACTGAACAGCTGGGCATGAACAGACGGGAGGGGGGGGGCAGTTAACCTGGTGTTGCAGGAAAGGGTTCCAGGTCAGACGTACAACAGACATTCACTGAGAATCATCTGCAAGGAGCCATCAATCCAGACTACACAGGAACGCGCTCACGGAGAAGGAGACTGTGTCAAACAAACACTGCCTCATATTACCCGGCTATGATCAGTCAATGAACTTGTCCTAGGGTAGAATCTGGGTCTGCCATACCCACAATCTCTCTACAAATACAAACATAAACCCACTTTCAGAGTCATTCAACATAATCCACTGAGAGACGGTGCCCCGGATTTGATTTTCTTTCCTTTTAATATATAATTAATATTAATATCTATATTTAATATCCTACCTTTTATTTATTCCAGACTCTCAATTAAATGTATGTGCAGGGAGGCTGCTCCCCCAGTGAGCAGCAGTATTTTAAATTACTGCCAAGGCCAGTTCAGATTTCAGCAAAGTGGCAATATGATATTGTTTAAAGATCAGTGCACAGTAAAATGTCCAGTGTGAATTCAACTAACACGTAACATTTTGTCCCAATGGGGACCAAATTTTCTCATCTGGTAGAGTTGAATTAACACCGAACATTTTACTGTGTAGTATGTTCTCATGAACATTAAAAACGATATCCCTGTTGTTTAATACTCTCACGTTTGATGACTTTTTTTCTGAAAGTTGCGCAGGAATATGCTGTAATCAGGATATCAGACAAAACGTGCGCTGATCCAAAGAGCCAGCCGAGGGCAGAGAGGTTTGAGTGGGAACCGCTTATGAATGCAGGCACTTGACGGCTCCGTAAATGGCTGCCCAGATGAAGGCTAATTAGCGCGGGTAAGCCAGGTAACAAAACGTACTTCTGACGCAAAGACCAGCGTCTTTAGTGCAAGAGCGACTTCTGAGCCGAGTCAGGCCGTTTCTCACGCCGTGGGAAGAGACGCGAGAACCGCGTTCAGACCAGGTTCAGAGGCGCAGGCACTCAAAATGGGGGCTCTCGTTTAAAGATAAGCACTGTTCCTTTATTCTTAAAAGCCTTCGCTTCATTCTTCTGTGCCGGCAGCCAGACCAGACCTACTAATTCAGACATAATCACGTCCTAAGTGGTTGCTGCAAAGCCATCAAAGCCATGTATGGTTTTACTTCCAATATGAATATACGAATATTATATAACAGATTTGCGTAAAATCACATTTTATGGAAGCAAGGAGACAAAGAATATGACCTGAGCAAGAGCTGAACTTTGATCGAGTCGGATATCGAGTCTTGATAATATAAATAAAAGTAAATAAAATTCTAAAAAGAGAAAACAAAGCAATACGCTGCAATTAGTTGAAATCCAAAAGCCACTTTTAAGTAGATAATAAATCAGCCGTGTGTGCATTTTTAAGTCTGTTGGTCACCTGAGAATCATATGCAGTTAACAGACTGAACCCTTTGTTACGTTTTCCCTATGTTTGAGTTTGAGGTGTTGTTCATGGACATATTTAGCTGGAGAATTTCTCAGCTCCCGTGGAAAATTTGGAAGCAGGTTGTCCGGGCTGCTAAATTCCAGAAATCCTACTGATGCAGTGCAAGTGTCTGCGGGGGTCGAAGGTCAGGCCTGAGGTCTTTGCTTGCTTTGACTCCTGACAAAGAATGTTCCGGAAAGGGAGAGAGAGAAGTAACAGGACCGCGACCCGCTGCTCCCCGAAGCCTGAATTCAAATTCCATGGCAGCCCACCATCGCCGGGACTGACAAAGCAGGGAGTATGGAGAAGACAGGAAACTCCGGGCGTGATTGGCAGGAGAGCAGCGCATGTTTCAGTCTGGGTTTTATCACATACCTGTTAAACCTCACGCCGCTCCGAACAAGATTCTGTCCTTCAGTCAGGAGAAGGGCGCCTCACCCCCTAACTTTCCTGCCTCAAACATCCCGCTCTGTCAACTCCACCGAATGGCGTCTCTCCCACGTCTCTGTTGAAAGAGAGATTTTTATCTCAATGAGACTCACCTGTACAAATAAAGGTTAATTAAATAAAATAAATCTCTCCTGTATGAGTTTCCGGAGATCCGACGCGGGAGATGGGAGATCTGGAAGCAGTTAACACTGAACCCTTTCAGCTCTGAAAGTAGGCTTCCGAATTAACAAACTAAAAAACACACATCAGTCAACACATCTACTTGCAAGAACTACTGCCACACGAACGTGACAATGTTTCAGTGAAAGAAAAATATGTCCAAGAACAGTGGACGCATACAGAAGAGCCCGCAGTTGTACGAACAGCCCGTTTCCATCTTTCAAAAACATATCATAAGAGCAGCAATAGGGGCTGCTTTCAGTACATTATGAATTCAAGAAATTTAATCGTCAAATGAGTCTAGGAGTTTGCTTGTTCTCCGTGTATGTACATTTGTTCATCTCTGTGCATACAAGTACATGTATATATTCCTTTTCAGCTTTACAAAGAAGCTCCATTTGAACATGAGCCTTAACATATAAATAATGCATAATGTCACCAACCCCACATGTCTCACACTTATCTTTATCACTGTATACAGTCAAGTCGTAGAAATAAAGTTGTGCATACACTTCTAAAAAAAAGTTTGTATCATTCATTATACGCATACATTTGCATGTGTCAGAGGGAAAATGATGGACACATTTTGGGGTACGGGGCGGATTCGCAGACGTGCAGGCAGGCAGGGAGGCCAGGCGGTTTGTGGGTAGCAGGGTAGACAGTAAAATTAGTGGCTCATTAGTACTCCCCCTGCCCACGCCAGTACCTCATTGTGCGCCCTGGACTTTAACGAGAAGCTGGAGAGCTCGTTAAAAGGGGAGGGGGGGGGGGGGGGGGGGACCGCACCAGCACCCATTTTGGGGGCTGCCGCTACACGAGACGGCCCGTACGAGCTCCAGGACAGCAGCCCATACGAAAAACAAAACTTTAAAAAAATATACAGATAACAAAGCCTTCTAAGGAGTAAATGAGGGAGGCAGGGGCTATAATATTTTATATACCCGAGACTCCAGTCCAGAACGAGCAGGACCGTTTGGCTATGCGCTTTGTGCTGCACACACACGCGCGCGCGCACGCATCACACACTCCACACACAGACTTTCTTCGCCGGGGCGAACGGGCGACCCAGCGCTTGACATCTTCATTCCAGTCACTAAGCTCCCGGTGTCGGCAAACGCAAATCACCATGACGGCAGAGGCGGGAAAACAGACCTGGGTTTTCTTTTTTTTTTAGATTTACGGCGTAGGGATAAAGAGGTCTTTATTACTGTTCTTAAGCGAGCGAGCGACCCAAGGCTGTCCTTCCGCAGCTCGCGTTTATCGGCCGATGTCAACCACCTGCGTTTATCGCTTTAGCCGCCCCTTCCCGCCGCACTGTTCTACTCATAAAACGCTCGACTGGTCACAGAATGTTTAACGGCTCCCCCCCCCCCCGTCCAGGTCTTGGGAAACCGTATAGGTTTTCATTTCAACTGAGGCCAATTAATAAGGTTTGATTTTGCTTTTAATTGAATATTGATCTGGATTTTTTTTTTTTTTTTCTTCTCCCAATCGAGGCAGTGTATTCGCTGCAATGTGTGTTTTTGAGGGGTTTTACGGTGAAGGCTTTTTTCACAACTACTTTTGTCGACATCAACACATTTGAGGACACCGCTTAAATTTACTTGGCTTGATCAATTAAATTCAACAGCTACTAAAAACTTTATTTGGCTGAGATTACAAGACATCAGTGAAACATACAGGAACATACTGCCTTTGGCCGCATATAAATTTCCAGATACAGATATCTTCCACAACAAACACCAAACAGAAAACCCAAATGATGTCAAACCTGAATAGGCACTGCACTAAAACACAAGCAAGCATTATTAAATTAGCTACAAAACCTACATTTAGAAAGTGCATGACAGGACCATGATAGAAAACCACTCCATTTCAGAGTTTAATAAAATGACATGAAAGGGTCTTTATGAATAGTTGGCCTACGTAAACAGGGAGCTATGGGACTCATAATAACTAAAAAGTAATGATAAAATAAAGTGTCATTATTATGGTGCACTATGCGCTGATGGAAATTTGATATCAGTTGAAATGTGCTGAGATAAATGATTACAAATACGTTTTTCTTTTCTTTCCTGGTAAAAGGGAGATACAGCCAACGAGGTTTCCCTCTTCCCAAATACCATCACCCACAAATGGGCAGAACATAAAACATATTATATTAAATTTGTATTGCAAATACTTTTGTGCATGACTTCCACATGTAATACCAGTAGGCTCTGAGCAACTCGCAAAACAAGTATTTTAGGTCACGGATAGATTTTTGGGAGGTATTTTTTTACATTTTGAAACAAAATATTTAATTGTTTTTCTGGGTTTTTTTTTTTAAAGTATACCTACAGCTGCAGAAGCAATCGGAAAACGGCTCTGGCTCCGATCAGCGCTGCAGCTGGGCGCGGAAACGGCGCCGGACACCGCGCGCGCCTTTACGGGGCTCCACAGCACCGGAGACGGCTGCGCGGGGCCATTAGCGTAGCGCGGCGCTAAGCTGCTAGAGGGGCGAGGAGCATTCCGTCACGCTCGGCTCGGGGCTGGCGCAGGTGGGTTCGGGGGGGGGGGGGGGGGGGGGGGGGGGGGGGATTTAGCGCCGCGCACTTCGATCTCCACTAGAACGTGGGCTGGGGGAGAAGGACTGGGATACGCTGACCCTGCGGCTGAGATTGAGGTCTAATGGTGCTTTAAAAAAAAGAAGGAAAAAAAAGCCAACAAATTAGCCCTTCCCTCCACCGTCCAACGGTAATGAGTTTGACGGTAATCAATATCACATTATTTGTTTGCGAGGGTGGGCATAATGTGTTCTGCGTAATGTGTACTCTCTCTCTCTCTCCCTCTCCCTCTCTCTCTTTCCCCTCAATCTCCCTCTGTCTTCATCCCTTCCTTTACAAAAAGTAATGCATTTGTGGACATTATTTTAAAAAAAGGTAAACATTCTATCACAGGTAATATGCTTATGATTAGGAAACGATGATTACACAACACAATGCACGTGTGTTTTAGTGTGTATTTTCAAACGCCATATATGGTACAATATATTCTGGAATTTCATATAGGGCAGGCGGGCAGCTATGGGCGGCACTGTAGTATAATGGGTAAGGAACTGATCTTGTATCCTAAAGGTCACAGGTGCGATTCCTGGGAAGGACACTGCCATTGTACCCTTGAGCATGGTACTTAACCCGCATTGCTTCAGTACATATCCAGCTGTATAAATGGATGCGATGTAAATGCTGTGTAAAAAGTTGTGTAAGTCGCTCTGGATAAGAGCGTCTGCTAAATGCCTGTAATGTAATGTAAAGATGAATAAATGAGAAACAGAAGCAAGTCTTGCAGGCAGATGGGAACCCTGAACCTTACTGCACATCTGGAGAAGGGACTCTTACTTTGATATGACAGTAAAATGTCCCGAGAAAATGAAACAGTGGTGTAACAACTCACTAGAGACGGGCAAAATAAGCTAGAATGCACTGGCTCTCAAATAACTATCTGTAAACCTCAACCAAAGTAGTTGTATCACAGTGGTATATACCATACAGAAGAGGGGAGCAACACATATTATATATGAAATACAGTTTAAAATGCATGTATTTTAATGCATGTGTCCACTCTTGGGCGTGCTGCATAGCAGTTTTTTTTTTATTTAGGATTTGTTTTTTTTGGTCATGCTTATTCACCCCTCCAGGGGGCGCCCTGCGCGCCCTTCCGATGGGCATCTGGCCCGTCTGCTCCCTCTGGCCTCATACGGGTGGGTGACAGCGCCGCGGCGCGACCGATCCCTCTCAGTCGCGGCAGCCGCGATGTGCGGGCTAGCAGCCTGCTACTGAACACCTCCAATGGCCGCCAGAGGACAGAAAGTGCAGTTCTGAGCACTGAATTTGACTAACACGACTCCAAATTTTTTAAAAAATAAAAAAATCTTTCCTCCCCCCTCCTCCGTCTAGTTTTCACACTGCGGATCAGGGACCGTCATAGCGGAGGACCCCCCAATAAAAGCAGGGGTCCCCCCCCCCCCCCCCAGCCCGCTAAGCCCCATTGCAGATGCGCCAATTATAGCGGCGGGTCGATAGCACCGGCGGCAGCGGCGTGGCGCGCTGGCTGGAGCGCCGGGCGCTGGAACACAGGATTACCGCCACGGCCGCATCGCGCCCCGTTATTCGCTCGGCGGACGCGATTATCCACGCTGGCTTACGCGGCTTCGGCGCGGCGCGTGACCCACTCACGCCAGCGGGGCCTGAGCCCAGCGGCTCGGCACGGCACCCTGCGGCCCGCCGGGCACAAATCCGTCTTTTTCAGCCGCCGCACCGTACCGTACCACACCGCGCCGCACCGCTCTTTAATATTTTAACACGGGCAGTTAAAGCAGGGAAGGCCGCCGGCAGCCCAGCTGGACATCAATCGATCCGGACTTTAATGCCTCATCAAGCGAAGTCGAGAGGAGAATCCGCCCGGGTGCCTGCCCCCGCATACCACGCGCAGTCACGGCTACGGGCTGCGCAGAACGCAGCTGCTCCCAGTTGAGCCGCCCCTTAAAGACAGAGTGCGCACGTGTGGAGATAGCTGGCTAGCGATAGCTTTCTGTCTGTGCACTGCTCCCCCTCCGCCTCCTCCCTACCTCCTACCCACACACCTCCTCCAGTCCCTATCCCTGCCTTCTACTCCCTACTCGCCTGCTCCTCGGCCCCTAACCACTGCACTACCACTACCCCCACCCCCTGTCCCCTACCCCCACTCCCTACTCCCTGTCCCCTACCCCAACCCCCTACCCCCTACCCCCACCCCCTGTCCCCTACCCCCACTCCCAACTCCCTGTCCCCTACACCAACCCCCTACCCCCTACCCCCACCCCCTGTCCCAACCCCCTACCCCCTACCCCCACCCCCTGTCCCAACCCCCTACCCCCTACCCCCACCCCCTGTCCCTTACCCCCCTACCCTGGCTCACAGCACTAGGCAGGACCCATAAGCTGGCAGAAGCCAGGCGAGGGGTGAGGGAGACCAGAGCAATCGATCACAGAGAGGAACAGCAGCGCAGCGTTTAACCTGCCTTCCCGCCGGTCCACAGCAGATCAGAGATAACACGGAAGGAAGTGCTCTGAGAGAAGCCTCCGTGAGCGAGTTCCTGAGTCAGCTCTCCAGCCTCTCATCGCAAACACGACCGTGACGCGCGGCAGCGTTAAGACAAAACGGCTCGACAAAACACCCCCCATCTCCCAACCCCCCCCCTGCATTTTGCGCGCCCTGCGACGGCGTGATTCATTTGCGTTGACACGAGCTGATCATCGGCAACCAATTACGCGATTTCAAGCCGTATTTCAAGTCTGCGTTCAGCGGGGAGCGTAAATCAGGGCCAGACATTCCAGGGGTCTCTCTGTCACGAAGCGCCTGCGTTTCTCCTGACGCCAAACATGAACATACCAGCGGCAGCCAGCTCCGGTGGCACCCGCGACCTTTAGTCCTTCTGTGGGGAGGGGGGGGGGAGGATAGGGGGGGGCAGTGAGGGCGCTTCAAAGGGCCTGTCAGTGAAGAACTCGCGGAACGACCTTCACGACCCCTGTTTGAGAGAGAGGGTCCGTTTACACCTTTCCAAAAGCAGGGCTGCGCCTCACACCTGCTCATCTCAGTTAGGGGAGGAAGTGTGTGTGTGTGTGTGTGTGTGCGTGCATGTGTGTGTCTGAGTGAGAGAGAAACAGAGGCAGGCAAGGACACAGTGAAATGTTTTGTGTCAAATGAACTCCGATGGAGTAATTTAAATGAGTGCATTAGGTGTGCATGGGACTCTATAAACTCTAGAGGTGACTTACCGCTGGGGAGTTCTCTGTGGTTTGTTGCAGTTGTTGCGTTGCATCGACGATAATGATGATGACGGTGGTAATGGTGATGATGATGATGATGACGATGATGATGATGCTCTGCTCCACCTCACCCCCCACGGGGGTTGACGCATAAACCCTCACCCCATCTCAAGGGGAACCGGCAATCAGCCGTTACCACGGGAACCTGTATCGACAAAACGAACAGAGCCAGCTAATTAACAGGTGGAGGGGGGGGGGGGGGGGGGGGGGGGGGAAACACATAAGCAGAGACTCTGCACAAGCAAATCAACTCCACGGACACATACGTCAATACGGAGAGGAGGAGGAGGAGGAGAGCCGTGAGCAATGAAACCATAAATACACACAGGGCACAGCCTGCTGGCTTCATCAGGGCGAGCACACGTCCCCACCCCGCTCACTGGAAGCTCACCATCGCCCGGTCCCGTCGATAAACAAATAATGTCATCAAGAACGCAGACACATTTATTTTCGCATACCGTGTCTGCGAACTTGTTGACAGGTACGTGTTTATTTGCATGTGTGTGTCTTGTCACAACACGTGCGACGGTTCTGTCAGCCGTGTAACTGAATACGTGCCACCGCTCAGAGTCACCGGTGCCACGCGTCATGGAACATCACGCAGACAAAACAGCGGCGTCGAGCTTTCGCCAGCGCAAAGGCGCTGGGTGTCGACTACATTTTCCTTCAGTCAGTTCACAGAACTAATTGAGATTCAGTTAGCGAATTGAAAATGTCTTGCAGAGCAATATAAACTATACTGGGGGAGGGGGGGGGCATTGGCTGGCATGTTCCTAAAACACTGGCTCTGGGTTTAATGATTGGCTGTGACTGCTCTTGCAGTGGTTGGCAGGCAGTGTAGTGTGGTGCAAAATAGACTTTCAAAAGAGTAGAGGTGCCAACCCTGGTGTGCCACTGAAATTCCTGCTTAGCCTTTTTCATTTTCATACAGTCCATGGTCACCAGTAGTGATTGTTTCATCAACATTAGAATGTTCGGTTAAGAACATTCTAACCGCATACTTGTGATTTTACACCTTAAAGGGTTAAACTGGCGCTCTGCAATCTCTGAGTAGCTAATTATCCCCTCATGTCCAATTGGCCACATCTCTCACATTCCACACCCCGATTCGCCAGGAAATCCCTGCAAAGGAGAACATCAGAGTCATCCGTACAACCCACCTGTTCAAATAAGGATCACATTTAACGCACAATTAAATAATCAGGAGCGTCGTCGCTCAGGGAAGAGAGGAGTGTGTGTGTGTGTGTGTGTGTGACATCAGGATTTTCCAGGGGTCCAGAGGGAAAAAAAGATAGATATAAAACTTTTTTTTTTTTTAAATACACAAAGAAACAGCTAAAATGGAAAGTCTGTAAAGTCTGTGTAAAAGACTTTCAGTCTCTCTTGTTAGATCTCTTTTTCCACCAGCATCGCTGCCCGTGTCTAATCACTGGCTTACCTTCTTTGGAAATCCAACAGACTGTTTCTGCACATATTTAATGCAGTCCACACTCACGCTAGAGTAGGGCCAGGACCTGAATGGATTCCTATTCTTCAGCAGAGGCTTTTGTTCTAGTGAACGGAATGAATTTTTAATCCGGCCGGATTCATCGTTTACAATGAGTGTGTCTGAGCCAGTTCTCAAGGGAGCCTGTAGGTCCAGTTGCTAAGTTTCAAAGAAATAAAACTGTTCCACTCCACCAGCACCACGACCCCTCCCCTCTGCACATATCCCAAACACACATTATTATTATTTTTAATTTTTATTATTACTATTATTTTTAACAATAACTACAACAATTGAAAAACATAGGTAAAATAAGATCGAATATTCTCAAAATGTTCTGTGCGAGTAAACAAAAACAAGTTCACAGACACAGCATGCACACACTGTAATATTTCCGTGGGATTCACATGCAAAGGGAGACAGGCTGGCAGACAAATTGAACAAGTGACCAAAAAAAGGAAACAATAAATAGATTTGTCGCCCCAGATTATTCGCCTGTGCGTTTTCCCCTCTGTCAGTCACTGCTTGCAGTTTTCAATTAATTCTCTTGCCCTTCTAATTGCCTCCTTCCGAAGCAGGCGCCCATTCAGAGGGCAGCGTTTCCCTTACTTTCGCTCCGTCCTTTTTCCGATAGCGGATCCATAGCTTCGATTCCTCCACCCTGCGGCTGTCAATCACTCCACCGGCAGCCGGCCGCCGACTCGATACCGTCGGCGAAAAAGCTGCAGCCGCCCCCCTCCCCCGCCCCCCCCCAGGCCAGCGGTCTGCCCTCCGTTTATTTACCTCCCCGCCCCCTCTCCTCTCCCCCCCCCCCCTCCTCCTCACATTCCTCCCTCCGTCCCGCAGGGAACAGCCCCGTCTCGGGAATACGGAGGTGAGGCGCCTGGGGGCCCTTCTTCCTAACGCACGGGGGTGTTTTCACCGCCATGTTTTCACTGCCGAACGCTACAGACAGAGCCTCCGCAATGGAGATGAACAAGACACGACGAAGCGATTTTATCACTTAATATTTCCCAGATAAACGTATCGATCGATAAACTCCGATCACAATAGCTGAGATGTAGATTTACGGGTGGCACTGAGGTATGAGCGACGCAAAGAGAGAGGCAAGCGGCCTGTATTACATACGCAGATGAATTATACATCATTTCAGAAACAATGTGCACACCCTGCGCCTCTCTAGGACTACGGTTGGGGAACCCCAGCATACAGTATTCTCCCCAAGAATCACCCTAAAATGGAAATCTGAGGAGGTTTGTTGACAACAGTCTCTCGATTTTCATAGGCTGCGCAGAACTGCTGCCTGTCCAATCAGTGGCCACACTCACCATTTCCAGCGAAGGGGTTGGCTAATGAACACAGTCCACAGTTCTTCATATTGCTGGTGTCAGGTAAAAACAGAATTTTCCGGCACATGAAAATGCCACTTTCTTTCCCAAATTATGAAAATAGAAGCTGACTTTGAGTCAACTTTAGTAACTACTCAGTTAAGAGTAGTTGACAGAATTGAACCATAATGATGCCAGGTTTCATAACACTGGCAACATGCAGGAAAAGGGGCAAGAAGATTCTATAAAATGGTGAATTCACAGTTAAAATGGTGAATGTTAAAGTTAAAATAGAGAATATTACAGTTAAAAAATGGTGAATGTTACAGTTAAAAGGCTCAATTTGCAGTTAAAATAGAGAATATTACAGTTAAAATGGTGAATGTTACTGTACCTTTGCCTCTCCCACTCCTCACAGTCTACAAAAGGCAGGGAGAAACCAGGGAGAGAACCTCAGTCTGGAATAATTAGTATTTCTGAGAAGCCAACTCTGGGAGGGAGAGAAGGGCTTTCTCAAGATTCATACAGGAAATTACTTTTAAAAAGTGATGGATTTTCTCTGGTGCTTTTCCTACCCTTCCGTGAAACACAGCTCAGGATTGATTTTCTTCTTTTCCGCATCCGCACTCGTTTTCTCTCCCTCCATTGATCCGTCTTTCCATCATCTCACCAGCCCACCTTGTTCAGCTGGCAGAGGACCCCCCCCCCACTCCTTACCCCCTATCACCCCCAAACGTGCCCCCCCCCCCCCACTCCACATACTGAACATCAGCAGTTCAGTACCTCTGGTACATTTCACAGGGCCTTCTGAAGAGCCATTAAGTGTACTGTGGTAACGCGGCACCCGCGCCCCGGATGATTTGATACAATTTGTAAATGGTAAAAAATGAGAGGTTTGGGTCGGCTCTCTGAAATTACCCCAACCAGAGTCAGACTGATCAATACCGTGCGAGAGAGAGCCAGACAGCCTCTGAAACTGACAACACCTCTCGGTCTCATTAATAACGATCGCTCCCCCTCCACCCCACCCCACCCCACAGGGCGCACTTCTCACATTTTCTAACTGGTTACCGGGGGCACCCTGTAATTTTTGGGTCATTCCGCATTGAATCCACATTTGGTGAAGAAGCAGTCACCAGCCATTATAAAGGAGGTCATAATGCAAATCTTCCCCGATTTCTCAGTGGTGGATTGCTCCGTCTGTACATTCTGTTACACAGAGCAATCTCTAAGCACAGGTTCACAGGCACCCTTGTGAGTGTTCAAATTTACGGGCCGGAAAATTTTGTAACAGTGGCCCAGCTGGATTTCGTCCTACACAGTTGAACACAGTTGTACTGAAAGTCTTCAGTCCCAAATTCTAGGCCAGCTGATTTTATAGTGGGGAAAAAAAACCAACAGACCCCGCAATTCTCCAGGACCAGGACTGGGGACCCCAGCAGACCCTGCTGCTCTCCAGGACCAGGACTGGGGACCCCAGCACACCCTGCTGCTCTCCAGGACTAGGGCTGGGGACCCCAGCACACCCTGCTGCTCTCCAGGACCAGGGCTGGGGACCCCAGCAGACCCTCCATGGCTCTCCAGGACCAGGGCTGGGGACCCCAGCAGACCCTCCATGGCTCTCCAGGACCAGGGCTGGGGACCCCAGCACACCCTGCTGCTCTCCAGGACCAGGGCTGGGGACCCCAGCAGACCCTGCATGGCTCTCCAGGACCAGGGCTGGGGACCCCAGCACACCCTGCTGCTCTCCAGGACCAGGGCTGGGGACCCCAGCAGACCCTCCATGGCTCTCCAGGACCAGGGCTGGGGACCCCAGCAGACCCTGCATGGCTCTCCAGCACCAGGGCTGGAGACTCTCCAGTTCTAGGCTCTCTGAGCGTAGAGAGCAGCTCCGGTGAAATGAGAGTTGATGAAATCTTGAGCACTGCTGACGGCAACACTTTCAGCCAAACTGGTTCTGCAGGGCGCCTTAGATCAGCAGTCATTGCCATTGATCGCGGCGTCCTTGTCTACTGGTAAAAGAGCGCTATCGACGTCCGAGGTTTCCGCTCCACGTCCGTCCCTCTCTGACGTTTTTAGAACGGGAGGCAGTTTGGTTTTTTACGAGGGAGTTTAAATCTGTCCTCAGCCCCGCCGCGCCGCGTCGCGTCTGCTGTTCTGCAGGGCCCTGTCTGGGGACCGTTTACACTTTGCCGTTTATACGTTTCCCCCGGGTCTTATTTTCAGGGAAGCGGGGGCTGAAATTTCGCCGCCGCGCCGGAGCAGCGCGTATCCAGGTCCCGTCGCTCGTCCCGACTCCCTACCCTGCTCTGCTCCTGAACGCCTCCTGTTTTTTATTCCAGCTGCATGCCACTGAGGCCGGGGTCCTCTTACGCAGCTCTTCTGGGCTCCTGAACACAACTGGCTGCGCTTGCCTACCTTGCTTGCTTGCTTGCTTGCTGTGCCACAACCAAAAAACACAGATGCTGATTCATGAGTTGTCACAAGATTACTGAAGCTGCCTTTTTCACGTCCTGGAACCATAGCCCTTGTTGAATTGATAACTCACAACTTTTTTTGTATAGCCCAATTGTCGACTGGTTTCAGTGGGACCATCGATGGCTCAAGCTCCAGATGCATGATCAAAGCAAACAGGAAGGCACCCGAATGAAGCAGGCAGGAAAAGTCCGCACGAGATTCGAACACATCATTAATCCTCATCACCCGTTCCCCCCAAATCAACCTGTGAGCGCGGTCTGCACCAACGGCCCCAACGTGTTGACTGTGCCCCCCCCCCCCCCCCCGAATATTACAGGCCCGTGCCTCCAGCCGTTATTTACCGTCACTGTAAACCTTTACAGCGCCGTTAAAAAAACGCATTTTACACACTCCGGTTATACGATCTCCCTCTCGCCGCCACCGCAAGGCGAGAGCTTTCTTTACTCTCTCTCTTTCTTTCCCTCTTTTCAAGGCTGCAGAGGACTCGGTCCACACTTTAAAGAGCTTTAAACAACCGGACTCTTAACTTCAATTTGGGGGTTCCGAAGCACTCTGACACCACACGAGGCGCACAGACAGCAGGTTAGGGATTCTTTAAGCCACTCCGGAGATTGCTGTTTGAGCTAGGAGCTGAGCAGACTCAGCATTGTAACTCAATAAAAGACCAGAGGGACCTCTATTCAACTTATTTTAAAAGATTTCACGTAACGTGACCTGTCACTAAGACAAGGACCGACGATTGCATCTTAAGCCGATGCACCAAGGCTAAATCATTATCAATAATAATAATACTAATAATAGAAAACAGAAACGTGATTTCCGTATGCGATATTTGTGAATCACTTTTTGAGATATAATTCCAATAAACAATTTTCTCAAGTTATGTATTTTAATATGAAAATAAATGTTCACTTTTGGTGGGTGGGGAGCTGAAAGTGTGATTCCAGTTTCATTGCATTTGAACTGCATTGAACCTGCCAGGCGCTGGCTTTACCTGATTAATACTCATTTTAGGTCCCCAAGCGCCCCGACCAGACGCAGACGACTTGTGTATATAGAAAGCACACAGAAAGAGCTTTTTTCACCTGAACTAATAGCAGCAGAATAAATGAAGCCAAATTCTAGTGGCCCCCAAAGACATTAAGGGGAAAAAACTACTGATTAATTGAGTTGGAATGATGCAGACAGGCCTAGAGTTCAAGAGCAGTGTGTGTGTGTGTGTGTGTGCGAGAGAGAGAGAGAGCATGTGTGTGTGTGTGTGTGTGTGTGTGTGTGTGTGTGCGTGAGAGAGAGAGAGAGAGAGAGAGCATGCACATGCGATAGAGAGAGAGACAGAGAGAGACCCTGCTGGATTATAGTACTCCAGGGCCCAGAGGCTGAGGTGTCCTATTAATTCAGCCCTGAGGAGATCATGACAGGAGCCCATAACCGAGCCCCGCTGGGCTCGCCAGTGACCCAACTTACACTCCCACAGGGGGCCGGACGGCAGGCAGGCAGGCCCCTTCGCTGGAGCAGGCCGCCCCCGCCGCCCCGCCTCCCTGTCGGTGCCCCAGCTGCCGACAATTACCGCCACATAAACGGAGCGTTAAGCACGCCGAGCCAAATGAGGGGCTGCGTGTTTAACACAAACGAGGCGCGCTTATTAAACACCAACCCAGTCATTAGGGCCGGTGGGGTCCGCCTGCGTCCACCCCTCACCCCCACAGTACGGGGAGGGGGCTCAACAGCACGTCCGCCTGCGTCCACCAACGCTCCAAAAACGCCCCCACGTCCCCCGCCCAGGGCGGGACACACCAGTGACGGGTGGGGGCACACCAGTCGCGACTGCCCACGGCCTCACACTCCGTAACCCCGCCTCCCTCTCCGTCGTGGGGCGGGGCGCACCTGCACCTGCCTCCCCCCGCAGATGTGCTAGCGTCGCAGGAGCACCAGCCATCTGGTCTCACACACCCACCGTCAGGCCCGCTCTCCTCCACCGTCAGGCCCGCTCTCCTCCACCGTCAGGCCCGCTCTCCTCCACCGTCAGGTCGGCTCTCCTCCACCGTCAGGCCCGCTCCCCTCCACCGTCAGGCCCGCTCTCCTCCACGGTCAGCTCCGCGCAAAGTTAGCGCACTGGCGGTTTATACCGCTTAAGTCTAACGCAGTGAGGAGGATATTTTGAGTCGGTGTTCAGCGCTTTGTCAGACTTACAAGCTGAATGAAACACCCATACCACTCAGGTGGTATCACATGACAGACATATTAAGAAAATATTTTGCCAATGAAATGAATACAAATCTGCTCCGCACACTGTTAATGTTATGTACACATAAAATGGAACACTGACTAGGACCACGGCCAGAATTATCACCAGGCTAAAATCACCCATAACGCTAAAATTGTCAACATGGCCAAAATAGTCAACGTGGCCAAAATCAGGACCACAGTTAAAATCATAACCATGGTTAATATCATGACCCTGTCTAAAAACAGCTGCTTGTTGTTCATAAACGTAAAAAATAGCTGAAATATTCATCAAATAAGTAAAATATCACCCCTGAAATTGAGGAGATAGGGGCGACATAGCTCAGGAGGTAAGACCGATTGTCTGGCAGTCGGAGGGTTGCCGGTTCAAACCCCGCCCTGGGCATGTCGAAGTGTCCTTGAGCATGACACCTAATCCCTAACCGCTCTGGCGAATGAGAGGCATCAATTGTAAAGCGCTTTGGATAAAAGCGCTATATAAATGCAGTCCATTTACCATTTAGATAGAATGCCTTTCTGAGTCTAGAGCAGTCCATTTCTGAAACACACCTAAGAGCACACCTATGAAGTTCTGAAAGATGTCCATTTAGCCCAATTCCCAAAAACCCTTCCCCAATTAGCCCCAGAGCTGCTGAAGGGGCTCCTGAGCCAGTAGCCCCGACCCGACCCAGCCCCGTGCCTGTTCTAATGATCGCCCGTATGGTGAAGCGGGTCTGGGGGAGTAACAGTTTAATTTAGCCCCGGCGAGGCAGACGCGGGCCGTGTTCATCGCCGCTGTTGGCGAGCGAACTTCAAAGCCCCCGACCCGTTTTATTTACTCCCCTCGCAGGACCGCGGCGCGTCACGGCGCGGTGCGCGTCCAGGAGCTCTTCGCCGCCCACGCGCCGATGCCCGGTTAACGAGGTCGTTAAAAAGCCGTCCGAGCATTCAAAAAAAAAAAAAAAAAAGAAAGAAAAAGGTGGCGGTTGCCAAGCCTCGGCCGCCGACGCGATCCGATCCCGCGCTAACGTGCTAGCAGTCATTAGCGCGGCCTTCGGAGTCACATTCGCTGGGGTGTCATCGTGGCAGATCATTAGCGATACACAATGACTAGCTCAGGTTTTAAAAAAAAAGAAAGACAGACAGACACGCGGGTGATATGATGATAGGTGTATCTGCCTATAGCGCACGCCGCTGATATTCTGCCACATTTCCCCGAGGAAACATCAGACATCGTGTCCCAGAACAGCTTGATCAGAGAGATTTCAGGAGATTTGTTTTGATGCTTGGAATAATTCAGCCCCGTGTTCAGAGGCGCGGGGGGGGGGGGGGGGTGGGGGGGGCGAAGGGGGACCCGTCTCAGGCGGAGCTGAAACCAGCCTCTAATTTGCACAGTTGGGGCCGGGATCTTTTTTTTTTTTTTGGCAGGGATCAGGCGTGAAACAGCCCAGCCCAGGAATGCCTCCCCCCCGCGCTACGCCGCCCACCCCCACCCACCCCCTTTCTCGGCTCAGCTATCTCCTGTGTCAGACTCCGGGTGCTCCGAAAATATTCCCTCCCTTCTCCTATATCTCCTGCGGTGGCATTAAGTGTCTGCCTTCAAATCTGTCCCTTGTAACAACAAATTAGCAGGGTCGTAAAACACCTCCTTCCTGTGGCGGGGCTGTAGCGGGAACACGCGTGCCGTGACCACGGGACCCTGACGGCGGGGGGTCCAAGTGGCCCCAAGGGGCCGCAGATCTGCATAAATTTGGGCAACGGCTTGCCGAACACCAAGAGCAGAAAAATATTTTGAAGAACGCGCAAAAAAGCACCCTTTTTTTTTGGACAATTTGTTCAACTTAACTTGGAGCAGCTTGTTTCAAAAGGAACAATTCACTCAAAAATACATTTTCTGATTTGCACACGGTAATATAAACTGCCCTGAGCACACACAATGTGACCAGATAGTGCTCCTACAATTTAGACAAATTACTCTGTGACAAACAGAAGCAGAGTTTTCCCAGCCTAATACCAAAAGTATATGTACATCGGCATTCACACTTTTTTTTGTTGCTTGTCATTATCTTTATGTCTTCAAAAATTAATGACCTATTTATGTGCGGGTTCCTGCCCTCTGTCAATCAAGTTAATACATTGTCCCTATCTTTTAAAATCTTCAAAGACAGTATGCCACAGCTTTTCCCATATCTCGCTAGACTCAAGCTCCCATAGTTCAATGCAAAGCCTTTGTCTATGATTATACAATTATACAATTCCCATCAAGCACAAAATGGAAGATCAGTTGTGCTGAACACAGCCAGATTTTAAAAGGATACATTTTATAACTGACGAAACAAATCAAGATAAATTTGATTAAATTCTAATCACAATAAACTTAAGTAGAAACCTGTTTTTTTTTTCTTCCGGCCAAGATTTCCTGCCAAGGCACTGCAGGTTGAGATCAGTTTTATAGCCGACTGTGGCACAGCTAATGAACTGTGCATGACCTTACTAAATAAACAAATAAAAAAAAAGGTTTTTTTCCCCCCCAGTTGAGGGCTTTGTTTTTTTAATATTACTATAAAATTCCGGTCATGCTTCAGAGCAAACGCAAGTGCACACATTGGGCGTTTACGCTCGCTATAAATGGCCTAATGTGAATCGAGTGGCCTTTTTTTGGCCCTTCAGAGAACGTTCCACAGCAGCAATTACGTTAAAAGGCATTCGAAAAAACAAAAGGCAATCTCACGCTTGAGACATGGAGTGTGCAGTTCATTTTTAGAGTGCTCCACAAGTGATGTTAATTGTTATGGCCATTTAAACAGCGCTGCTTGTGAACACACACAGAAAAAGGAGTGGATCGCAACTAAACAAGGACTTCATGAAGTGCCTCTAAGTTTAAGTGGTTGAGTAACTGACCTGGAGTTTACTGCAATAACAACGGACTCACACTCTATTACGTCCCCAGGCTCCAGACGAACAGCCTCGGAGAAATATCCCAGAATGCAATCGCGGGGCGCTGTGGAATGCTGGGAATATTTAAATGAGAAATGTCCCAGCCTTCACTTCACACAGTAAAATGCAGTCCTTTTTAACCTTTTTTTTTTTCATCTGCCTCTTAAATTTACATAAAATTTGCATGCTGTGTTTTGCCATGTGAAGAGGTGAGTGGGGGGAAGCCAAGCTCAAGCAGTCCTTAGCAGAGCGAAATACACGATCAGATTCCAAGCGTAGTCACAATTACGGGCGTGGTTTTACAGCGCACCCTTTTCAGTCAGCGTTCCACTGCGTTTCGAGAGGGCCGCACGCACAGAACCCACGTGACAATCAGCACAGTGAGGGCTTCCTTTTATTCAGCCCATATAAGCAACTGCACCAATATACTTCAGTAAGTGTCAGACAACATAGAAAACAAAGGCTGAAATAAAAACTCTAGGTGCTCAAGTTGGCATAAAAAATTTTGTCAACAAAACATGCTCTGATGAAGGATGTGATGCAAAAACCTGTTGGCCCTCCTTGCATTTTCTCTTGGACATACCAATTTTACAAAAGCATCTTAAATCACATTATTCTCTCTCCTTTCTCCAACAGCTGCCATGAATACCAAACCAAGCTCAGTTTTACATTTTGTTTTGCTTAAAACACCAGCTGAGTAAATCCCTGCTTCCCCAGGTTCTCCGTACAACACAAAATTCATTTAAAGCTCTGACTAGATGCAGTGTGTAAGGTAAACACTGCCTGCAAGAGGACACACATTTTCCACAAAACAACCCAAAGGTGCCTTTGGAAGCTCTGCTGATGGAAGAACTCAGGGTTTGAAGGAAAATTACGATACAGCTCATGAATGTAAGGGGTTCTCAATTAATACAATTATAGAATAACTGGTGAAACTAACTGAATGGAAATGGAACAGTCCCAGAACTCTGATTACAAGTTTAAATTTCATTTTTTTGTTGATATTTAATGTAAAATAACAAAAAGCGTATATGGAGTGAAGAATAAAAAACAGTTTTTGATCGGTGCTTTCAGGCCTAGGACGGCTCGCTCTGCTCGTAACTGGTAACACGCAGGCTGGTAACTGGTAATCACACGCGGGCTGGTAACTGGTAATCACACGCGGGCTGGTAACTGGTAATCACACGCGGGCTGGTAACTGGTAATCACACGCAGGCTGGTAACTGGTAATCACACGCGGGCTGGTAACTGGTAATCACACGCAGGCTGGTAACTGGTAATCACACGCAGGCTGGTAACTGGTAATCACACGCGGGCTGGTAACTGGTAATCACACGCGGGCTGGTAACTGGTAATCACACGCGGGCTGGTAACTGGTAATCACACGCAGGCTGGTAACTGGTAATCACACGCGGGCTGGTAACTGGTAATCACACGCGGGCTGGTAACTGGTAATCACACGCGGGCTGGTAACTGGTAATCACACGCGGGCTGGTAACTGGTAATCACACGCGGGCTGGTAACTGGTAATCACACGCGGGCTGGTAACTGGTAATCACACGCAGGCTGGTAACTGGTAATCACACGCGGGCTGGTAACTGGTAATCACACGCAGGCTGGTAACTGGTAATCACACGCGGGCTGGTAACTGGTAATCACACGCGGGCTGGTAACTGGTAATCACACGCAGGCTGGTAACCGGTAATCACACGCGGGCTGGTAACCGGTAATCACACGCAGGCTGGTAACTGGTAATCACACGCAGGCTGGTAACTGGTAATCACACGCGGGCTGGTAACTGGTAATCACACGCGGGCTGGTAACTGGTAATCACACGCAGGGCTGGTAACTGGTAATCACACGCAGGCTGGTAACTGGTAATCACACGCGGGCTGGTAACTGGTAATCACACGCGGGCTGGTAACTGGTAATCACACGCGGGCTGGTAACTGGTAATCACACGCGGGCTGGTAACTGGTAATCACACGCGGGCTGGTAACTGGTAATCACACGCAGGCTGGTAACTGGTAATCACACGCGGGCTGGTAACTGGTAATCACACGCAGGGCTGGTAACTGGTAATCACACGCAGGCTGGTAACTGGTAATCACACGCGGGCTGGTAACTGGTAATCACACGCGGGCTGGTAACTGGTAATCACACGCGGGCTGGTAACTGGTAATCACACGCGGGCTGGTAACTGGTAATCACACGCAGGCTGGTAACTGGTAATCACACGCAGGCTGGTAACTGGTAATCACACGCAGGCTGGTAACTGGTAATCACACGCGGGCTGGTAACTGGTAATCACACGCGGGCTGGTAACTGGTAATCACACGCGGGCTGGTAACTGGTAATCACACGCAGGCTGGTAACTGGTAATCACACGCAGGCTGGTAACTGGTAATCACACGCAGGCTGGTAACTGGTAATCACACGCAGGCTGGTAACTGGTAATCACACGCAGGCTGGTAACTGGTAATCACACGCGGGCTGGTAACTGGTAATCACACGCAGGCTGGTAACTGGTAATCACACGCAGGCTGGTAACTGGTAATCACACGCAGGCTGGTAACTGGTAATCACACGCGGGCTGGTAACTGGTAATCACACGCAGGCTGGTAACTGGTAATCACACGCGGGCTGGTAACTGGTAATCACACGCGGGCTGGTAACTGGTAATCACACGCGGGCTGGTAACTGGTAATCACACGCGGGCTGGTAACTGGTAATCACACGCGGGCTGGTAACTGGTAATCACACGCGGGCTGGTAACTGGTAATCACACGCGGGCTGGTAACTGGTAATCACACGCAGGCTGGTAACTGGTAATCACACGCAGGCTGGTAACTGGTAATCACACGCGGGCTGGTAACTGGTAATCACACGCGGGCTGGTAACTGGTAATCACACGCAGGCTGGTAACTGGTAATCACACGCAGGCTGGTAACTGGTAATCACACGCAGGCTGGTAACTGGTAATCACACGCGGGCTGGTAACTGGTAATCACACGCGGGCTGGTAACTGGTAATCACACGCGGGCTGGTAACTGGTAATCACACGCGGGCTGGTAACTGGTAATCACACGCGGGCTGGTAACTGGTAATCACACGCAGGCTGGTAACTGGTAATCACACGCAGGCTGGTAACTGGTAATCACACGCGGGCTGGTAACTGGTAATCACACGCGGGCTGGTAACTGGTAATCACACGCAGGCTGGTAACTGGTAATCACACGCGGGCTGGTAACTGGTAATCACACGCAGGCTGGTGACTGGTAATCACACGCAGGCTGGTAACTGGTAATCACACGCAGGCTGGTAACTGGTAATCACACGCGGGCTGGTAACTGGTAATCACACGCAGGCTGGTAACTGGTAATCACACGCGGGCTGGTAACTGGTAATCACACGCAGGCTGGTAACTGGTAATCACACGCGGGCTGGTAACTGGTAATCACACGCGGGCTGGTAACTGGTAATCACACGCGGGCTGGTAACAGGCTTCGAGCCGCACGAGTGCCTCGCTCCCCGGGCCTAGTGCCGTGTCTCTGTCCTTTGTCTGCCTTCCTCCCATCTGGGCCCCGTTAGCAAAGCCAAGGGCGTGGCTCCAGAACACCAGCGCAAGCCCGGCTAACCGGCCAAGGCCCTCGTGGGAACATTCCCGCAAGGCTCTGGAAGTTTGGGCGAGCGCGCCCCGCGTGTTCACTTCCCCAGCCGTGTCTCTTCGATGAATGCCGCAGGACGAACGTTATTCGGCTTCTGTTAAGTTTAAAAAGGATTTGAATTGCGGAGAGTCAAATTATGATTCATCAGGAATTTCTGCAATATTAAACAAATCCGTCATTGCTGTATTTTCATTTTAAATGTCCTTAAATTGCATTTAATACCTATCCGGCATTATATTTTTCATAACTAAAAGACGACCATCAGAGGATGTTGCAAGTAAGTTTGTATGTAGAACAGTTGGGATATTTTTCTGACAGAACGTGTGTGGAACAATACATGTGGTCTGAGACTGTTTGGGAAATAATATTATTTGAAGATCAAATGAGTCGAACCAGTATGTTCCCAAACATTCTCTAAAAATTTCATGTTAGCTGGGAAAGGAACAGAGGAGTTCTCATTTCGCAATGCTATCCAACTTCAGCACTCCAACTAAAAACAGAGCAAATCAAGTGGGATAAATAATTGTTCAAAAACTCACAAGAATACATTTTGCATAACAGAATTGTTTTAAAATAAGGCTGGCAGTAAACAGCTAGTCAGTTGGAAAGGCTGTTCTCATGTAACTCCTGTTTCCTCAAATTTAAAAGTTTTTTTATTCCTTCAACATTTTTTCCCCCTCTAAACATATAATTTATTATAAATGTTTCAACTTTAAATCCAACCTCAGTCCAAAAACCAAAACAGTCCAAACCAGTAAGGTTGCAATTTGATTTATCAGATATAGTTTCAGTTTTTTGCCAAATCAACTTGCTGAGTTGGACACTGTATCAGAAAAACGAATATATCGGTTAAGCGTTTCTATAAATTTCACCTGACTCTTTCTCTTTTGTGAGAAAGGTGTTTATCCATTGCACAGCACAGAAACAGAACTCATTCTCATCACCAAGCGAAGGTTACAGCAGATTCTGTCATTCAAGTTCCTCCGGGTACCTCTTAATTTGGCCGCAATTAATTTGCGTCACCCTGTCTCCCTTTCTTTATCGTTCTCTCTCCCCCTGCATGAGGAAGTGGGATCTGATTTAGTGTTGACACTAGCTAATAAGCTGATGAACAATCAGCATGGGAAGCAGTCAGCGGGTAATGTAAGATATAGCAGCAGCACAATCTGTGGTGAGGGAGGGGATAGTGTGACTGTGTGTCGCAATGAAAGCCCTCCCTCACAGGCCCGAGGCTGTGTTGCATTGAAAGCAGTCCCTACTCCTAGGTAGATCCCCCAGGCAGGAACGGTTCCCCCCTTGCTTCATTTTTTATTTTTTTTCATTTATTGTTGTGGGACTGACCTGGTGACACGGGCCCAAACAGACAACTCGTATTCCAACATATGAAGATAACATACGCACACAAAAACACACACACCACAAAAACGTGTGTGCGTGCAAGAAATAAAACCCTCTTAAGTTTGAGCACATAGGGGTCACATGAGACCAGTATTCCCAAGATTTAAACTGACAAGCGATTGGCTGCCAAAAACAGATACACACATGCATGCACGCGCGCACACACAAACACACATGGATACACTTAAGCAGAGACGGGCAAAACTCCCCAAAAATATACTTTTGTCGCATTATTCAGAAAGCACTTTGTAAACTGAAATCAATGCAGTGGAGGCGTAGGTTGTGGCTGACTCCACAGCTGGCGTGAGCCCACACAAAAGGCCTCGCTGCACAGAAGACTGCGTGACGGTTACAAGACAGGAACTGGACGGCAGGAAAGAGCGGGCAGGACGGAGCTCACATTGTGCGGAGGAGGCCCGCGCGCTCAGAGGGTTAGGAGTGAGCGGCCCAGCGCTGGAGCCGCCGCCCAGGCAAAGACCCGAGCCCCGCGCCCCGCGTCACGCTGAGATAGCGATCGATGGCTCCCCCGACCGCGGGGCCGGCTCGCGCCTCAGCCCTTAAGTGTCCAAACTGCCGCATTATGGAGTCAGCACAGCGAGAGGGGGAAGGGGGGAGGGGAGGGGAGGGGGGTGGTTAAATTGACCAGTTAAGCACACTGTCTGCTGTTCCTGGGAAGCGCTCCCACTCCTACCACCTCTCCTCCGTCCACCCAGAGGCCCGAATTAGGTCAGCGAGAGTCGGGCCGTATGCGCGAAAGGGGGGCGTGGCCCGGAGGAGGAAAGCTGCAGCATCTGGGAATCATCAGGTCTGAAGGAACATTTGATCCCGGGATTCCAGGCCTGTCCCTCCCCCACCCCACCCCCCCGGCCGAGCCCCGGCCCGGCCTTCCACCCGTCTGAGCCGCCGTCACTCTCCGGGTGACTCCCCTCGCCCCGGTAACCCACACTGATCGTCTGACCGCCACGAAAACTCTTCTACACTCTCTCCCTGTCTGGGGTGGGGAGGGGAGGGGTGGGGGGGCGTGGGGGAGAACAGACAGCCCTTTCATAAGCGAGGGCGGGGCCGGTACGCTCACCACCACCTCCTCAAGCCATTTTGGCCCCATCGCATATACCAAGGCATTCTGGGAAATTACGAATACGGACTGAAGCCCTGCATCATTACATGCCCTGCCCACCCCCAACCCTCAATCACACGCGTACACGCACACACACACACGCTCACACAAGCACACAGGAATGCACACACATGCACCTTCAAATACACGCACACACAAACACACACACAAAACAGGCACACATGCGCACACACACACACAACACATGCACATATGCACATACAGATGCACAAACACAGGCATACTCACATACATGCACATACAAATACAGACACACATGCATATACTGTACATGCACAACACACACACACGTACATATGCGCACAAATACACAGATACTGTACATATGCACAGACGCAGATGCCACAAACACACACACAAGTGCATGGAATGACAAAATAGTTAACTAAATTGCTGTAGAATAATAGAAACCTCTATTTCCACCAGTAAGAAGAAAGAAATACTTTCATGTGATGGCACATTTCAGTTACTAACACGTTTCCAGAGAAGATCCTCCGGGTTATGCAGGAGCGTGTTTTAACAAAAACTATTTTAACTGACATTCAGTTGAAGTCTTTGAAATATGCGGAGATTCGCCCAGTTGAAGTCATTGAAATATGGCTTTGACCCCACACATGCGCGCACACACACACACACACACACACACACACACACAGAGACACACACATACACACACACACACACACATGCGCACGCACACGCACACAGAGACACACACACACACACACACACGCACACACAGAGAGAGACACACACACACACACGCACACACACGATACCCACATTGGACCTTCTGCTCTAGGACTGACCCAACTTGCGCCAGTCTAATTGTGGAAATTGTTAAATCTCTGAAGACCACTTTGGGGCCTCCGTGAGCTGTGGGGTGCACTGGGACAGAAAAGGGGGGGGGGGGGGGAGCACAGCAGGGGGCTTTGTGCCGCCATCCCCATCCTCCTGACCCCCCCCCCCCCCACAACCCTCATGACCCCCCACCCCACCTCACAGGGGGTTCTCTGCTGACCACTAAGGTTGTGCCCATTTTATTAGTTTCTTTTTCGAAGGGCTCTCCTGTTCAGCAGTGTTAACACTGCCTTGAGCTGCTCGGATCCGTTCTGTTCCCCTTCCTGCATTTGTTTCATTCATAAAGAACAAAAATTAATCAATAAAGAACCGCTTCTACTCACAAAAAACAACAACAACTACAACAATCGATTTCACATTTAACAGGCCAAACAAACCCACCAGTTAGTCTTGGATATCCACGTGGACATACTGTAGTCATACAAAATAAAATGGCGAGTAACTGCAGTGTAACATTTAAGGTCACATGATATCCACAATTTTCTGCAGGACCTACATGCAAAGTCATCTCGAAATATTAACTAGAGAGAGTAAAAAGCCAAAAATAGAAGTGTAAATTTAGAAAAGAAAAATTCACCAAATTGAGGATGCAATAAATGCGTTTTTCATTAAAGGCATTCAAAAAGACAACAGAAGCAGGATTAAATTCTTTTCAGGGGTAACAGAACGTGAGGCTGGGCATCGCTCCAACTGCATTTCAATTCAGTCAATTCAAGAATTGAATCAAAATCCAATTAATTCATTAGAAAAGTCCTCACACAATGGACTGTTTTTTTTTTTTTTTTTTACAACTCATTAACAGATTAGAATGGAACTGCCCTCCCATGATGTAAGGCGGTGGTGCCTCCAATCATGTTTAGAGCAAAATATTACTGAACCTTGATCCAGACGCAGCATGCTACCTCACCCCCCCCCCCCTCTCTGTCTGTTAGCGGACTGCTCTGTTGCTTTATTCTCTCTCTCTCTGTCTGTTAGCAGACTGCTCTGTTGCTTTATTCTCTCTCTCTCTCTCTCTGTCTCTGACAGCCAGGCTGAGTGCCAGCTCACACCACCCAACCCTCTCGCCCCCCCCCCCCCCCCCCCCTCGTTCAGCCCCCCCCAGGCTCCAGCTGATCCAGCACCACACCTCCGCGTGCCGCCAGTGAGCCGTGAGGTCGTCCGCCACGCAGCCGAATAATAAACCTGCAGACACATGAGGGGAAGCTGGAGGGCGTGTGTGAATTAGTGTGTGTGCGCGCGTGTGTGCGAGAGAGAGAGGGTATGTGTGTGTGTGTGTGCGCAAGAGAGAGAGAGGGTTTCTGTGTGACAGAGAGAGTGTGTGCATGTGCGAGTGTGTGTGTGTGTGTGCGCAAGAGAGAGAGAGAGAGAGAGAGAGAGAGAGAGGTGTGCACGAGTGTGTGTGTGTGGTGTGCATCATTGTGAGAATGTGTAAGAATGAGTGTGTGTCTGTGTGACTGAGAGGGTGAGGGTAAGAGAGAGAGTGAGGGAGGGAAGGAGAGGGAGAGGGAGAGAGAAAGAGAGGGTGGGAGAGGCAGTGGGAGAGAGACATGAGAGGGATCAGGTGGTAAAGTTGGAGGGGAGTAGGCAGCTGTAGGAGGGGGCTGTGCGACGGATGGGGGAGTATGGGGGAGGGGGGGGGCAGAGTGTGCGGTGGTGGCCTTGGGCTTGTGGTGTGGATTAATTGTTGACACACTCCCAGTGCAAACAGCACAGTCCCCCGCTCCTGACAAGCACAGTGATTTATGTGTGGCCACTGCGAAAAAGGGAACAAAATCAATTGGCTATTACCTCACTTAGCGCTGGCTTGTCACCGCCTGGGAGCTGGCTGTTATAAATAAAAGACGGGAGCTAGAGAAGGGCTAACGGGGACCGCAATGACCCCCCCCCCACCCCACACACACACACACACCCCACACACACACACACCCCACACACACACACACTCACACACACACACACACACACACACACACACACACACACACACACACACACACACACACACACACACACACAGACCCACACACACAGACACACACACACAGACACACACACACACACACACACACACACACACACAGACCCACACACACACACACACACACACACGCGCACACACACACACACACACACACATACAGACCCACACACACACACACACACACACACAGACATACACAGACACACACACACACACACACACACACACATACAGACCCACACACACACACACACACACACACACACACACACAGACATACACAGACACACACAGACACAGACACAGACACAGACACAGACACACACACACACACACACACACACGCAGACCCCCACACACACACAGACCCACACACACACACACACACGCGCAGACCCACACACACACACAGACATACACACACACACAGACCCACACACACACACACACAGACCCACACACACACACGCAGACCCACACACACACACGCAGACCCACACACACACACGCAGACCCACTCACACACACGCAGACCCACTCACACACACGCAGACCCACCCACACAGACCGTGAACTCAGTCCACTCCGCACATTCTCCCAGTGGGAGTCAATTATGACACACACACACACACACACACACACACACACACACACACACACACACACACACACACAGAGCCCGGAGAACACACGCCGAAACGGCAGAATCCCAACCGCTGCCCCACACTCGCCCGTGTGCGCTGGCTTCCGTACGGCTGTTGAAAAAACGCGTTTAGGTTTGCGCAGAAACCGATTTCGGAGTCATTTCACTCATTCCCGCTTTCTTTGTCTTTAAGAAAGTTTCATTTTCCACAGATTTGTTTTGTTTCAATGACCAGGGGTGTCCAGACTTTCAGCATTTCAGACATCACCGGTCTATCTGTTACTACTGAATCAATGCTGAACACACAGTTGTCTGAGAACTGGCCTGACGGATTATAAGTCCTTAAATGAATATTAAATATTAATTCTTTGTAAATTGAATCTGCTCTTAAGAAGGTAAGTTCTCTCTTATGAGATATAAAAAATGAATAAAGAAAAACAATTTAGTGTTTATTCTTTTTGAATCCCAGTTTGGTTAGGACAAAAACCAGCTAAAACCGGGTTTGGGAAGCACTGCACCAAAATGCATCTTGTAACAAAACACGTCTCAAACAAATCTACGTACAAACTACAACTAGATCATTTAAATATTTCTGAATATAGTAAAAAGCATTTGGAAAAACTCTGGACATACTCGTACCATGTGAAATTTTTACATCCTCATTTAATGTAAACACATATTGTATGCACACACTCGCATTTTATGTAAACACATATTGTATGCACATACTCGTATTCATACATACGAATATAATCTCAACATTGTTTGCTTGTTTGTACGTGCATACACCACTGGAGCAGTTTCACTAAGGTCCTGACCAGTCACACTCTTTCCCATGGGTGATGTCATATCCTATAGCGAACGTTCGCATGTGAGCTCACATCTCTGAACGCAACACTGGTCAACTGTACAGGCAGATACAGCGTTTCAAACCACTCATACAATTTTCAGACAGGCTATTTTCACAGATGCATCTATTTCTGCTAGCTTGACTTCACAGAAAGTCTGTTCCTCACATGCCGATTAACCAGGTTCAAGCTCAGTATTTTAAGCACCCAGTTACAGATAGCTAGCCATATTTTACTGCTGAATGCTAGTTACAGTTTCTTTAAAACTAAAAGTGGCACTGTATGTTCAGATTGAGGAGGGTGAAAGCTTAACCAAATTCCTGATTTACAGTTACATTTTCTAAGCACGCCTCACATTTAAACAGAAATGGAGCAGCAATATCACCACTTAAGGAGCACCTGAAGGATGGTTATAAACAGACAAATGCACTGTAAACTTTTTGAACCTGCATGGTTTCTGCCATCATGCATTTCCCTTCCATTTTGATGTCAGTAAATATTTCTTTAAAAAATCCATCTTGTTCATCTAGAAAAAGTAGTATTTTCATACACAAATATTCAATTTACTATCACAAATTTTCAAGTTAGAATTTGGCAGAGGTCCTTAGCCAAAGCAACATCGAAAAGTGCATTTTAACATTACAAGCAAACGCAAAACGCATTCGGAAATTAATTTTTTATTGGACGCAGGCACACAAGCACACTCGCAAAACGTCACAGGAAACGACACAGGAAGCGAGCTGTGTGCCGCACACAGTAATACCCTCTCATTCGAGTGGCTAAAAACTGAACGGCAGTCTCATGGCTGGCAGCTGCCATATCTCACTTCCTTTGTATTAGCCCATTAGCGTACTGGAAGCTGCCGATTTCAGCCACAGCGTTTGTTCCCGTTTAAATAGCTGGGTAACTGCAGTACTCTCAAAGAGACAAAGACCCCAACACTGCAGATAACCCCAGTACAGCCCGTACTTAAATTCTACTTACATTCTTTGCAGTTGTTGAGGGCCACAACTATCCCTGGGCCACACAATTCAAGATTTTATTTTTATTTATTTTTTTAAATGTTCGAGCACTTTGGGGCCACAACAAAATTCTTGTTTAGGGCCACCGAAATCCTAGAGCCAGCTAGAATTTGGGTAATAACTTTAAGCAAGCGGTACAATTCTTCTTCTTCTGTTGTAACAAAGAATGTCATTGTGTTTCCGATGGAAATAAAATAAAAAACATCTGAGAAATAGAGTAGAAATTTGAAAAAAAAGGACAGCACCCAACCCCCGCTTAAAAATGGCTTCTGATCCCTCAAACACCTGCTCGTTAGCCATTGTAATTACAATTACCAACAGGTGTGCAACTGGCTTTAGCCAATCACATAGAAAACCAGCAGTTACAAGTGGACGTGGTAATTGTAGCACATGCTTAATTGGTTGTTGACGGAAGCTCTTCCCTTGACACATTTGCAATCATTCAAGTTAAAATCATGTTGAAGATTAGTCCAACAACACACATTACCTTGATATAATAAACTAGTTTCCATTCACTTCAACTACCGCTGAGTTCAAGATTTCGTGTAAGTGTTGAAAAGGAAGTGCTCGTAAAATCATTCAGAAGTGCGTTTCTACAGAAAAATAAACAGATTCTTCAATGCTAATAAATGCATGGGAAGACGCAGTAGTCCAGTTCGGCAGTGTAAGATGGGACCCAGCTTGCTGCTTCATTTTCACACAGTTCAGCTTCATGCCTTGCTGTTGTCAAATACTCACACGCCTTCCATGCCAATGGGGTATTTTTGCTGAGTTTAAAAAAAATGATAAAAATAAAACACTGTCACATTCATTTATAGTCAGTGGCAGTGTCAGTAGGTTCACCATGTGACCTGTTCTCTTTCGTGCCATCGCTCAGTTCGGTGAGATTTCTGTTGCTGTCAAGAGAAACCCATTGATGCTCAGGGACCATCCCACCAAATGCAAAGGTGCCCCAAAATCTCAAGCACAACACTAGCCTACTACAAAATACAAAGTAGTGGTTATGACCACAGAAATAAATCTATAACTGTCGATAGCCAGGGTTCTACCATACTGTAAATTGGTCTGGATTAATGCGCATCTGTTAATATATGGTAATCTAATGTGCCATGCTATATTCCTATAATTAAAGTTCATATCCCGTTACTTTGTTTGAGAAGAACTTTTCATTCTGAAGTTACACTTGAATGATTGTTTTGTTAGCGGTAGGGTTCCCTGCTGAAGGCCCTCGGCCCTCGTGTGTGAGGTACACAGGCGTACCGCCAGACGTGCGGTTGTTGACGGGAGTTTGTGTCCCCTCCTCTCTCACACGCGGCAGCGTGTCAAACACGGAGCCGGGCACGCGCTCACAGCCGCCAGGCCCGTCAAGCAGATCGGCGCTAATCAGCCAACAGCATTCTCACGTCTGCGCCTCCTCGCCTTCACCCTACAGCAGGGTGTCAAACTCCGGTCCTGCAGGTTTAACTCCAGTCCTGGAGGGCTGCAGCATCTGCAGGTTTAACTCCAGTCCTGGAGGGCCGCAGTGTCTGCAGGTTTAACTCCAGTCCTGGAGGGCCGCAGCGTCTGCAGGTTTAACTCCAGTCCTGGAGGGCCGCAGTGTCTGCAGGTTTACCTCCAGTCCTGGAGGGCAGCAGTGTCTGCAGGTTTAACTCCAGTCCTGGAGGGCAGCAATGTCTGCAGGTTTAACTCTAGTCCTGGAGGGCCGCAGTGTCTGCGGGTTTAACTCCAGTCCTGGAGAGCCACAGTGTCTGCGGGTTTAACTCCAGTCCTGGAGGGCCGCAGTGTCTGCAGGTTTAACTCCAGTCCTGGAGGGCCGCAGCGTCTGCAGGTTTAACTCCAGTCCTGGAGGGCAGCAGTGTCTGCAGATTTAACTCCAGTCCTGGAGGGCCGCAGTGTCTGCAGGTTTAACTCCAGTCCTGACATTGCATCATCAGCTAAGGCTTAGAATACAGAATAGAAAACTTTATTGTCCATTAAATATAAAATAAAATTGAAATTTTCCTTCAACTCAATGCTCATTGCAAGTGACACAGATAAAGGTATACGCGGATTTAAACAAAAATAAAAAATGTTCTGACTGTGTGGCCAGTAAGACAGCCTTCCTGACCATTCAGGAGATCATACATTGTGACCTTTAAACAGCTGTCACTGGTCAGCAATGCACAGGGTTTTGAAAAACATGTGCGATAATAATAATAATAATAATGTCTCTAATATTGGCCATATAAGCTGAGAGCCATTGTAATAAAAATTTAGATTTTGTTTTTAAACAGGAAATAAAAATAAATACCAGAAACAGAATAGCATTTTTGCTTTACTAAAGATTTTTTTACTCTTGCAAAAAAAATTTTTGGCATCATCCTTAAATAACAAATGGCATCCAGCATAAAGTAACCAGTTCTGCCAGTGAAATACATCAACACCCTTTTGCAAAAAGCTAAATGCAAATAATTTAGTAAAAGTCTGAAAAATACCCAAAGAGTGTAGACTAGTCAGACTGTCATTAACCTGTGTAGCATAATCTTCAGCAACATGGAGATTGTATCTTTTGTTTGTTTTCAGACTAAAAAAAACACCCATCTCCGCTCTCATTGGCTGGAGCCAGCCCCTCCTACAGCCTTGTCCCAACCCCACACAAGGTCCCAAAGTGAGGGGGCTCTGAGCCTCCCTTATTTTCATGTCTTTATTCCCTGTGGAAGCTATCCAAGGCACGCACCTTGCAAGGGCTTGTGGGTATTTTTATGACCCGGGATTTGCGGGGGATATTTTGGTCCCTCTCAGAAAGCAGAGAGGGGTTCAGAGACATCGGGGGGAGGGGGGGGTTGGGCTGGAGGGTGGTGCGGCCCAAAGCCTGGCCAATCAGAACCAGAGAGCAGAAAAGACAGACAGAAAGAAAATGGGAGGGGGGCTGTCCAAAAACAGTGTCTGTTGCCCCACTTTCCCCTTATATGGGTATTCGGAGGAGCTCGGGGGGGCAGTCTGTGGTTAATCTCGCCACGTTGCACCCTCCCACCCCCACCCCCACCCCCCCCTTCCAGGACCATCACTGACCCAGCAACTGTAGGTCTGACAACTGGGACACATTTTGGGGTCGTGCCCTGGGGCTCCCGGGCCCCCGAGCTATTCTGGGGCGACCACATCATCCCCAGGGCGACCGAACGGCGTCCGATGGCCATGTGCAAAAATCAGCTCTGCCTGCCAAGGTCAGCCAATCAGAACCGGCTGTAGCCAAAAGCTCTGGGTCAGTTCCATTTCAATTAAGCCAGTTCATAAAGCTGACAGAAATGCAATTAATTAATTGCCATTAAGCATACTGCACTACGGGCTTCTCATTTCAACTCATTCAATTGGATTTCAGTTCATTTCCTGAAATGCCTGAATCGATTCCAATCCCCGTCATTAAATTATTACACAGGACAATATCAGTGTGAAGTCAGACTCCCGCTGTACGCAGTCAAATCATTTCATTTCTCTTTAGATTGTGTTGAGCTGCCCCCCCCCCCCCCCTTACATAGTGACCCATGGAAAGATAAACATTATTTTCTAAATACACCGTCGGTGTTGTCATTGTATTTTTACTGCCGTTACACACAAAGATGTTGTAATCACAGCATGCCCTTATCTGTAAAAGCAAGGGGTGGCATTTTGTGGAAAAACTGACAGTGGGCAGTGTGTTGTGCGACACACAGCTTATATTTAGTCCCTGACAAACGCGAGTGCATGCCTGCGTGTGTATGCAAGTTCTCCGTTTGGGTGGACTGGGAAGAGCGATGGCGTCGTGCGGGAGGCTAATGTGGGCTCGCCCTGCTAACTGTGGCCTATTCTTTTAACCGGTTTTCATCGCGAATGAATTTAGAATACCTACTTCAGGCAGGCACCTGATCTCTCATGCGTCTGTCTTTTGACAAGTCCAATAATGACCACGTGCATTGTTCTAGTAACAAACAACTTTGAAAAAAGAATTTAGCTGCTGTTGTAAAAATAGCAAAGGTACAGCTCACTTGGTGATTGCAGCTTCAGAGTAATCACATTGGTATGAACTGATTTTTTTTTTTTTTTTTTTTTTGCAAGAAGCACTCGCCAAGAAAAACAAAAACACTTTTTCACAGTGCTTGGACCGAGTCCATGCAGAGTAGAGGTTGTTGGAGGGGTAAAAGAGAAAGACTATATCAGATAATAATGGGTGAGAGAGTATAGCGTGTTCTCTGGTTCAGTGCCCCAAGTATATTCCAGAGGTGTTAAGTCGGTATGGATGCTGGAATCTGAACACAGACTGCAAACTGCACATTCAATTCAGGGCATATTCCTCTGCGGCGTTCCCATTTACACCCACTTATAGGCTTTTCATTCAGTCAAACACACAGGTGGTTCTCACATTTAAAAATTGAAATGAGGAAGCAAAAGGTTCAACTGAGGGGGGGAGGGAGGGGTCACAGAGCTCAGGGGGAGCTATGGGAGGGATTGTGTACCCCTGCCTGGACATGTGTTGATCAGAATAAAATCTAATCTAAAATCAAAAATCTAATGACTGAAGCACAGCTTTCACCAGCACACACGACACTAACTACAGACATAATTACAGTGTAACGACCAATCTACCTACCATCGTAAAAGGGCTAGGAGTCAGTATCTTGATTGTGCGGAAAATGAGAATGAAATACCTAGCTAACATTTGCGCTATTGTGATAGTTGTGATGTAGAGTCGTGACCGCAATAAAACTAGATGGAAAACACCAACTGAAATTCAAAAAACAGTTACACTGTACCCGGCTATGTAGTTCTAGAGTAATCACACAGGCATTAAGTCCGCACATTGTAAAGAGAGGCTGAAATTTCAGTAGCAGTCACGTCCAGATACCTTCTCTGCTGCGTTATTCATGAGTCAGGCTCGTACCAGACTCAGACCGTCTCCACCACGCGTCCCGTGATCTGATGCTTAGTCACGCGGTTTTGGTTTCGCCCTTTGTCTGATCGCTCATACGAGGGCTTCAGTCATTCCCCAGTGAGGATTTTAAAATCCCCCACGCCTCGACTGCGGCCTCCAGGGGACGCGTGTCACCGAGCCCTCCCCACTGAGGAGGAGGTGGGCTGAGGAGGACCCATCATCTCTCCGGAGGCGACGCCCGCAGAACCGAAATCGATTCCCCGCCCCTCCCTTATCTCTCGATAACTGGCACAAATTGCAGTCTGTTGCGGCGCTGAAAGTGAACGTGAGCCTTGAAAGCAGGCCGACCCCCAGGTTCTGCTTTACGACGGTCCGTAAACTTTAACGGCTGGAGACGGGCTCTTTAATGGAAAACCAGCAGCCCCCGAAGGGAAGACAGGAGGTCTCTGAATGGAGAGAAAAAGAGAGGGGGCACAAGAGACAAGAGAAAGAGGGAGAGAGAGTGATGGACAATAGACAGAGAGAGTGAATGATGGACAGAGAGAGCAAAAGGCAAAATGAGCAAGAGATAAAAAAGCAGAGAGGATAAAAAGAACGAGAGAAAGCTAAAGCAATTGCAAACTCAACACCGCACCTAGCCTGTTACTCCACTCTATTCCATTAATGGATAACTCATAAATTTATAACCTGTTGGTGGTGTTTTTGGTCTTTGTCATCACAGGAGCCAGTAATACAGCAATAAAATGAAGATTCCTTTCTTTCCCCTTTGATAAAATGTTCATTGCACTACTGCATAAGCCATGGCAAATGTTTCCGCACTCTGTTGATCTATGAATAGGCATCACTTACGAAAGACTGAATTAGCCATAATCACATTACAATTAAGACCTTTTAACACCATTGTTATTACATTATTACATTGTATAAAATTGTTATTATTTTATTACATGTTATAAAATGTTAATAAGTATCTATTACTGTATGCCATGTTAAAGCCTTAATGACTTTCTACAGATTTTTTTTTTTTTTTGTTGAGACTTTTTACAGATTCATAAACAATCAATTATTTACATCATTGTGTGTAAAAACTGTGTATTGGTTAGAAAAAGCACATCTTCACTCCTGTAAAACAGACTTTTTTCTTTTAGTATCGAGATGGTTAATGTACCGCATCAGCCATATAATGCATAGCACCTGAGACTGGGAAAACAAACAGAACGATCATATTTTTACAAGTCATAATGTAGCAGATGGTTTCACACAGAGGAACCAACAAAAGTGCCATGTGACAACACGCCATCAGTAAGTTATTAATAAAAACCTATGGAACAATTCTCAAGTCTATTGCTGTGCTTAAAGTTATGTTGCAGATACGTGCTGACTTCTGTTATCTGTTGCGATGCTTAACCTTTTCGTACGCATGTTTGAAAGTCACTGTGAATAACAGCGTCTGCTAAATAACTAAATTAAGATTACATGCTTTACCTAATATTATTCCCTAAGGTAGTAATGCAATTACTTAATGTGGTTAAAAATAACCCGAGTATACAAGAACAAACTGAAGTTGACCAAAATCTACACATATTTGATCTGCTACTCTTAAAGTAAAAAAAAATAAAAAAGTGCAGATTGTTGTACAGTACTTTTGAGATATAATGTCCTGAGCTATGTCTTGTAAAAAATATATTGAATATATGTCCTTCTGGTGAGGTAAAGATGAATTTACACAGACAAGGAACTCTTGGATTAAATTCTTGGATTAAAAAGGAATGGGGTGGATGACATGGCTTTGAGACTTTTAGACTGCCTGGGAAATCAGACTTTTTATGGACACGTTTATGAGGAGGACCAAACCATTTCGGGCCGGGGGGAAAATCGATTTCAAGCCCTTTACGAGGAAGGCCAGACTATTCTCACGTGGGGGGGGGGGGCGTTATTTCCAGTCTGTATGGAAACTGTATATGGGTCTGTCTGGACGTCTGGATATCCCACATGCTCCCAATCTCCAATTTCAGCTCATATTCCCAAAAGGGGAAACCTGGAAGGTCCGAGACCCGTGAATAGAGACCTGCAGAACATACCAGCTCAAGCCCTACACAGCACCAAACCCATGACAGGGCTACACAAGTCACATGTGATAGCACATATATTTTTTTTTAATGTATGCTTTTAAGTAGGCACTCAAATCCAGAGAAATCTGCATAGCTCACACTTTTATATATTTTACATACATATTTTATATATATTGCCCTCTGATCCCATCGGTGCTGCACCGCACTTCCTCCCTCACGCAGGGACAGACGGCCCCCGTTCACACGTGGGGCGCTGTGAGCGCACGGCTCTGAACCACGAGGCGGTTCCTCGGCGGGCGGAACGGATGGGGCCACAGAGCGCGAGGCGAGGGCCCCGGAATCATTTTGGGGACCGTGGAAACCGGTGGAACCCTCGAGCCCCCTTAACTGCGTCAAGAGTAGCGTTTCATGTTTTCCTTCCCAATGTGATCTGGTTACATCTTGGGTGTCCTAGAGCATAGACACTCTACATTTTATCAAATTAAACTCTGGAGAGAAAAAAACTGCACAACCTCTCGGAGTTGGCAAGGTCAGCAGGCTGGAGTAAGATTTATTCTGTTCACTGACCAGCGTGGGGGGTTCATGGCATTCACTGACAGGGGGGGAGGGGCTTCTTTTGCCAATTTGTCTAATCAGAGAGCAACTTCGTTCTTAGTTGCACTCTTCTTATTTGGCGCGAGATGTGTTTGGGTAGTGTGAGAACGCAAGAGTCTTGGCAGCACCGTGTCCTAAAACAACAAATATTTAAATTTGGAGGGGCTCGGTTTTAGATCTGGTTACTGGTTTCTGATTGGTTTTGAGTGTGCCGCGCTGTTGTCTTTTTTATGCAGGCGGTGCACGTATTCTACGCCATTTTCTGTACACTAGCATCTGCTGACCTCCCGACCCCTTTCATTTCAACCAGGGAAGGAGAAGCGGAGCGAGAACGAACTGCTAAGGGGAGGAGAGGCAGCCGGGAAGATAACAGGATGAGATCAACAGCATCGATATGAATGAGGGGCGTGTATCTCAGCGAGGTGGTGTGAGACACAGGTGAGGAAGGTAGACAGAGGAAACACACAAACACACACACACACAGTCCCCCTCTTAACCCCACTCTAAAAGACACACACACACACAAGTACAGTTACAAGCACGCACGCACGCACGCACGCACGCACGCACACACACAGAACCCCCCTCCTAACCCCACCCTAAAACCCACACACAGGCACACAAACAAACACACACACACACACACACACACACACACACACACACACACGACTCCTTGGTCATGTCATTTCAGGCCAGTGTCAAATAATTAGCTATGTCAAATGCTCACCTTTTCAGGCCCAGTGAAATGACTGCAGATGACTGAACACAAGCACGCGTACAGCCGTCTATTTCCGCTCATTAGCAACGCGGTCCTGGGAAAATGATCAGGGACATGCGTCTGAGTGTTTTCACCTGCTGCTCGAGACTGAACCACAGGAGCGCTGTTCCCCGCGACCCCAGGGACGGCAGGAGACCGTTAACACCGCAGCTTGGCACTGGTGCAGAACCAGATGTGATTCGGGCCTTCAGATTCCGGGTTCAGGCCTGAATGTACTTAGCATTTGTCCTCAAATTTGGCGCAAGGCAAGCATTTGTTTTTTGTTCCCAAACACAGTTCGACGAGTTCAGCAATCACCCGAATGTATGTTTACGGAAAAAAAAATGTTTGGAAGAAATAAAATTAAGGAGAGTGTAGCGATGAGACAGGTCAGCAAACACAATTGGGTATTCCACATTTGGAGAAGAATAAACACGGGATAAAAAGTTCAAGGAGTTTATTTTCATACGTCCTATTTATTTGTACGAAGCTTGTTAACCTCCCGGGTTTGACTGAGCTCATTCCTTGATTGTGCTCGCAGATGAAGTCACGTGCTTTTTCATCAGCCATGCAAATATGCTGCAGTGGATGCCATGGATGGTCAGACAAAATGCGCACATTGCTCCAAAAAGTCACGTTTCAATGACTTCAAATTGGAGACAGAATCTACATATGAACTGAACTTAAAAGCCCAGAAACACAACTATTTCAGCTATGCCAAATGTCTGTTTTTAGGATGAAGACAGAATTTTATGCTTCAAAGACCCATTGGAACACTGAGGCTGTTGGAATTGTAAATGTGACCGCTGTAGCACAGTGTGTAAAATTTAGTATATTTAGTATATTATTTAGTATATTATGAAAGTTATAGCTTAAACACTACTGCCCAAGGCACTTATGTGAACGAGAAGTAGAGAAGATCTCTTAAAAGCCTTTATTTTATTGCCATAATCTGCATAAATATTAAAAGAACAAGAAACAAAACAAAACAAAGAAACACAGCTGACACGTTTCGACCCCTGGGGGTTATTCATATTTTTCTCACTTTTGATATCAGTGAGCTTTGGATTCCCCCCTTTGTTGCTTCAGTTGATTTTGCTTTGGTTCAAAGAGCACCTCAATTCCCTCTCATTTTTTGACAGGGCACTTAGACGAAGGGACAGATATTAGTATGAAATATTGAATGCCATTTGGACTTTTAAATGTTACTGTAATAGCAGGCCTGTGTAATATTTAGTTGTGGACTCGCCTGAAAATGTCCAAGGGGTCGCTCGGCCTTATCCGCGTTGCCATGGAGAGGCACGGGCGTGCTCCACTGTACTTAAACTGGCAAAAGGTATGTTATCATGCACTTGCTTTAAGATTTATTTTGCCCCTTTGAAGTTCTTGGTTATGCTCAGGAACCAGGCGGAGGCTGACTTCCTCGAGACTCCCACTTATCGTTGCTGCCAGACAGCCACAGCCATAACACATTTCCATTACATTACAGGCATTCAGCAGACTTACACAACATTTTTTACACAGCATTTACATTGCATTCATTTGTACAGCTAGATATATACGGAAGCAATGCAGGTTAAGTACCTTGGCTCAGGGGTACAACAGCAGGGTCCTAGCGGGGACTCGAACCAGCGACCTTTAGGTTACAAGACCAACTTCTTACCCATTATATTACACTGGACGCCCATTTGTCCATTAAACACGCTGCAATATCGAAGTATGCCGGGCTGTGCAACTCCCTTCATTTGTGCTGCAGCTCAATTCATTACACGTGACTGTGCAAAGCTAGGCTAGCAGGAACAAGGCCAATTACTGTAAGCCTGTGCTTCGCTAGCTTCTAGCTAAACAAGGGTTGAGCCAAAACACACACAACATGCATATCATATCTGTGGGGAGGAGGGGGGCTTAATTAGGGTAAATGTGTCCACATTTGCTCATAAGTACTGCTAATTTCAGCTGGTTTTCAATGTTTAAATTCAAGATAGTGCACAGCAGTGGTTCCCAACCATGTGCCTGAATTCCTACTGTCCAGTGGGTTTTCATTGGAACTCTGACAAAGCACACTGCATCCTACATCTCATTCAGCTGCTAATTAGAATAATCAGGCGTGCCACAATAGTGTTGAAATGAAAACCTCCAGGAACAGGACTGGCAACTGCTGGTATACAGTACGTGAACAACCTTTGCTTGCTTTGAAGAATAGTATATGGTTGTCTTGGGGGACCAAAAAAAGGTGGGGAATAGTCTGATCTGGACTGAGTCTGTGGACCCTCCCCTTTAAAGCCTGAACGCAGAGGGTTGAGGGCCCATGGTCTTGAGGCAGATCTTGTAACTGAGCTTTGCGTTTGTTTTTATTTGCACATTTGCAGGAGAATAATCAATGACGGCCAGCTCCCATCTCCCTCAATATTTATCCACCGCGGAGAGTAATACAGTCCCTGAAAATCAATTTCAGCCCCGCAGTTCATAATATTGGACTGCAAACAAACGAATCCAGCTCAGGAGGGCTGCCGTGTCCGCAGATATCTGTGGTTTCCGTTCAGTCAGCAGCCAGTGAAGTTAAGGTGTGTAGATTCTTCTAACCAATTAATGGCTTCAGGGAGTCACTGGTGCTGAAATGCACCAACCAGCATGCAGTGCAGCCCTCCAGGACGGGACTCACAACATAATGCAGGTTCTCATGCCTTTAAGTCCAAACGGATGAGCGTTCATCCCTGTGACAATGGAGTGCCCCATTTTACTTTCCCCTCTTTTTGTTAATTTGCACTCTTCCTTGCAACCTGGAGGAAGTTACACTGCATACAATGTAAAAAAAAAAAAAGTCCATAAAATAGCAAAGGTATGACATTATAAATAGCCAAAATGTAAATAATTGTATTATTTACAGTGAAACACTAACACATTTAACATCTGTTAGACATACAGCCTGCTACTGTATGCTTAACACATTGTTACCATTGTTTATACGGTAAAGTTCTGGCAACCCAGTTGGCAGTATTTTTCTGTAAAATTAAATGATATATACATGTTTTATATACAGTGTACGGGATGCCTGCGCAGGGTTTAGCCAGACATGTCACCGACTGGCCAGGAGCAAATCGAGCTACCATTCCGTTCTGCGCTCCAAAAAACATTCCAAGCGGTTTCACGCGATGCTGAATGTGACCTTGTGTGGGGCTCATGCAAATATATTTGTGTTTATTTGTGTAAGAGAGTTTGCACTGCCAATTTGAGAAAAAAAAAGAGAAGTTTCCCCATCCAACGCTAGGGCAATTTATAAAGGATGCAGACGGAGTTGCCTCATAATAATGAAATAAGAGGCTTGTTTTCACGTCCCCGAGTGAAGACGCACAGCTCTGTCTCCTTCTCAGAGGCTACGGGAGGAATTACAGCGTCGGTGATCACAAGTGGCCCGGGCGAACGCTGGATTTATTTCATTTGTAATGATGTTTTCTTTCTTTCTTTAATCAGTTTTCAATTATTCGCTCGGCAAATTCCATTATTGAGAAAGATGCTTTTTGTCCATTATACGTGCATGCGGTTGTTTTCACCTCGAAAATAGCTTGATGAGAAGTCATTTTTCAGGCAATCTCTGACGCGCGGTTATAGCTGCTTGAGTAAAATGCACTTTACCTTGCGAGACAAACAAAACATCGCAGGGTAGCTCCAGCACCATAAGAATTGTAATACAATGTAATACAGCTTTCTAATTGCATAAGACAATGGAAAGCACATAGATTTCCTGTCAGAAAACCCCCAGTCATTTTCTAGCCTGTCAGTCCTCTTTCCAGAAAATACGCAGTGTTCTCTGCAAGTTGCTGTGATGTAGCAGCACAGTACTGTTGCTACAACATTGCAGAAATGTGGTAAGAATGCACAGTGCTAGATGGGTTATCACCATATTAAGGGACAACCCCACAGCAGAGGGCTAGCGAGCACACTGGAAGTGAAGCAGTTGAAACACCACGGCGTTTCTCTCACCTGTGGAATTAAAGGCTAGAGCAAGGGGAAGAGGACGCCTATGGAGAAATGTAAATGAGCGCCTAATGGCGAGAGAGGGGAACGGTCGTGATGCGATGTGTTCCGATGAGTCATACACGGAATGCAGGTGCATCCACCCCCCCCCCCCCCCCCCCCACCACACACCGCCACAACTTCACCCACTCCGCACCCACCCCAATCTCGTCTGGGGAAGACCCTCCTGGGCACAGACGAGATGGGGACATGAACACGTATGAAATTGTAAGACATCAGAGCCAATCCATCACTGGCTGACGGACCAGACCCCACAGCCCTGACCAACTGGGGCAGCGGCTGGCCGGCCAAACAGAACCAGGAGGTGGGGGGGAGGGGGTGCCGCCGGCTACCGCACCCACTGACCCTGTTCACACGTGGGTGGTTTCCATCTCTTTAGCTGCCCCCACCCCAAACCCCTCCATCCCAATCTCTCCTGTCTCCTTTCAACACCCCACCAGTCCATCAGTCAGCCACGGCGTACTGGCGTCTGACGGCTACATTAATCCCGCGTGCGTCCACACAGCGGCTTTAGGAAAGGTGTTTTTATTTCAGCAGACCCTCAAACACAACCCTAACCCTACCCCACCCCCCCTTTTATTTGGACACGGAGACGGAAGGGGCGAGGAGAAAGAGGATATAAGCTTTTAATATATAAAGCTTCAATTAGCATGATATTTGAACTTTGAAACCCAGTCCTCATCTAGCTCTCTATTGTCAGAGTTTAATAACTCAGCAACTACTGTAATAAAGCTAGTTCAAAAACCCACATGACGAAACCACGATTCTGGATTGGTAAAAATAAGCTTTTTTGCCGCTTCAGAGAATTATGATTTTTGAAGATACAAAAGGTTTTTGCGCCACACCGACAATATTCTCTTCAACCTTTCTTGTGCATTTGCTTTCTCCCTCCCTCCCTCTCTGCTCAGTCTGTCTGTGCCGTTTGGGTATGGGAAGCTCCGCCCGCCCCCGCCCCCCCCCCCCCCCCGTCCCCCCCTCCCCCCGTCCCCTCGGTGACGGGGGTCTGGTCTGACAGGGCCCCCCGCAGGAGGCCAAAACCTGATGGGTCTAGCAGATGGGCCTTTCCCCAAACACCCCCCTGCCATCACCCCCCTAGCCTGGACATCCCGGGGCAGGGTCAGGAGCCAGAGCCCCCCCATCCTGCAAAAAGTCATGTTGTAATAGGAAACAAAAGCCCATGAGCAGCCAGACAGTAAGGGGGGGGGGGGGGGGGGGGGGGAGAGAGAACGTGTGTGTGCGCGCGTGTGTGTGTGTGCATGTGTATGTGTGTGCATGTATGTCAGGAGGTTCAGTGGAGATGGTGTTGCGGGGGGGGGGGGGGGGGGTGTTTTGATGACAAAGGCAAACCACATGAGCACAGCACTCCTGACAGTTGCTTATATAGGCTCAAACTGCCCTGAGCTGATCGCCTGTTTGCTGCCAGCGAACCCTGACAGGCTTTCAGTCATCCATGGACACCACACACACAAATCTGCTTCAGCCAACACCTCTGTCCCGGTCAACACTAAGCCTCATTGGTCAAACAGCCACTTCCCCTTTCACTTCCTGCTTCCTGCTGGGGAAGCACTGCAGGTTAGCTAAGAAAAGCACCAGGGATCTCCCTGTTCCTCTTTCAGCGATGCACAGAAGTGCACAGGGCACTCCTGAAGATATTACATCCCACAAAGTCATGGGGTTGCATACAGAGAGGGTAAAACTCCTGAGGAATCAGGTAGCCTAAGTCATAAGAGCTACACACCACAGGCTTCATTTGGCACTTGATTGGACATTTACTTCCATGCTGAGCTTTTGCTTAGCGCTTCTTTTTTTAATTTGAAAAAAGGAGACGTTGTTGGTTGATTCCAATTAATCATTAACAAAGTACAAGATTTTACACATGGGGGGAAAATGGTGACACCTCATTGTGAAAGTCTTTTCTGCGCATTTTAATTATTTATGAACACTGGACCTCGCTACATTATTACTGCAGAGTATTATTCTGGCCTTTTCTGTAACCTAAAATTTCCCAAGGCCTTTGACGCCATCTTTATTTTAATATTACCGTGATTCACACTTTGACTGAGAAAGGAAGCCAGCTGGCAGTCTTCAGCTTCCTGAGGCATGTTTCATAATGAACGCATCGTGTGTGACTAACGCGCGGTTATCTAAAGGACTGCGCGTATTCCGCGCTCGTCCACCGCAGCAGAGACGCCGTGGCCGCTGGATTCTGCCTCGTCATCGTTATCTGGCCGAATGGAACCTCTGGAGGTCAGACGTGCAGGTTTTTTTTAACTCTAAAGTAAACAGCCTCGCTATTTACTGCTCTTCCCTGGAGCACCCTGCTCTTCTGGCGCCTCTTCCTTCTGCCCTCGTCCAATCAGAAACCTTTATTCACCACCGTAATTTTTCCTCTCTCCCCTCCTCTTGCCCTTCTTCCTCGGTCTCTTCTCTGCCTCCCTCTTTTTCAACCACACTCCCTCTCTTTTTCTCCATATCTCTTCACTCTCTCTCTGCTCCCTCCTTAAATCACCCCCTTTCATTTTTACCTTCCCTCTTTTTATACAGACTTCTCCATTTTACTCTCCCTCTCAACAGATCCCTCTCTCACTCCATCCTCGACTACCCATCTCCCACTCTCTTAAGCTCTCTCACTCCCCCTCAAAGGGCTGTCAGTCATTTTTATTCTCTTTCCCTTTACACATGCCTCCTCTCTTTTCCCTCAGTCAGTACATCCCTCACTGCCAAACCCCCTGTCCTTCCCCCTTCTCTCTCTCGCTCCTGCTCCCTCTTTCTCTCGTTCCTTCTCCCTCTCTCTCTCCGTCTTCCTCCCTCTCTCACTCCCCCTTTCCCTCCCTCTCCCTCTCTCTTTCCCTATCCCTCTCCCCCCTCCCTCTCCCTCGCCCCCCTCCCTCCCTCCCTCTCCATGGTGAGAGCAGTTTGCTGAGGCGCTGAATTAAAGAGGGGACTGCGGCTCCTGTGAGGTCCCAGCATGCAGCAGGCACCTGGCTGCCCCCGGCCCTGTGCTAAATTAGGGGCCTAACGCGCGGCCCTCTTACCCGCCTGACAGCTAATGAAATGGAGCGGCCCGCACCCCCGGGGACCCGGCCGCCAAATCAAGACACCTCGGCGAGAGCTGTGTCCCCACGGGGCTTCTCTCTCTCCTCCTCCTCCTCCTCCACCTCCTCCTCCTCCTCCTCAGATCTAATGGCTGGTCTGTGATCGGACCTGCTCCTCATGCAGCCTCTTCAGCCAGCTTCCCTTCCACTGCAACGGTCCTTTTGTGAAGATCAAATTTGATTCCCCAGAACCCCCTCTGATTTTTGTGTGCTGCATGGCAGGTAGCTTTAGAGTTTAGAGTTTGCATGTTCTCCCCGTGTCCGCGTGGGTTTCCTCCAGGTACTCCGGTTTCCTCCTACAGTCCAAAGACGTGCAGGAAGGCTAATTGGATACTCTAAATTGCCCATAGGTATGAGTGTGTAAGTGAATGGTGAATGAATGGTGTGTGTGTGTGCCCAGCGATAGATTGGCGGCCAGTCCAGGATGTATACCTGCCTTTCTCCCAATACACGCTGGGAAAGGCTCCAGCACCTCCCACGACCCAGGCTAAGCCGGTATAGATAATGGATGAATGGTTTGTTCATTAATGTGTGTGCGTGTGTATGTGTGTGTGTGTGTGTGTGCGTGTGTATACGCGCGTGCGTGTGTGTGTACGCGCATGCGGGTGTATGTGTGCGTGTGTATACGCGTGTGTGTGTGTGTGCGTGTGTGTGTATGTGTGCGTGTGTGTATGTGTATACGCGTGTGTACGTGCGTGCGTGTGTGTGTGTGTATACGCATGTGTGTGCATGCGTGTGTATGTGTGCGTGTGTATACGCGTATGTGTGCGCACGCGTGTGTGTATATGTGTGCGTGTGTATACGCGTATGTGTGTGCGTGCGTGTGTATACGCGTATGTGTGTGCGTGCGTGTGTATACGCGTGTGTGTGCGCGTGCGCGTGTGTGTGTGTGCGCGTGTGTATACGCGTATGTGTGTGTGTGCGTGTGTGTGTATATGCGTGCGTGTGTATACGCGTGTGTGTGTGTGCGCGCGTGTGTGTGTACACGCGTGTGTGTACGCGGTGATAAGTGATCTCTCGGCGGTTAGTCACATCTGTTCCCACAGAGGATTCGCCGGCTTACCCTCGCTAACCTTGGACGAGGCGCGCGCTCTATAAATAGCTCCCCTGCTCCAATTAGAGCTGTTTTTCCTGCCGCCGCCCCGCCGCGTCCCGCGCGGACCAGTCGCCCGGGAGACCACTCGTTAAGAGAGCTGCGCGGGAACCGTCACCCTGTCTAATTAAGGTCTGCAAACCATCCCCCCCCACGCCCCCCCCCAACCACCCAAACCTTCCCAGAGCACGTGCTGAACATGCTAAACTTAAACTCCGCAATAAGCAAGCAACAGGGACGGCCAGGATCATACATATGGATCACATACTTAGCATGTGTGCATTCCGTATGCTAATACAGGTTCCTCGCCCTCTTTTTTTGTGTGGTTTATAACTCTCGGCGTTTTGCATTCTGAATTTCGTAACTTAATTCAGGTTCGTTATGGTCCCCGTCTCCGGGGCGATAGCGACGTGAGGCGTAATTAGTCGTTACCCGTTAGTCGCGTGTGGGAACTCTGTTTCATCGCCCAGCAACAGCCGAGCGTTACCGCGGCGCTCGCTTAAACCGTTACAGAAGTGTGCGCGCGGTGGAACACACACCGTGAAATCAGCTCGGGTACAGAGGACATTTCATTATGATAGAGCGCATTCGAACCCTGTCGGACTCAGATGAACTCCGTCAGATTTAAATGAGCACTGAGCTGTGTAGGGAGCTCATGAGAGGCGTCCTCAAGTGCATTCAGATTGCCAAGACAATCGGTTGACTGTGAAAAAGCCTCAAATTACAAATTTGTCAGAGGTAATTAGTGAATGCTCAGAATTTGTTACGATCCCCCTCCCACCCCACACCTCCACTTTTTTCTGAAGATGACAATTAATTAATCCAATGCAGCGTGACTGGGTTTAGATTTCTATTATTGCAGAGGTTATTTTCGGTTGTGTGTGTGTGTGTGTGTGAGTGAGAGAGTGTGTCTGTGTGTGCGTGCATGCATCTGTGTGCCTGCATGTGTCTGCGTGTCTGCATGTGTGTGTGTGTGTGTGTGTGTGTGTGTGTATGTCCCTGTGCGTGTCTGGGTGTTTGTCTGTGTGTGTGTATTGAGGGGAAGCTGGAGAAGCCCAATTAGTATGAGAGAATATTGTAAAGTCTCACCAGGGAGTGCACAATGCTCTCTCTCCTTCTCGCGTATCTAAAATGACACGTGGGTCTCATCTGCAACATGTTAAGGGGAACCTATCAGAAAATAATAACTTTAGTCCATTGAGCCGAGATATTCTTGATCTATATTTTTTATCTTTCATCTATAGATTTATATATCTATGATCTAAAGATTAATTATTTTTTAAAATATTATTTGTTTTCATGTGTACCCTATGAAAAGTGTTTGTGTCTGAACACAACGAACCAAGTAACCTTAAAGGACATGCTACATTAAATGAATCACCTTATGCTATATCTCGCTTTCCGTGAAGTATCCAGGGGAATAGTGTGATATTCACAGGTGTCTCTATTTAGCATTGTGTATTTGACTTACTTCAATTTTAACGGTTATTTTCAGCTTTAGACCATGTCTTTATTTGCATGTTACAGTTCCTTTAAATAGCATCTGCTGCTGTGTGTCCTTTGTTGGAAAGCACTTAGAGCGCACTGCATTAAACGCACCATATAAATAAAGTTATCATCATTATTAACCTCGACCGACTCGGTCGCTGGAGAAATACTGCAGAATGCATCGCAGCATCCCGGGTTTTACGGGTAATCCATAAATCCGTCTGCGGAAATACAGGACATACGCACTAAAACAAAAAAAAAATTAAAAAATAAAAAGTTGCGGGTCATTGGCGGCTGACCTCTGGTTAGCGCTCCGGGCCCTGAGGGACCGGCTCGTCAGGGACGCGCATGCTTGTGTTTGGGGCGAGAGAGCGGAACGCCCGGGCGGTGCACACCCTCTCCACATCTGCCAACACTTTCCCCCGCTGTTTGTTTTCAACTTTTCACCCAGTAAAATAAACACCGCTATCCCGACGTCCCGTACGCATCCCGAGATGATTGAAAAATGCACGGTTGCCGCGGTCGCAGCCGAATGTCGATGGGGATCAGGGGCTTTGTGAGAATGCTGGGGTTCTGACGAGGGAGACGTTGGGTAACACCAAACGGAAAAAGAGCCGGGGGTCACCGACATTATCCCTAGACGTCTGCGTCCCACACATTTTAAGGCTTTAGTGATTAAATAAATTGAGTCAAAGGGCACCTGTTTTAAATATTAAAACCCGGCTAATTTTGTTCTGTAATCAAGAATCTCCATGTAAATACCTCTGCATTCTCAGTCACTCTAAATTATATTTACATTTCAGCATATAGGCTAACACTCTTATCCAGAGCAGCTTAAAAAAAAAAGTTTTTCCCCCACATACATTCCTCTTACACAGCTGGATATTTACTGAAGCAATTCAGCCTACGTACCATGCTCAATGGTCAAACAGCTGTGCCCCAAATGGGAATCAAACCTGCAACCTTACAAGCCCGGTTCCCTAACAGCTGCACTGCTGTGTTGCCATTCTAAACCAGGCGATCGAGACCGTGTCCCATGGAGGCAGTGCACGTGCAGCTTGCCAGGACCACCGCTGAGGACCCCTGCCACAAATGTCTTTAAGATCTGTACAGACATCGGCTGATGCTGTCTAATAGCCCAGCGAAAGGTTACAAAATGTGTGTGATTGAACACTTCTTCAAAACATACATAAGCACAGTAATTGTTTTATTTTCCCCGCTCAGAAGAAACAATCTCCCTCAGGAATATTTATTTAAAAGGAGACTTATCTTGGTTTCTTCATCATGAGAAAAATGATAGCGGTTTAAAATATTATCATTACACCTGTTCCTACGTGAGAAATCAGGGGAGAAAATACACAAGAGACAAACAAGTGACTAATAGGAAAATTAATGAATAATAAATCAAAGCGAATGTGAATTACTTTCAGATAATAATCTAGAAATGACGAAGAGGAAAACAATTGGCTTTATGAATCCACGGATGTGTGAACATGAGGCCCACAGTTCTGCATAATGATGACAAGGAGGGAAATCTATTTCTACATGAACTGCAGGTGAATGAGGATCGTTCAGACGCCATTAATAACCGCGCGAGGTGCCCCATCGAGGCACTAAACTGCGGAAGAGTTCCTCACAGCGTGCGTACCCTCTCTCAGCTTCAGCGCTAAATAAATGGTGCTGTTCACATCGTTCAGACGAGGCCAAGAATGAGAGAGCGGATTAAAAAAATACATGCCTGTATCCCCCGTGCTTGCTTGCAAATAAACGAACACACACACCCATGCACACAAACACACACACCCATGCACACAAACACATTCACACACTCAGGCTCACACTCATGTACAATGAGCTCTGTAAAGTTTGGGACAAAGTCATTTTTTGGGGGATTTGGCTCTGTACTCTACAATTTTAGGTTTGCAATCAAACAATTCACATGTGGTCAAACGGCGTTCTCAGCTATTATTTAAGGGTATTTTTATACATTTTATACCCATTGCAAGACACCATAATATTTGGGACATATTAATGTTATGTAAATGAAAGTAGTCCTGCTTACAGTAGAACGTTGCCACAAATCCTTTGCATGCAGTCACTAGCTGAAGTCTGTGACCCATAGACATCACTAGATGTGGAGTAAAAAACATTTACTAGCCAGTACTGATGTGTAATTACCCAATATAATTCATTTAATTGCCAATTTAATCATTTCGTTGATATAAAGTGCTCCTAGTCATAAGTTATAAAGCATTTATAACTGTTCTGAAATTTCTTGTTTCATCTTTGATATTAGCAATGAATGTAAAAAGGAACAGTTTCCCACCATATGAAACATCTTGAAATGATCTATTGTGAACTATTGTTTAAATAAATGTTATATTTCATATCTATTTAAGATCATTTGACAATATACCCTGAAGACAACAGCAGTATTCATGTCCAGTGGAAGACAGACCTCTTCACTTTTGGTTATAAATATTTTCCACGCTGAATATTCCCAGGCAAATAATTACTAAAGCAAATGCTCTAATAGCAATGAAGCGAACCCAAAGAGAGCCTCACTATTTTCAGGATTGATCATTTTCAAACTATCATTTCCAATGAAATTCCCAAAAAATTTGTTGTTTGCCAGGACAATCAATTTCCAACACAATGCGTTTCAAGCACAATCTGTTTCCAACACAATATAGCTATTTTAAACACAATTAGCTTCCAGCAAAATGTGTCTCAAGCACAATCCATTTCCAACACAATCCATTTCCAACACAATCTGTTTAAAACACGATGAGTTTCCTGCAGCATCCCCCTGTTTCCGGCTGAGGGCAGACCAGCAGTGCAGTATGACGGTTGGGGCGCCGGATCGAGAGCGAGCGACGCCCTGTTGCTGGCCTCGCCTCACCCCGTCCTGTACGTGGTTTGTGTGTGTGATAATTCACACCTCACTCCTACGCAGCAGCTGACACGGCAGTACGTTTCCTGAGCCAAAGCAGCTATTTAGAGCCAATTAATGCCTTTTTAACGGCGCCATTTAATGACACGCGCCACGTGACTCTTCACAGTGGACCCGGTTCCCCTCTCACAGGCAGAGATGGGGAGAGGGAACCCAGAGATGGACAAAAAATACACTAAAAAAGGCGTTTCATTCCAAATGTGAAATACCTCTCAAATAAACATATCTATATAACTACCGTCAAATTAGTGGAGGTGTTGGTTGCATTTCAGGGTGGAACAGAGAGTAGGTATAAACTATACAACAAAAAAAAAAAAAAACATGAAATGCATAACGATAAATACTTAACCCAATAAAAGGTAATACTCTGACTATGGAGTAAATTCGGGTTAAGTCGGAGTGAACATAACTGGATTAAGACACCTAGACTCTTGCTCAATCTTTTGTTTCATTGGTACACATGCACATCTTATTTGGGTTTCTCTCAGCTTTTTAAAACCGCTCATGCGTAAGGTTACCTGACGCAGTGAAACGGACATTTTTTGTCCAATTCAAACTCAAACCAACAGGGCAAACAGCAACATGCAGAGCTATTTCCATCTAATCTGTGTAAATCCAGGTAATCAATGGGAATATTGCCTTTAACGGATTAATCACGGTATTGGTAAACATGCAAGCGCAGCCGCTGACCGCAGCCTGTTGACAGAGTCGTGTAGTGCTACGTGCGGGTCGACAATGGGCTGGACAGCAGGATGGACAAACGTGTGAAACGCTGCTCACCGTCCACGGGCACTCTATCCTGGGCAGAAATACAGGGTTTGAATGCGTTCCACCAAACTGGCGTCGTCAACACCATAAAAAATAATGAAATATGCTGAAATTTTCTCGCAGAAGCACGCAAGGTTGCACGACTGCAAGAAACATGCAAGATTGGCGAAAGCAAATCTGCTGGATAGGTTCCTTTCAGTCTGTGTGCGTCGCGTGAGCCTAAGAATCTCAGACTCAACGTCTCCTGTACGCGGTCTCCAAGGTGACTCACTGCTAGAACAGGTGGAGGTAGGGCTTTGTGTTTACCCCGAGTCTGCTCATCTCTCTGCAACTGCCAACACACGTATGCACACACACGTATGCACGCACGCACGCACGCACGCACGCATGTGCCAAGAACAACAGGTAAAAGCCCAGCCCACTCGCCCCCATGAGGATGAAGTGTGTGAGGAAAGATAAAGAAAGAGAGAGAGGATTAAAGGGAAACAAAGAAGGGGGAGCAGCCAAATAAGTGAGACATGATGGGAGGAGTGGGGGGCAGAGGGAGAGGAAGGAAGGAAGGGCGAGAGAGATCAGCAGATTTTGGGAAACGTGGAGAGGGGGCGAGGAGGAAGAGGGCGAGGAGAGCAGCGGTGGTGTGGCTGTCACTCAGCAGAGGAGAGGAGGGTAAGACACGCCTCTCCTGTGTGTTCTGCCTGTCTTTAATCTGCCTGCCAAGGGCAGGGGACTGCTGGGAGGGGTACACACACGCCAGGAAGCAGACAGAGCTTCAAGTCCACCCAGCACGAGTGGAGCCCCAGGTAGTGTTTAATACACAAACACACGGACACGCGCGCGCACACACACAAACACTAACACGCACGCACATACATACATACACACATGCATACACGCAAACAGACAGACACATTTGTAAGTACACACACGGTAGTTTGAGTCAGGCACGGCTCGGACGGCTGCACTAAGTGTCCTCAGGCTCGCTATAAAGCAGAGACGACCCTGCTAATCTTGCACTTTTCTCCAGTCCTAATCCGATTGCAGGCGGACGCTGAATCTGAACGTACTGTAACACTCTGTAAATAATTTGCGAGGGGGACTTAGCAGTTCTGTGTGTGGAATAAACAGTGACTCAGAGAGTACTGCAGCTGTGAGGTCAGCTCACAGTTTCCTGCGTAGTTTGAGGGGGGGTGGGGGGTGGGGGGGTATGAACTGAGGTGACCCCCCCCCCCCCCCCTTTCTCAGTGGTGCTCCTGCCACCCACCCTCCTTTTCGAAATGGCATGGAAAAACAGAGAGGGACCGGTGAGGCCGCGTCACCATTAACTCACACAGAAGCTTCCGGACCGCTGTACGTGTCTGTAGAAGCGCCAGTCTTCAACCCCAACCAATGTGATATGACAGAGGGAAAGCTTTGTTCTTTTTTCTGTGTGTGTGTGTGTGTGTCTGTGTGTGTGTGTGTGTGTGTCTCTGTGTGAGAGAAAGTGAGAGAACACGCACAGAGACAGAGACTGTTGAGACGTGTTGTGCACGTCTCGACGGAGCACTTTTATAAATTAATTAATTAATTATTAATGATGATAATAATAATAATAATAATAACAACAACAACTCCAGATTTTCTCATTGGGAAAATCCATTTGCGTCACGCTAGCAGAGCGGTGGGTTAAGTGAGAAGTACAGCCCAGAGAGGAGAGCCGCTCTCCTGCCGCCCTCCTGCCGCCCTCCCGCCGCCCCCCTGCCGCTCTTCTGCCGCTCCCCGGCCGCTGGCTGAGGCCTGTTGTACTGGATCCTCAGCCAAAGCCTGCAGGTCAGAGAGAGACGCCCTTCCCCTGACCCCTCCACCCCGCCCTGCCCAGCCGCGGTACCCTGACCGGAAGCCCCCGATCCATCACCCCACCTCCAATTAGCCACGTCCCCCCGGCTTTGAAGGAGGGAAATCCGAGAGGTAGAACTGCAGAGGTCAGCAGGCAGATGGAGAGGCAAAGCAACGGATGGCATAGGAGAAAAGAGAGGGAGGAGAAAACGCAAGTGGAAGAGGGAGAGAGAGAGACGGGCCACTCCCTCCTAAAGTCTTTACGGAGCGACAATCAGCGGCTAGTGTTTCAACAACAAAGAGTAGAGAGAGAGAGAGGAGGAAGAGAAAAAAGTCTTCTCTGGATGGAATTAGGAGAAAAAAAAAACGCATCTAAAAAAGACGGTTTTGGACAGTTTAATCCTGTTGAAACTTGACTTTTTTTGCAGGTTGGCAGGAAGGGAGAAAATTCTCTGAATTTCACTAGACATTTTTTTCTTCCTTTTTATTTTTGAAAGAAGTTGAGTTATTAGCACTGATCCCAGCAGACACAAGAAGGGAATATGGCCACACCATGCCTGGGCCCATCGAAAACATCTCGCTCTATAAAATATGTGGTTGCTATTAAGCTCTTCCCATTGATCACATGCAAAACAAACTAAATTCTCCTAGGCATGGTACAGACTCGTGGAAACAGCATGCTGTTTACAGGGTTTTCAAGAATTCATAACATAAAATGACATCACACTTAAGCAGAGCATTTCACACAAACATTATGACATTACACAAATATTATGACCTCACAATCAGCAGAGTATTTCATGGAAACCTTATGACATCACACTAAAGCAGAGCATTTCACACAAACATTATGACATCACACTAAGCAGCGCATTTCACGCAAACATTCAACAAATGCAAACATATATGAAATGCAACCTTTAAAATAAATGTATATTGCATCAACCTCAAATATTTGACTCTTCTATTTTTATTTTACTCCCTTTGAGCTTATTTCTTTTTTGTTTTACTCATTTGATTTATTTTTTTTTAATTCAGTGCCTTTTCAATTCCATTATGAACTGATTGTTTTCTTGTTTCAAAACAAAATTTTGAGTTTAAAAAGATATATTTTTATTATTGTATAACTTTTTGTATTAGGTAAAAGTTGTATTATTAAAAAAGAAAGACCTTTAAGAGTTAAATGTTCGTAAAAACAGCTCATTTAAGGACGGCAGTTTTTACTGAAAGCTAAGCGCTTCAGGCGGCGCTAACATTACCATGCGGTGCTAGCCGCCGTAGCTCTCCGCCTCCGCTCCAGCTAGGTGATGAAAATGTGGTTTTTCTGAAGTGGTGCGGCCCAAATGGAGTGTGTACCTTTCCTGGAGGGCGTATCGCACGGTGATTTATCACACTCGCGCACTGCAGACTTCTAGCGAAGCTGTTAACACCGATCACCGCCGGTTCAGTACAGCAGTCCAGGTGTGTGTGACATGCATTTCAGCATGTTATACAGCTGGTTTAACAGGAAGCTTTTGGCGCAGATAGCGCACGTCTACATTCATAACATTACATTAGTTTACAGCAGATTAATATGTAAACTCACTGGGCTGTTTCAGCCAAGGCAGGAGGCCAACCTAACAAAACAAAAAAAGCCAGCAGCGCTCCGTCTGCCACAACTGCCGCTTGGTGTACAACTTTACCGCCATTCCAACAGGCACCGCCCCCCAAGCTTAAAGACCAATGAGGCGAGCAAGAGGTGGCATTTCCATCGCGGCCAGATACTCCGGTTCACCCTTTCATACAACGCGCGGGATGAATTCGTCCGGTTCACCCTTTCATACAACGCGCGGGATGAATTCGTCCGGTTCACCCTTTCATACAACGCGCGGGATGAATTCGTCCGGTTCACCCTTTCATACAACGTGAGGGATGAATTCGTCCGCTTCACCCTTTCATACAACGTGTGGGATGAATTCAACGCGAGCGGGACTACGTAGCCACGTACCAAGCGGCAGACAGCCCACTGGCCGACAGCCGAAAAGTTAAACCCGCAACCTCCTTAATGATGTATCAGCTGTGCCCTGCCGCAGGGACGGGGTCACGCGCTGTGCGCTAACAGAGACGGAGACGCCGCGGCCCGGCAGTGGTGGCACGGCCCCGCCTGACGACGCTCGGCGTGTTGATGGATGTTCGCGGGGTCCAGCGAGGTTAAGCAGCGAGGGAGACTGAAGACGGGACGCCTGTTTCACCGACCGGCCATCGGGAGAAATCACCGCGGAGCGGTAGAGGGGGAAAAAGTAAAAAAAATCCCTCTCCTCTTTCTCCCTCTCTCTCGTCGTCATTTTTAATGAACACGTTGTTCAAGGAAAGGGTACCTTCGCGCCTGTTCGTTTTGTCTATGAAAACCATCAGGAGTCCTAGACGAAACACAAAAGTCATTTGCTGGTACTGGACGCATAACAAAATGATAACATTGCAGCGACTATAAACGGGCTTCGTGAGTGCCAAGACAGGAAACCGGCTTCAAGGCTGAAATAGTTTCCTTGTTTTGTTCAGCTAGGAATTAAACATGTTGAAGTTCCTCATATTGTAAACTTGTCTAGGCCCTTTGTGTTCATTTTACATCTAAATAAGCAAATATTTTGGCCATAAACGCACATATATTTTTTCAATAAAACTTCCTTTTTTCATCTATAAATAAGATAATAAATGTTGGATGACCCAGTTAAAATTCCCAGACATCAGCCAGATATAATATTTGTAATTTTTTAGCATTAAAGTAAATCACAAGCAGGAGCCAAGGAAATCCCTCGTAAATCCCTTCGGACAAGCGTGAACTTTATAGAAAAGGACAGGAAGTGAGCTCTTCGTGCCCTCAAAGTCAAAGAGAGAGACAAATTAATGACTGTGCGGGTGCTAATTAATTTGTGTTCCTGTGAAAAATCCACATCATTAGTAAAACATATGATGCGTCTGTGCGTGGATTCTCTGAGAATTACAAATAACTTTGGGGCTGCCAAATTGTTTAAATCCTGCTACTTCAACAGTCAGAAGCCATGCAGGGCAATGCATGCTGGGTCATGGCGTTTCTCAGGGAGGAAGGGCTTCAGTCAGCTTCACTGTCCTCTTGCTATACTGCAGAAATGGTTACTGCAGAGAACCTTCTCCAGCTGCATATATACCCATCCAAGATGATATACTCAATCCAAGATAATGACAGCACAGCTCATCAGATTCCATTACTTTAAGTCACATTCAATGAACAAATTATCTTATCCAGAGCAACTTATAAGGTAGAAGAGCAAAGGTGTATTCACCTGAGATACTATTACATGGTGTGTGCAAGACCTGGCTAACAGCACTCAGCTAGTAAAAAAGCAATATTACCAAAGCACCACTTCACATGGGTAAATTCATAAAAGGTCTGTCAGAAGAATAGGGGAGTATACATTATGCCATCACACCAGACAGCAGGGCTGCTTTCAGTACTGATCACTTCCGGAAACATCCAAATGAGATTAGGTCACCTCTGTAACCCATTTTGTCAGCACACAGTATCCCACGAAGCTCAAAGGTCAAGGGTCAGCTCCTGGTGAGTCTGACCTTTCTTCCTTTCTGCTGGCATTTGTCCTGGCTCCCAATAAAATCCTCGCTACCCCTTTACACTTTCAAACAATGAGAAGGTGTCCACTACAGTCTTCACAAGGGAATGTACACCCAAAACACAATGACCTACTCACACACAAGCTTCCATGAGGGACACAGAGCAACGGATGGGACGAGGCATCATGACGCCGAAAGGGTGGAAATACACTGAGCTGTCAATCATCGACTTGTTTGAACCAATCAAAAGGTTTTGCTCTTCACAACAACATACCGATTCCTTTGATCCAACAAGGTGCTGGTAGCTCCACCCATTTCTGATGTCATGATGCATCTTGATATTCTTGCATTATTACCATTAGCCTATTTAAATGTGATCCATCATCCACGCATTTACTCTGTGGTCAGAAGCAGTGTGCCCCAAATAGTGTGAGGACTGTCCCTTTCAGAAGTATCCCAGAGAGAGAGAGAGACAGACAGACAGAGAGAGACAGGCAGAGAGACAGAGACAGACAAAGAGAACATATTCATCTCTCCTCCTCACTTTATACTTTCTGAAAATTATTTATGTTATTCCATGTATTTTACCGTTACCCTAAGGTTGTAATTGTAATGTTAATTTGTTAAGATGTTTACAGTACCTGTTTGCATACAATGCATAGGTCATATTATATTGTATCATATTGTATACTGTACTGGTTTCGGGACAATAAAGCATACGGAGTAGAAACTGACGGAGTGGAAGAGAGAGGACGGGCAGAGAAAAAAGATAAAAAATAAATTAAATGAACGAATAAGAGTAAGTAAAAGGAGGACAGCTCTCTGAGACAAAGCATTTTAGCATAACTGAGTTTTTCCCTGATAGAGACTGAGGGGGGGCTGCCCCCTCCCCGTTTCCCCTTGATGCAGTGCTCCACACCATCTTAGAATTCCGCACAGGTTGCCTGGGGGTAGGATAATAGAAAGCTATTTAAATTAAATCAGCAATGGCATTGTCCATATTTCAGGTGGGTCACGCGCTTTTATTTATACCGAGACTAGGGCTGCATCCCCTTTTCTTTCAATTACCTCTTTTCACTTACGGAATGAATGTGCGTGTCGGGGAGCACACCTTTGTGTTCACCCCGCCCGTTAAACCCCCGCCCGCCCACCCCCGCCCGCCCCCGCCCGCCCCCCCATGTCTCGCCGCGACAGCAGAGGTCGTTTCTACGAGAGGGATGACGGCGAACTCGGAGCGGAGCAGTTCTTATCTCCCCTCTTTATACCTCCATTGTTTCAAGGGCTTCGTTTACAAACGGACCATTAATCAAACTGCGCCTTCCATCAAGGGAAAAGGGGGGGGGGGGGGGGGGGGGGGTCAGAGCCATCCCAGAATGCCGCAGCGTTCATTCGGCATCATTCCGCTCGCGACCATGGCGCTGGCTTTCTCCGCCCCCGCCCCACCAGGGCTCCCCGATCTCATCGTTTTATCTGCTTTTTGAGAATAATGCCGTTGCCGTGTTCCAAGTTCAAAAGCGAGCCAAACCCACTTCTTCCAGGAAATGTGTGACTGAAGATTTCACTCTGGATTCAATCAGCATTTTTCACAAACTTTTTTTCATTTTTTGATTTTCTTAAATTGAGTACGTGTGAAATTCTATTGTTTTCAGTCTGGTTTTCCTCAAGATTTAGTTTTATTTGACTAAGGGGACACTAACTAACCAACCAACCAATTAAATAAAATCAAAAACAACCTCACTGTGCGAACATAGCAGAAGCCAGGAGGGGCAGATTCTGCCAAACCCCAAAATTTAGAACCAAGGGTTGCCATGCCTGCAAACAATCCTACATTTATAGTGTATATTGCTATTAGAACAAATAAGGCCTCACACCAATTTGTCACTAAATAATTTGTGATAACATTACAGTTCCTAAAGCAATGTTATCACAAAGTATTATTCTGCCTCAGAAGGACACAATGACACGGTCGTGTGTACCCATGCGGCACAAACACACCTCGCCCGTTCCCCGAGGTGTACTCTGAAGATTTTCCGGTGCTTTCTGCCTGACCTATGGGCTTGACACCACTGTTATTATTTGTGTAGCGGATTTGGTTAGCCGGGGATAATTTACATTTCAATGCGCTCTCCGCTTACACGGCTGGATGTGTGCGTGTGGGTTAAGTGCACGGCCCGAGGACACGGCAGGGGCGCCCTGGCTCTGAACCCACAACATTTGGGGTTAAGAAGCCCCCCTGTTTAAAACCGGGAAACACCACATCGGAGCTGGGCTCGCTCGCTGGCTCTCGTACGAATATGGAACTCGACCCAACAACACGCAACTTAATCACATTTGTGGTGGTTGCTAGCCATATAGTGGGCTTGCATTATAATGCATGCTGGTCCAACTCCCTAAGGGGGTACATACTGACGTTTCTTCACAACCTGTGCTTAAAGGAAACCTCCACTGAACCTCCACTGGTGAATAATGAAATTATCAGAACGATATAGGCTAGATTTAATGAATATTCCTCATTTCCATGGTAAAATTTCCAATGATCTTCTGTCTTTATGTAGGGCAACATTATTTTTTTTTCAAATCGTAATTATCCTATTAACTGAAATACTCTGTGTTTTTTTTATTCAAAATAATTTTAAATGAGGAAAACCAGAACAAAATCCACGACCTTCTCGGACACCAAGACTGCATATACTTCACTTCACCTGGAGACAGGCAGCTTTATCCCTTTAAACGCAAAAACTGCACATCTTGTGTTGGAAGCAATTTCCAAACACAAAGTCAGCAAAAGTCCAAGAGAGGAAGAGATGGGGGGGGGGGGGGGGGGGGGGGGGGGGAAAGAGAGAAGCAGAGATGGAGAGAGAGACAGACAGAGAGATTGAGAGTTCAATAAGTTCAGCATGAGCTCTTTAATTGAATAGTCAATGCGTTCATCACTGAGAATGTAAATGGAGACTAAAATGAATGGGACGATCAGCTTTAGAGAGCAGTGATGTGCACTGTAGTTAGAACTTGAATATAATTCACTGCAATGCTTTTTAAGTGCATTTTCATTCACCTTCTAGGCTAAATTAACTGGTGTGTGGCGCCACAAACATTAAGTCCCATCACCAACACCTCTTAAACCAGAGGAAACGCCGCATTTAGGCTATACCAAAGGGGACACCATTTTTTAAAACCAGATGGGACAGCGAGCGTTCCTTTGAACCAGAGGGGACCCCTCTCCTTTTCTTTTAAACTTGCTATTGCGTGCAAGTCTAAATATGCATTCATTTAAGCGTTTCAACTACAAAAAAGTTAAATCCCCTTTGACAACACCCCCATTTCATCTCAGCTTTGTGAGTCTGTGAGGTTCATCAGCTGGAAATGGTGACTTTTCAGGGCAAATATCTAAAGCACATCTGCCACAGATATGTTTTTTTTTTAATTGCATACACATGCACATGCATGTGGACACATGCATTCTCAGTAGGCCTGGCTAGACGGCTACATGTCTGTCTGCCATTCTTTATTCTGTTCTGAACTAAGCACAACGTATCCTGGGGAACAGGGAGGGGGAGATAACAGCTAACAACCTCTGATCCTCAGAACGTTTGCGGAACATTAGGGAAAGCCAGGATCAACGTTCCCAGCACATACGTTCTTCCAGTTTCCTGAAATGTTATCTTTAATTCTCAAGGGAGATTGCAGGAATGGCTTTATTAAAATGTTTTTCAGTTTTGCCATATCAACTTTTAAGAAGAGTTTCAATTGTGCATAGTCGTTCCTGGTAAATTTCAGGAATATTAGCAATATTAAATACTTCATCCAAGTCAAAACCATCATTCATATCATTTCCATAACCATCAGGGGATGTTTCCAGCTAATTTGTATTCCTTATGTCCGGAAGATCTTTCTGCAATTGTTGTACACTGCAGTTGGAACAGAAAGGCCTTTTGGGGAATGTTCTTGTCATGATGTTCTTTCACAAACTCTGAAACTACGGGGGTTCTCAAGACCAGGCTTGAGACGATGGTAGATGCAATCTAGTTCGCAGGTAAAGGGTGAACACCAGGTACTAATTAATAGTTTTTTTTTTAAAAAGAAAAAGAAAAGCCAAGCATTGCCGGACTTAATGGCCTGTTCTCATCATTATTTTATGTTATGTTAAACAAATGACAATATACCCCGAATGTTATCCAACATTCTTTTAACATGCATTTTATATTAGCTGGGCAAGGAACTGAGGAGGGAGGACTCCCAGTGCAACGAGGCTTCAATTCCCTGCCAATTTAAGATCTGCCCACTTTCCTGGTATCGGTTGTGTAATACAGATTCAGAGTACAACATCATCAAAGTACCATTTTAAAAGGAAAGACTCTAAATTTGCATTTGCAAAAATAGGTGTTCTACGCCAAGGCATGTAGACCTAGGATGTATTAATCTAATCATGAGTGTCTGCTACCAGGAATGACATCACAATGCAAGAGTGTTACTTAGGATAATGCATAATCTTCCATCAGGCCACAGATTCTTTAGATTCACCAGATACTCTGCTCCTGTGTTCTTTCTGTCCACCATGCTATTAAACTACAGGAGGTTTCTGGTTTGGTAGCAGAAGTACAGTACAGACCCATCCATTTCTACAGTATTTTGCTTGCCCTTGCCCCATTTGCAGTCCTCAGATGATGCATGAAATTGGAATGCTTTGACTTCAACCGAAGGGAGACCGAACACTCAGTGTTAACAATTTGCAGCTGGGTATCAGCGTAACAGCATTAAAACAATCTTTGGTAGAACTTTGCATTTACTTTTGCGAGGCTCATACAAACTACATTCGGCCTGAACAGCGTTTAGGTAAATAAGCTACTGGGAGAAAAGGACTGGAGAGTTCAGGCCATTGTGTTAACTGGAGACTGCCGTGCCTTTTTTATAGGTGAACACAGCCCTTGCCAGATCGGTATGAAGCGGATCTCTTTGCCAGTGAGCTTTTGGGGGTATGAAGACATGCTAAAGGACAAGGTTACCTGGCAATATACCCGTCTGACATCACCTAGTGCAGGACTGCACAACCCGGTTCCTGCAGATCTGCAGAATTGGGCACACCTGATTCTACTAAACCAGCTCAACCAGGTCTCTAGCTGTTGAATGAGATGTACTTTGCTAGTGTTGGAGTGAAGACCTACAAGACCATAGATCAAGGAACAGTCCCCGTAAACTAAATGCAATGAAAGCAGGACAACTAAAAATCAGCACTTTAGCCGGATGAGCCTCCCAGTAGCACCCTCTCAGCTCAAATGTCACTCGATTTTATGTCTGACATAAACAATGCTTTATCCTAAGTATCTGGGCATTATGTGCAATCTGCATGTTAGCTTATGAAATCATGTACCCACTGACAGTGGTTTGTGTGTCCCTGCAGCTAATTTGAGCCCTACCCATGGTTATATTTGGTTGCTGTCTGCTAGAGGAAGCAATGTCATTGAGTAGAGAAAAATAGATTGAAAAAGCAAGCGTGACAGTATTTCATAGAAAGACAAAAGGGTTTGAGTACTGCAACATGTGTTACTTGCAACAGAGAATCATCTTGAGGTGGGGGGAAGGCAAAAAAAAAATGGACGACTTTGCCAAGACTGAAACCTCTGCCCATGAGACTTGTTGTGGAGTCCAACAGTCGCGTATCCAATGACAGCCGCGCTACAGTTAGCAGTGGTGGCCACCAGTCCTCCAAGGAGCTTTGGGTGGAGACACCACAGAGCACTCAAACACAGAAATGAGCAGCAACCAAAACAATTTGGCACTTCCTGGTCCAAAAATCAGCTGGCAAAAACAATTCCTGCTGCTATCGGCTAGGCGCAACTTCACATCTTTCACTGGGGCTTCAGACACGATTGATGATGACAGCGATCACGGTGAAGAGCAGTTTTACAGAGTGCATCCTTTGTGATTCCTTTAATTCAGGTAAAATTCACATGCATTTCAAATGGCAAGTCAAATGGTACATAACATAAATTCCATTATTCTTCATTCAAAACTTTTACGACTTCATTTAAATGTTTTTTGATGCGTTTATTAAAAACGTGTAAGAATTTACTGACCAACCTCAGCACTCACTGCCAAAGTACCAGACCATGGGTTTTCCTGATCTGTAGTTTTTCATGGCTCTCTGCATATGTTCCCAATGTGGGGGGAAACTGTAAAATCAGGTTCCTGCCACAGACAGTCGCCAAAAAAATAAATACATTTTTTTTTAAAAGATCACAATTCCCCAGTGACAACCCCGGGAGAGGAATGTACAAAAACCAGTGCAGTCAGGAAGCTCGTCCTCAGCCAACCAGAGACTGGATCTGTCGCATATTTTCAGGATGATTGTCTTTGTTTTCTCTGCTTCGACTAATTAGTCACAGATGATTTCCTCTCCGAGGCGTCAGCCGAGGCGATCCGTGGAGCAAGGAGCAATTTCAGTTTCTATTTTTTTTTTTTTTTCCGACTCCACTCTTTAATTACTCTAAAATTCAGACACAGTGTTCTTGCGCTACACCTCATGAACAAACATCCTCCCATTGGGAGCTACTACCTATTCCTACCCCTCTACATCGCCCCCTGCTGTCTGCCCTCCGCTAGCTCACTGCACAGATAGAGTGCACACGATTTCATTATCTAAAGCACGTTCATACAACCAATGGAAAAAACAACAAGGGGACAAGGTGACTTGTGAATGCACAGAGCTAACACCAGCGGAAGAGAAATGAATACGTTTGCATTGAACAATACCAAAACTTGTCAACGAGCGATTGTACGTCTGAGCGAAAAGCTCAGTTTAAATTTGATGGCCCTGCTTCAGAAGAAGCCGTGTCTCCAAAAGAACATCAGTTTATAAGCTTTGCTTTTGTGGTTCGCGACTGATCAAAGAAAAGTTCCAGCTCCCCAAGATGTTTTAAAAGAAAAACGTTAGTGAATCTGCTAATTGGCTCATAAACTGGTGAGGGGCCATTTTGTTCAGTCGGCTGACAAAGCCGCGTAGGAGAAAAAGTTGTCCAGACTATTACAGAATATCGTTTAATTAAGACATGAAATAAGTTCTTATCTTATTAAGCTGTGCACCATCATTATTTACACATTATTTACACTCCCCTCCTCCCCCCCACCCCCACGCAGAAATACATACTCAGCCATTGGTTTTTAATTGCCGGTATAACGCAGAAGACTGTATATTGTCCGATGGAGCCCACACTCCACAAGCTACATTCCTTTAAATGTGTGGCTAGGGTAGCATCATGACTACATCATTATGTAGACACCAAATATGATTTTATGGCCGATTCAAGTCAATATTCTCTGACAATCGTTCCAATGCGTTAATTACCAGCCCTGGCCAGGTAGGCCTAATTAGAAGGAAATCTGCTAGGCCAAACTTTAACTTGTTTATTATCCGGTATCATCCCAGGTGTGAATGTGTGTGTGTGTGAAGCAGGGCGGGGCTGCAAAAGAGCATCCGTGCTCAGTGAACTTACCCTGGGTAAATAAAGGTTAAATAAAAATAAATAAATAATTACAGAAAAACATGTAAATCATTGTATTCAGCCTTTTATGAAGATTATCTTTAGGGTAAGCATGAGAAAATAGTATTTTTATTTGTTATTTCATGTTCATTAAAACTTATAATGAAAAGTGCATATAAATATGCTATTTATTTAACAGGCACAATGTACGCTGTCCCAATGAAATAACAGGTGAAGTGAATCACCCAATCGGGCAAGTGGCCGAACAGTTCAGCTTGTCCAACTCCTTGTTGCACTTGCCAAATAAATGCCCCCGCAAAAGCCTGAGTACACTGTAAATATTGCGAACCAGAACACGAAACTAATTGCTCAATAACAATAAAAGTAAATGAACTGCTTTGCAAAGAGAGTGGAATTGCAAGACAGAATACAAAAAGGTGCAAAAACATTATGTTTTAGGCTAATAGGAATCCTAAGAATTTGAGAACATTCAAAAAGACTCGGATTTTCCTGGCAAAGCCGCATCATAAACTAGAACGGTTTATAAAAAGGTATCATATATAAAAAGGCAAAATAAAGGCCCAAGATCAATCAGCAAGTATCTGTATGGCCAATTAAATGCAAGTGTGAGTTTCCTCCCCTCTCAAGCACACTTTGTTAACCCCGCTTTGTGGCCTGCTTGACGTGCCAGACTGAGACTGTGGAGACTGCATGCAGCTGCAAGGCAGCAATAAGCCCCAGCGGAATCCACGGCAAGCTCTTACCCCAGAAATGATGTGACATGATTTATTATTATGAGCCTTGAAACGTACATCAAAAAATGCACCAAAGTTTAAAAGAAAGCTGGTATTAAAGGTAGTAAAACGAGCCTCGGCTTATGTTTTTGCAAAGACGACTCTGCCTGCCTGCCTACCTCCCCCCCCCCAGCCTGGGCTGCCGAACGGCATGACCGCAATGTGGCTCCCACCCCCCATCCCCCCCCCCCCCCCCCCAACCTGGTACCGCCATCTCCCGGAAAACGCTTGTGGGCAGCACCATGACGCCATACCTGGGGAGGGGGCCACGGGGGCTGCGATGGTCACATACCGCCAACTCACGCCCACACCCACGCGCCCGTGCGGTGGGGGCCATACCTCCTCGGGGAGGAATGCATCATGGGAAGATAAGATAATCCATCCCCGGTGACAGGGAAGGAGAGGCGCGAGAGCCTTTGCAGCTCCCTGGAATCTGGGGGGGGGGGGGGGGGGAGGGTGGATCAGGAAAGTGGGGGGGGGGGGGCAAGGTTTCTAAAATTACGGAACAAGATCCCACAGGCAGGTTCTTTCCCCATGGCAAGATCAGCCCAAGTATTGAGACATACACTGGCTGGCCTTGATCTAAACCTGAGGCTCCCAACCCTGTTCCTGGAGATCTACCACCCTGCAGGTTTTCACTCCAACCCTAACAAAGCACACCTCATTCAACAGCAAGAGATCTCATTAAGCTGCTAATTAGTAGAATCAGGCGTGCCAAATTAGGGATGTAATGGACACTCACAGGATAGCAGATCTCCAAGAACAGGGTTGAAAGCCATTGCTCAAAACAGATCCCGTCATTTTAAAAGACAGCTTGGTCAGACGTTCCTACGAACACATTTGGCAGTGTTTGCAGGTGGGAAGCCAGTGAGGGTGTGAGTCCTGATCGTTGCATTAGCGACTCCTACTGGTTGGTCGGGGCGCCTGTTCAGCAGGGAGGGGATCTGGGGGAGATAGCGTGAACCTCCGCACACGTTACGCTCTCCCAGTGAAACTCCTCACTGTCAGGTGAAAAAGAAGCAGCTGGCGACTCCACATGTATTGGAGGAGGCTTGTGGCAGTCTACACCCACCCCAGACCAACAGAGGATAGCACATCGACCAGGACCGTGATTCACACAGGGAATTGGTATAACGACTAAAATTGGGGAGAAAATGGGAGAAAAATGGCAACAAAAAAAAGAAGCTGCTGCAATGTTACACCAGGGTTGAGGGAAACTAATGCATGCGTTTGCTGGAAAGCGTTAGTTGTGTATCTCAGGAGCAGTCCTCTGGCTCTCTGATTCAAAAAGGCTTTCTTTGCATGACATGGGAATTTGAGCCGTGAAGAAAGGTTACAAGACGACGCATTAAAATGGCCAGTGTTCAATTTACACTGATAGAGTACGCTTTAGACTCAGAGGTTGGTCCCTGTTGACCTCAAACTCTCACGCACGCTCACGTACACACACACTTACAGACGCACACACTTGCAGACGCAGACACGCACACTTGCAGACGCAGACACGCACACTTGCAGACGCAGACACGCACACTTGCAGACGCAGACACGCACACTTGCAGACGCAGACACACATCAAAGTCACAGCTATCGACACGAGCGTCTCGGAGGGCACAAGACCCACAAGGTGACCCCGCTGGTGAACGCGCCTGTAAAGGGTTAAGCGGTGTTTTGGGCCGGGCCTCAGCCTGCCGATATGCCCCGTCGATCCGTTATGCGGCCGCGTTGGAGCCCGTGCCTGGGCGTCGGGGCTGTTAAAAACAAACCAATCGATCGCGCGAGTCAAAACCCCCAGGAGACACGGGCCGGACGAGCCAATGAGAGGCGCACGCGAGCAGGCCGGCCGCAAAGCCAGATGGGCCGTTCCAGGCACCGCGCTCTGACACACGGCAGCTAATTCGATTCCTCCGACCCCCTCATTTGCTTTCCGCTGAATAATATTGTCTTACAAGTCAGATCATTCGATTTCGCGAGCTCCTAGGAGAGCATCCAGGGCTTCTCCGCTGTCATTAAATGACCTCAGAGTGCTCCTACCACAGTACCCTTCCCTCTCTCTCCCCAGAGTGCTTTACTCCCTGCTGACCTCAGAGTCATGTGACATGTCACGTGACCCTCCAGGTATGCCCATAGCAGCAGACGGCAATGTAGATGAAAATACTGGCAGCCTCTAGAGCTGTGGCTCTGGTTGCTAGGTTCCTCAGTTGACTGTTTGTTCAAATCCACTGCGAACAAATGGGGCTCCTGGCTTTTCATTTTTATCGGTGTTTCTTCATTATATGTCAGATACCCCGATGAGGACGCTCAATGTCTAAATATTGGGACAAACCTTTCTGTTTCTTTTAAGCATGCGCCATGAGTTAACACCGCATTTAACCCGACTGAGCATTCCCTGCTACCTTGTACATATAATGTGGTATACAATTGCGCTACACCGTTGAGGCATAGGTCAGTGGTGGAGCTGGCTTGGAATGGCCACCTCCAAAGCCCCACCCACACAAGACTGCACTATGTCAGAAGACATAACAGCCCTTTGGGTCTGATAATAAAGCACACTGCTGGAGTTTTGGGAGACATGGCCAGAATCAACATGGCCTGGATCGCAATACCTTAGGCTAAAAGTGACAAGCGAGGCTAGATTTTGGTAAGTTCCAGCTATTGATAAAATAGGCATGTAGTGCGTTCACCACAGTGCTCTGGGCCACCAGCGTCGACACTCCTACGTGTCACAAACAGGAGATTTTACAAAGAGAAAACTGATTTATAGTCTTCAACTGTAGACAACTGCTGCTAGGCCTGAAGCCAAATGATATTCCGGGGAAGAAAACAAAGAGCTGTAAGTGCAGACTGACTGGCTGTTGCTTGTTTTAAGAGAAATCATAAACACAGTCATCTGGATAGCAAATGCAGGGCGGAATCCAGCTGAAGCCAGACCTGGTGTGAAATGCAATTATGCCATAAGCAACCGAATTATCATTGATTAGAGTCCGTAAGAGCCCAGAAAAGGTACACATGCTGCAGTAATTGGCGGTTGGGCCCCCAAGATGTGCTTTGGACGCGTCTAAAGCGTGACTCTGTGGGGCCACACACACACACACACACACACACAGCGAAGTGCAAATCCAGATGCTTTCTGCTGTGCCCCGTAACTGAACGCTGAAGTCACATGAAGCAGGCAAGCACACATTTTCCTTGGCGAAGCTCGCCAAATGTACACAAAACTCAAATTCATTTCGGTTTATCGGCCACATTACCTCACGGTCTCGCGCTTCGCTGCAGCTGAGGCACGGCGTGGACACCGCGTTAAAGTCAAATGCATGTACTCACTATTCAAGGACCATGGGGCATCTTTAACTCTGAATTCCCCAGGAGAAGGATTAACAACGCGATGATGACTCATCACCCTTGTGAGAGGAAAAACTGCATTGTTTAACTTGTCTGAACTGTGTGAGAGACAACATGAAACTACCCAGTGAAATAGTCGGTGTAAGAATCAACTACCTAGTTGAATACAGCTTACTTGGATGGAGTAGGCCTACATTTCAGTGCTAATTTCAGACCTGCAGTTTTGCTGTAGAGCTCTCTTGCGATTGTGTTGTATTGGGTCGGTGGGCCTATATGGAGTAATGACAGCAGTTGTCAGTTTATTCCTGAAGGAATAAATAGCGAAAGAAACAAAGGGGATCAAATCTTTCGAATCCTGATTCGTACCACATTCCTTGGTGCTGCTAAATTCCAGTGCAATTCTGACACTGAACACATGGGTCCTTTCAGGACACGGAGATCAGATGTGTTTGTATTTTCATGCTATGTACAATTATCACTCATTAACATTTACGACATTTTAGTAATACTGGAATGGCGTCCCTGTATGACTTGTCTCCTCAGACATTTCCTCTGGGAATGGGCGGGGTTTGTCTCCCAGAGATCTCCGCTGTTTGCCACATCCATGATGTCACCACACAAATTTGAATTTCATGACAGCTCGCATTATTACCCTTTTCATGGACAGCAACTCTATTCCAGGAATGGGATCCTTCTTAACCCATCTCAGCAGTAATGACACACTACATGCAGACTCAGGCTAAAGCGTCTATAGAAGTCTTCCTTTCTGACAGTTGGATGAATGACAGGGCCCCCCCACTGGCTATAAGGCTTAATGTCCTTCCATCTCATTTCCTGTTTATGGGTGGGCTTGGCATTTCTAACACTTCCCTCCCTCGTCTCTTTCTATCTCTTAAAGCCACACAGGCTGCTCTAACTCCTAAAGAAAACAATGTTTAAACTGCCAGTGCACATACGGGTTCCAATGGGAGGGAAAGGGAAGACGTGTTCAATTTCAACATAATTGCATAAAGTAAAGTTCTATATTTAAAGTACTTGCGTTAGGGCATCGTAATGTATGGAAATACAGCGACCCTCCTCCATGACCTTCTCACAACCCTTAAACGTTTATGTAACTGTACAACTTAGGAAAACCATAACGTGGTTACCCGGTACACTGTGAGCAGATTCATCCTTACATTGTCATTCATTCAAAATTGCACTGTTACACATTGACAAATATATTTGAATACATGGAGGCATTCCAAACATATTTTCCAGTACATGTTGGTAATATTATCAGCTTTGCTTAATACATTGCACTGCATTGCTTCCATTTAGCAGATTCTCTTATCTAAAGTGACTTACAAAATGGAGGAGAAACCGCATTGCATTCACGTCATTAATATGATCAATAGTGCCATACCTGGCTAACAGCATTCCAACATTCACTATCACTGAGGAATATAGACTAATATAGTCTCCTTTCTGTGGTTTCCCATCTTGACGCCCCCAACCCCGCCTCACAACCCACCCTGCCTCCTTCTCTTCTGGAAGGCACCCCAACTTGCCATTGGTCTAACAAGGGATGTAGTGATCTCAAACTAAACCCATACCATGACCAGCCTTCAACTATCAGTTATACAAAGCTGATGACAAACATTTTCTGCATTTTTCTAACATTGCACATGCACTTAAATCGAGCGCTGTTTGCCTATTCGTCTTCTGGCGCATTTGTATATCAGATATCCCCGTGTGCTTGTGGAGCAAAGGCACTTACTGTAAACTGAGGTCCAAGAGGTGAAAACAATGCTAATGAATCATCAAATAAGATCACACGATTCTCCCATTTTTATTTACAATGGTCTCGTGCCATTGGATGGATTGAAAAAAAAGGAGGACTCACAAGCGAGCATCAATTGGGCCGTTGCTGGTAACAGCCACCGGCACAACAGAGCCATTCATCTGCTGTATCCCTTCTGTTAACAGCAGATCCTCGTCTCGACCGCTCAAGTCTACTAACAGACCGCCGCGCAGACAGACAGCTGACCCCGCTAGTTGCCGCTAGCAACCCCATTGGTGGGCCGCCCTAAGAAGGTTAGCTGAGCGATGTAGCTACACACAGAGTCGTCAAGAGTCACATTCCCCATTCAGCCAGTGAAATTGCTTTTCTCTAAATGCTTTTCTGAGGAAACCAGAGACCTTGAACCACCTGTGTAAGGCAACCTAATCTGTTCAAGTGCTTACTGGTCTAACATTTAAGTTACAAACTCTGCCTTCTCTTTCTAAAGGACTTATTCCTTTTCTTTTTTGACTACTTGATTATTTTAGCAAAACTGGCATTTAGGCTGTACAGTACAGCTGCATCTGTGTAATAGCCAAAGATGTCTTAGTGGGGGGAGCGGGGGAGGACCATTAAAAGGCCTGACCTAAAAAGTTTGCTTTTGGTCTACAATTTAAGGGGTCCTACAGAGACTGCCTTTGCACACGGCCCAAAATATCATTCCACACCGCTGGTAATGGCACCGCTGATACTTGGTTCATTAAGAGAGAGACATATAAAGGTAAGGGAAGCAGATACAGGGCTGGTGTGTCCTCGTGAAAAGCTGTGCCTCGCTCCACCAGTGTGCGTTAATACTGAGAGACAAACGTGCTAGAAGGACGCTTTGGGTGATTAGACCCAAACTTCGCGGCACAGTGAAATCTTCCCTGTTAACTCAACAAGGAGAATATTTATCCCGGTCCAAAAAGGGTCAAATGCAGTTCATCCGGCATACCGTCTACTCTGTGAGAATCAATTTAACGCTGAACGTTTCACTGTTTGTGCCTCGCAAAAGCCAGATTTATTTTCTCAGAGTATTTCATTTTAATTGTGTTCTCCCTGCATTATTCAGAAATGACTAATGAATGAAATAATCGAGTTTTATAATGAAATAAATGCAAAGAATACGCTTAGAGCACAAGTCTTCGGTTACAGAAAGTGCTTCTGACAAATAGTAGTAACAAATGATCAATAAAAAATGTGATAACTTTTTTTGAACACTTTCACTAATTTCACTCTTTCAGTCCAAATACCCATACTCAATTGAAATGAATGTGCACCACATAAAATCGATTCTACAAAAATAAACAACAAAAGAATTCTATAATTAATAGATAGTGACGTGCAGACCAGCTGGAGCCAGCCTTGGTCTCTGGGAGCTGCAGGGTAAAGGTTTTGCGTAAAATCAGCAACCAATTTAGATAAGAGAAACCAGGTGAGGCGAGTTAATTGTGTAATCAACTGCATTAATTGAGCAATTAAGTGCTGAGTGACGACAAGAACCAGCACATCCTGCGAACTGTGACAACAGAATTGGCCGCCCGTTATAGACCTCCTCTAGATGCAGCCATTTGGGCAGACACAATAATGGCGTGCACAATATCAGTCTTACTTTACTTCAGACTACCTCAGTGGTCCGTTTCAGACCGACAGCGATTTTTTACTTCCAAACACTTTTTTATTAGGGGCGTGCTTTATCACCTGTCTTTCCCGCCCCGTCAGGCTCCTTCAAACGGTCCCGGCTGTAGCACTGATCAGTAAAAAAAAAAAAAAAAAAAAAAGTGACAACTGTAAATTGGAACAAATTGACTAATGACCCTGATCCCATCTGGTGAACAGACTGAGAGAGGGGTCACGTGGCTGGGACCACACTTCCACTGTATGTGTGTGTGTGTGTGTGTGTGTGTGGGTGTATGTGTGCAAGTGTGAGTGCATGTGTGCGCGTGTGAGTGAGTGAGAGAGAGAGAGAGAGAGAGTGTGCATGAGTGTGTGTGTGTGCGTGCGCACATGCGGGTGTGTATGTGTGTGTGAGTGTGCAGAAGAGAGAGAGAGAGTGCATGTGTGTGTGTGTGTGTGTGTGTGTGTGTGAGCGAGAGAGAGAGTGTGTGTGTGTGAGAGAGAGAGAAAGAGAGAGTGTGTGTGTGTGTGAGATAGAGAGAGGGTGTGAGAGAGAAAGTGTGTGTGTGAGAGAGTGTGTGTGTGTGAGAGAGCGCGTGTGTGCGGAAGAGAGTGTGTGTGTGTGTGTGTGTGTGTGTGTGTGTATTAGAGAGATCCAGATTGCCGGCCCCTCCCCAGATCCCCCGGTTCAGGGCCCGCACGCTGCTCACGCTGGGAGGTATTCATCAGCAGTTATAATTACATCCATTTCTATGCGGCTCACCACGGCTTTCAAAGGGCAGAAAACCGATCCGGCTCAAACAAACAGAAAATTAACACTTAATGACGAACAGTTTATAGGTCAGCTGTGGCCCACCCCTCCCCAACCCTCCCCCCCCCACCCTCCCACCCGAGAGCCACGTGCTCAGACTTGTGCTTTTACCTTAAATGAACATTTCAGGCCCAAAGGAACCAGGTGAGGGGAGTTGGCTGTGTAACAAATGTCTTGTGTGAGAAAATAAGCACTGATTAGCAATTAGCAATAGCTGCAGAAATAGCCATATTACAGTAAGGACATGATGTCCCATGTCCAAAGCCCACGGGAGAGTGCGCGCAACTTTCCAGGTGCCAGAATTAGTACCGTCATCACTGTGTACTGTTTCAGACTCCAGACTCCCAGAATTCCCGGTGCTTCAGCTGAGGGTAATGGGATTTAGGGGGGCCCCAGAGCGTGTCCCCGTCCCGCGAAACGGGCCGGAGGGACCGTCGCCCCGCGCGCTCGCCAGCACAAAGGCAAGCATTCGACATCCCGCAGACCCGGCCCCTCTGGATGAACAGGGGATGCATTTCCCAGAAAGGAACAGATCAAGCCTTCTCTGTCTCTGTCTCTATCCTTCCCCCTCCCTGCCTCCGTCCCTTTTCTCTACAGCCAAGAAAGAAAGACACCACCAACTCTCCTTTCACCTTCCCACTTTTGGAAGACACAGAGAGCGAGAAAGAGAATGAGAGATAGAGAGAGGACTAAAATGAAGGGAATACATTCTTCCTCTTTTCTTGGAGGCAGGGTTTCTCTCATTTTGGCAGTTTCCATTCGCAAAGCACCGCAACCAAGCCAGTCCCCATTGTACAGGCTGACCTATGAAAGATTTAGAGAACACACCGATGGGGCCTTCTGTCCCCGTCCCCCCGATGTACCCCTACTGCGGGCCGTCCTCCATGGGGCATGGGGAGGGGGGAGGGAGGGGGCATTGGGGACACACCGGGCCATTTGCACACCAATTGCGTCCCCTTTTCTGCTGGGGAGAGAGGACAGAGATGTCCCCCCCCCCGGTCAATGAATGGGTTATGAATAGAGTCCGTTGCAGGCTGAATGAAAGGGGGCTGTCAGAATCCCCCCCCCCCCCGAGCCCCATGTGTTGCATATTAACATATTAAGAGCCACCCGTGTTCCAACCCAATTATTATTATTTTTATTTTTTTCTTTTCTTTTCGAAGCAGAACAACTTGCGTTGACCTAAACTGCCATTAATTGGTGCTAAAGGAGACCGTCAGAGATTAAGATCTTTCAACTGCGCCAAAAACGCTTTCATTTCTTTGCTGAGTTTTAATAAAAGTATACAAAGGGATAAACACAACACTAATTAGTGAACAGGCTTAACGAAAATTGCCTGAAGAAAATGAGGGAAGAAAAAAACTAAGAATTTTAGACCTGAATTCTGTGTGTTTGTGTGCGTCTCTCTCTTAATTCACTATGGTGTCCGTTCTTAGAGTTTAAAAATTCATAACTCATAACAAAAGTGATGGCATTTTAAAATGGCTTGAGGACAAGTAGCCTAATTTTTTCAGAATGTTAGGTGAATCATTTTTATTAATTATACAGGCATGAGAATTTCACAGATAAGGAAAGAATTGTTGTATAATTTGTAGATTTCACACAAGCTGCATTTGCAGCAGCCTGAATCCAGCATTTAAAATGTTGATTCGTAGCCGTGTGTGATTCAGCAGATTAAAACAGCCACGGCACTCATTCATTCCACAGACCACTTCATGAAAGTAAGGCTAGCAGAAAATATTTCACAGTAAGTTCACTGGAAACAGTTGCAATTCACACAACTGCTTCCACACAATAGCAAGCCATTGCTACACACAAGATCTGGATTAGACAATGCAATAGCGCCTTTCCCCAACAGGGCAGTTTGGCAACTTTTATTGGCAGGCGTTCAGTACCCAGGCATAAATGAGCACTTAGCGTTTTCATAGTAAATTTGAGTCAGACTAAATCATCATAGACCACTCTTACTACAGTTTGGATTTGGATTGCCGCACACCATTGCTATTCCATATCTAGCCTATGTACTGACATGACAATTCATAGACGATCTCAAATTTATAAGCGCAGCCACCAAGACTTATCTCTAGGCTCAAGGCCTTGGGATTCAAACTCCCTGAGAAAGCAATAAACGAAAGCCAGCAACCTCCATTTTGAAGGAAAGGGGAGGAATACAGACTGTAAAGGGTAAAGGAGAGGAGGGGAGAGTAGAGACGAGTAGAGGGGAGGAAAAAAAAAAAAGGAGGAAAATCTTGGAGAACACATTGGTCCCACAATGGAATTAGTCCCATATTGGTAATAAAAAGCAAAGACTACCACCAGAATGAAAACGGGAACCCAAAACCGACTTCCAAAATGTGAAAAAACCATCTCGCCGTAGTTAAGGCAAAATTGGAAAAACAAGCGCAAAAATGTCCACGGCCGGCCAAGGAGACTGGTGCACCTTGGGGCCGACTGCACGGGGAGCTCTCTCAGACTGCCTTTCCTGTCAAAGTCTCCCTCTCCGAGACGCTGCGTCACGCTGGGGAGCCTGAGGGCGCTGCAGCTTTAACCCCTCGCCTCCTGCGCGGGCGTGCCGGTGCCAAAAAAGCGTCTGTGTCCCGGCAACTCTGCGTGCTCCTCAGACGGGCTCCAAGCGGAGCCAGACACAGGCACCACCTCTGCACAAAGAGCATATTATAAAAGCATACGGCTTCATGTCAGTATTAGCACTGATACAAGTGTCTTTGTTAGCAACGTGACTGCATGGCAGATAACATTTAAACTGCTGTTTGTTTTACGTGATTTTATGCTGGGGTTTTTTTTTTTTTTGGTAGTTGCTGTTGCAGCGAGCGAAGATTTTTTTCTGAAGAATCATAGGCAGCGCCATCAAATGTATGTGTGCAAGTTGTGTGTTGTTTGTGTGTGTGTGTGTGTGTGTGTGTGTGTGTGTGTATGTCTCTCACAGACATAACAAGCTTGAGCAAGAGAAAGTGGACAAGAGTGAGAGTCACTCTTAGCGAGTGAGTGGGGGACCGAGAGAGAGAGAAGCAGGGAGGGGGAGAGAGAGAGACAGAGAGGGGAGGGAGGGAGAGGGGGAGAAATGCAGAAATCATTTCATATCGGCCCCAGGAGCAGGCGACCAGAGAGGCAGTGAAAGGCATCATTAATCCCTGCCAGAAAGCTGCCATCAACAAAGCCAATAGGGCTTAATTAGGACCCACAGACGACCCGGGTCGCATCATTAGCCAATTACGTTTGTTTACGCGCTGAGGGGTGGTCGTGAGGAGAAGGGAGAGGGAGAGGAACCTGTCCATGTCCCACCCAGAGCACCACTTCACTTATGGACTCTGTTACCCTCCCTGTAGTGGAGAGCAGGGGACAGTGTCACTATACGACAGTGAGGGTAACCGTGTAACTCTGACTTGTTCACTACAGGGAGGGTAACACGGTCACTCAGGCTCGTTCACTACAGGGAGGGTAACTGTGTCACTCTGGCTCGTTCACTACAGGGAGGGTAACACGGTCACTCAGGCTCGTTCACTACAGGGAGGGTAACACGGTCACTCAGGCTCGTTCACTACAGGGAGGGTAACACGGTCACTCAGGCTCGTTCACTACAGGGAGGGTAACACGGTCACTCAGGCTCGTTCACTACAGGGAGGGTAACACGGTCACTCAGGCTCGTTCCTCACCCACACTCTCATATACAAATTTCTACACGTTGTTTTACTGCTGTTTCATAAAGACAGATTACACATCGTAGCGTTCTTGTGTGCTTTTTTAAGTTTGTGTTACATACTCATAATGTGACTATTAGTAGGCTATTTATTTATGATGTAATATGTTGTAATGTTTGTGAGCATTGGTATTTATTCACAATGTGCTACTGTGCTACTGTGTGTGTGTGTGTGTGTGTGTGTGGATTAATATATACTTTAAAATGTGATGCGTGTTTATTAGTGCATATATATTTATAAAGTCCTATATGGGTGTGTGTTTATTAGGATAAATTAATCATGTGAAATGTGTATTTACTTAAGTGCACTAAAAACACAGCGCCATTCTGAGCCGGTATGGAACCTCTGAGTCTTTTTGGCCTGAGGAACGTACGAACACGGGTTCTTAGATGTCACTCATGGACTCTGCCAGGTTGGAAAAAAAAAGAGGCTGAACCAGCCACCACTCCTGCCAAACTTTTCCCCTCCACCGTTTACGAGGTTCTCCGTGGAGACCAGAGGCTACGCCTCTCGCGTCCGCTGCTGTGGCCGTCTGCGGTTACGCTCGCTGAAAGCCCCTGACCACCAGATGACTGATGATGCTGCCGCCGAACGGCAGGGGCTCCGCCGGGCTCCAGTGAAAGAGCTGATACCAGAGGACATGATGGCCCGTTTATTACAGTGAGGGGTGCCTCCTTTTGATTAGCTGTGTCAAAACTCCAAGCCTTTTGAAAGGGAATGAAAAAAAACATTTACTCCAAAATGCTTACATTTACACATGCACACACACAGACACACACACAGGCACACAAGCACAGGCCCATATGCTGTGCATGTTTGTTTGAGGCAGCTAAATAAATCAAGGCTTTAGTTTTTTTTTTCTTCAAGTTCAGCCCAGCTGCAGTGACGACTCCTAATCAAGATGGAGAAAAATCTGGGAGAGAAATCCTGTTTGGATCTCGCAGTGAGATCGGACAATCCTCGCCTGGACCATCTCCAGCTGGAAGCACCACTTTTACTGGCTTTCTCCAATCAGACCGAGAGTTCCGATCCGTTAAGGCCAACTGAAGGATTATTGGACAACCCGCCGCTGGGATTATTCATTTTTTTTACAATACTTTACTTCAGTGTTATAAAAGGTTATGCAGTGATTGTGTAAATTCATGTCTATAAAACCATGGGCCCATCCACACACTGGAACAATGCCTTAAGAGATACCAGACCAAAGGGCCCATCCACACACTGGAACAGTGCCTTAACAGGAGCAACCTCCCAGCAGCCCCTCTGATTAACATGTTCCTCTTCATAAGAGCCAGCGGAGCTTCCACCCAGTCCTCACTTTCACCCGGACACAGCCAGCCATTCAGAGAGCCAGGACAGAGCCCTGGAGACGTCCAGCTCGATCCCCCACCTCCCCCGCAGAGAGCGAAGCAGAGCGAGCGGGGAAACCTGGGTCCCTGGGACGGCCCGCTCTCCGTCGCTCGGCTCTCTTAATAAGGAGAGATAAAGCGCACGGGAACAGCCCCTGCCAGCGGAGAAAATAAAACAAACAAACCGCATTCGAGTTTGTCAGTCACACTGCACTCCCGAGCTCACTCTGAGGAGTCCCAAGACTACTCCGGGATGCAGATAATTGCTAATAGACCTCCGGGGAACCTCTTGGCTGGACGGGTTTGGCTCAGCCAGTCAAGGAAGATTTTCGTGCATTAGCAGCGTGAGGCTGGTGGGGGGGGGTGGGGGGGGGGGGGCAAAGTAAAAAAAAGAGCGGCAAATCCCCGTTGGGGAATCCCGGCGTGTTCAGCGAACAAAATGCGCGGGACCGCACAAAGCGGGGCTCAGCGACACCCACGGCTTCGCGCTTCGAGTCAGACGCTGGAACCGGAACTCCTCTCCTGACGGGGGCGGTGTCAGACGCTCGCTCCCCGAAGGGCACGCTTGGCTCACGACGCGGGCTTTATCGCGTTAAACACGCACTCCAGCGCTCACACAAACAGTTCCAATACCGCGACATTACACGCCCAACAAAATGCTTCCCCCGCTAACAGGGCCCCAAAGCACTGCTTTTTTATGCTGTCATTGGAAAGGAACTGAAAAACAGCATTGCAGCTTTTTTTTTTTTTTTTGTAGAACATATTAAACACATCTCCTTTTCAAACACTGCAGCAAAAGTCACAGTTGCTTTTATTTTACTGTTATTTTAAAAATACTTACTTAACCCTTGCTGCCTCCAGTGAGGCATTGGTCATCCACGTAAGACCACCACTTAAAACACACTGTTTGGAGCCACATTTTATAAATATGGTGATCTTAATGAGGAATATTGGCCTTAACTGGCTTCCTCTGCACCTTGTTTTCAAATACAGATGAACTATCCCCATACAGAAAATTTAAGGTTTCTCAACATTTATCATTCAGAAACCATTGGAGTACCAATAACAACACTGTAGCAAAAGGCAACTGAACCACTTCACAGCCTCACCTTGCAGTGCATGGATCTTATAAAAAGAATTCACTGCACTGGGGCAGTAGAGTTTGACGTCTAGGGATCAATAACTAAATTTGTCAATCAATCCAATTTACAGTGCATATTTCACAGAGGATGGTAAAAATCAGTGCAGTGAAAAGTCAACTCTGCTAGACCACATCTGATCGTTCTTTAACTCGTACGGATTTTCAAAGCTAAATTAACACTGAACATTTCGCTGCGGAGGGTGTGCAATGATATGTCGATGAAAGAAGAGATCACCCACAGCAAGACTATTTTGAAAGCTTAAAAGAGTTTGCTTCCCAAATAGCTCCCCCTACCCCATAACCCCTTCCCTAAACTTCTTTAAATCAAAGGCTCTCTTCCTACGCATGGGCTGTACATGCAATTAGTACCATTTACAAGAGGGACTTGGGGGATGGTCAATTATACACCAATTATACGCCCAAAAAAGCATATTTTCACAAAATACCTCCCAAATACATGTATCTATAAAATACAATCACATTGCCAGCAGGGGCTGCTTTGGTAGCACAAATTTAAACAATACAAAAATAGTGGCAGGTAAAATGCATTTTAAATAAATACATAAACATGTATATCCTCCACTCAAGCCATTCTGCCAGTAGAGTGTATAGGTCAGCAGCAGTTAGCATGCCAATAAACTGTCTTGTTACAAACAGAGAGATGTACAGTAAGCATACGTTCAAAGAGCATGTGGCTGACTAGCTCATTAAGGTAACGAGAGGACCGCTCTCATGTGAAGTGAATGTTTTTGTAGAGACTATGAAACAAGCACACGTTGATGGAATCCAACCTAAAAACCACACCTTTGCAAATGGTTCATGGCAATAACAGTAGCATTCAACAAAAGCAATGCAATAGAAACACAGAATCAGGTAACGTTTGCGACACTAGCCATATTGTCAAAATAATAAAATAAACACACGCAGACAGAATCCCAGCCAAGGCAAAAGCAAATAAAGCAGTGTCCATATAAAAACTAGCGCGCTTGGGGCGCTTTTAAAAAACTTACTTCCATTGTTGATAAGTGTCCTGGACACCTGCGTCTTCTGAGGACAAACAATCCGCGAACAATTTCGGTGATCCATCAGCACTGAGATGTATTCCGAATGGTTTCAGAGGATAACGGTTTCTCAATAAAGCCTGGTTCTTTACGTAGAATTTTGAACTAATGGAGAGTTATTATTATCTAAACTCAGCCGGAATCTCCTTGGTGGAAACAGCATTAGCTATATTTATATATTTTAGGTCCAGAACCGACTCATATTTACTGGTGTGCTCTCTAGACCTTCCTGTTTCTCTTTCAAATTCAAGTTTTCATATAAGGCCTGTCTCCAAAAAGATAAAACTGATAGACGAAAACGCTGAAAAATGGAAATTACTGGAATGAACTAGTCAAGGGGTTTGATTAGTTGCATCAGGTGTGCTTGAGGTGTCACACATCAAATGCCTGTTCCGGCTGAGGATACCCGAGGGGGAGCCTCGGGAACCAGTGAACTTGATCAGGGCTGCCGAACCCTGTTCCAGGAGATCCAGATGCAGGTTTTCACTCCAACCCTGACAAAGCAGACCTCATTCAGCAGCTAGAGATTTTGTTTGAGCTACTAATTATCAGAATCAGATGTGCCAAATTAGGTTGGAAATGAACAACTACAGGACGGGTCCTGCGGTGCATTACAACCGCTTTTTTTTCTTTCTTTTTTTTTTACACCTCGCTATCTTTCCTTGAATGGAAATGCAAACGGATTTTAAAAAATCCGTGAAACTGAAGTTTGAAATTACGCGTTGTCAATGTGGGTGCATTTCAATCGCGTATTTTATTCGACTTTTGTCTCCAAGGTCCTTGACTGACCCAGAAATCGATCGAGGAGCCACAGCTCTGAGGACAGACAAACTCGTTAAAAGCCCCTTTAAGGAGCAAGGAGCTGGGATACACTCAGTCTAAATGCATGAGGAAAGTAGAAACTGTTCACAGGAAAAAAATGGAACTGTTTTTCTTTCCCTTGGCCTAACAATAGTCCCTTGCCAATTGTGGATTCCATGCGTCTATAGTTTTCACTTTATATACCATTTTATGAACCACGGCATAAAGTTTTATATATCCACAGTTCAGCTGGCACCAACAAAATATTCCAAAATATACATCAAGTTTATATATCCGCAACCTATAAAATGTCCAGTACAACTACTAAGAAAGCAAGGTTACAGCTAATATAGATATAATATCAGAGCCAGGAGATGTGCTATGGAAGTACTATGATTTTGTATCTACAATAACATGAGCTAGATTTGTGAGGAATGTGTCATATTCAAATTTGTAAAGAAGCTAATGTGAGCCAAGGAATGATACATTCAGTAATTCATAAGCAACTAACAAATGTTTTCTTGCTGCCTAACGCTAGCTAGTTTACCTGGTTTCATTTCCATGAATTTTCACTGATGGCTAGATCCTCACCAGCCTCAGCTGGTGATTGAATTACTGATCAGAATCACAGAAACTCACCTCTCTCTTCTGAGGTAACTAATAAAAACCAACTGTTTACAAGTGTAGTCTATATGTCTCCATGTGGTAAAAACTGTGATTTTGCTGTGCTACAGCAATGCGTGGTCATTATGAGATTCTGAAATGTGGGTGTTTGCAGCTGCTGAGTTTCCTGAGGAACAGATTCACAATGCAGGTAGTTTTTGTCGTTTTTCGGTGTGTTTTCACGGTTTTCACTCATTGTATTTGTGGTCGGTGAAGGAACAGCCAGCTTACAGGCTTTGATGAGCAACCGCGGCCAAGGAACCTAAAACCCCATATTTCCCATAAGCCCTCAGTCTTGCCAGCTGCATTTTTGCCAACCACGGGGGGCTTTTCAGGAACCTAACCCTTGCAGCTGACGAGGGACTTCTGTATTTTTTCAAACACATAATATTTGAAATCCTGCCTGTCCCTGAGTGGACCACACACTGCATGACAAGCCCATGGTGCTCCTCAGAGGCCGAGCGCCGGGAAGGAGAGTCTCGTTCATCCCCCGCGATCCCCCTCGACAGGCAGCCGAAGGCCGCGGGCGTCTCCGCGTGGCGGTATTAGCGGCTAAGCAGCCAGGCAAACGGCAGGCCGGGCAAAGTGCCGGGGCAAACCCTCCTCGGGCCCAAAAGACCAGAAATCCGCAGGTGAGGAGAGAAGGGGTCGGCGATGTCCATTGGAGCAGGAGGCGGAGGTTCAGAGAGGGGCCGACAGTGTTCAGACCAGCAGACGTTCTGCTGTCGTGGCTCAGACGGTCGGAGATGAACTCCGGGCGTAACTCGTAACAGAATCACGGGCGTTTCCGTACGTTAACATACATGGACAAGGGCGTGTGTGTGGGTACGAGTCCACCGCTTCACTTCTACAGGCAGAAGAGTTCACATTATTTATGTTTCATTTCTGTTTAGTTTTTGACGCATATTACTGTGTTAAGTTCCACGGTCAACAGGCTAATGGCTATTGAAGTGTATTTCACCCCGAATAATCTGCACGTATGTCAGCAGAGGCCATCTTATTAAGCGTCCTCCTTCCTCGGGGTATTCTTCTGTGCCAAGCAGGATTGTCTCCTTGACCAAACCCCCAGAACGTTCCTGGTGTGTTAGAGCAGTGATTTCACATATTTTAAAACTTATGAGTGCCTTGGGTCAAGACGGCTTAATGTGTTTTCCTCTCAATTACATTCGTGTTTACGTGGGAGAAGAGGTTTATAGACCTTAGGTTATCAGCACTGCAAATTCAGGGTTATTTCTTTTTCAAATTCAGTCAACTTGAGAATTTAACTGAAATCTAATTGAGGTATTGCAAAACCATTGTTGAATGTTTGTGTGAAGAAAAAAAATTGAATTGGATTATTTTAGGAAATTTTTAATTCAGGACTTGAATTTAAAATTAATTTCCTGTACAGACTGAATTAAAGCTGGCATTGATCGCCAACTCTGGCTTGCTCTGTGAGTTTTGACTATGTCCAAATGCCTTGATAGATGTTTGTTTAAAAACACCAAAGATAAAAACATCTGTTATCGGAAAGACAAAATGAAATGTTTTTATTCAACATAATATTTTATAAACATATTTCCCTTAAATAGTCATCCACAACTGATAACATATTGGATTTTGTAGCAGAACACTGAAGATGGCCCAATGAAGCTTAATTGCCTGCTGAGTAATTGTTTTTGAGCCCTAAAAAACTGGTTTAACGAACGTTGATTTTAGCTGATTTGTGTCACTAATTTGTTTCAGGGGAAACACGAATCAAAAAATGTTCTTTTTTTTTTGTCAAAAAGAACTTAATCACGTTTGCATCTAGTAATATCAGGTCCGTATCATCACTGGATAAACAAGACAAGCTGTTTCCGAACTCGGTAGGAACGACGGTGAACATGCGCAATGCGCCTCCGACGCCACGCGGAAGAGAATGCGTCCACCGCTGCCTGGTCAGACTTCCACGTGTCCGGAGTCCTCTCCCGACCAGATGTTTCCAGGATTTTCCCACCGCTCGTCCTCCCCAGCTCCGAGAACTTCGCATCCCAGTGTTTCTCAGGCTAAATTTAAACCGCGATAATTACAACAACAACAACAACAAAAAAAAAAAAAAACTAAGAAAGGATGCGCCATAGCCGCAGTGAAAAAAACAGGAGCTGTTATGGCAGTACGCCCCTCCGTGCCTCACACGCAGGGAACGGTCCGGCCGGTTTCACAGACGAGGTCTTCAGTGGTCTCTAAAATTAAATTCTACAAATTCCTTTGCTTTTCAAAAGCGGTCTCTGTAAGACGGGTCCATGAGAATACAAGCAGAATCTTTTGTTTTTCTAGATCCTAGTAGATGAGACTTTCATTTCTGTTCTCAACTTAGAAGCCCAAATATTTAGTGACTATATAAAGTATTACATTTATACATGCAGATGGTGCAGACCTTAAAAAATGTATCAAAAAAAAAAAAAAAAACGGTTTTCTCTAAACTCAAAAAAATACTTAATCAAATTAGAATTTACAGTTCTTTATATACTATTATATTTTAAACATATAAAGAATTTCCAAAATGTTGCACAGTATGTAATATTTCATGCCATCTAAATGTAAAATGCACGTCAACATTTATTTTAGATACTGTACCTTCTTTTTCAATATGTATAATGAATATAGTGATTGTCTTGTATTTGGTTTCAATTTGTATGCAAATAATATACATTTAAATATCATGCATTTATGCATTTTATATAACATAACCCGATAATAATCTTTATACGAGGCACCCAGTAAATAATGTAATGTGATACCGTAAAACAGCTTTTCTATCTCAAAATGAGTCACTTTGCAGATGTCACATGACGGCTGTGATATTACAGCATGTGCACAAATGCATAATTTCACACGCATGTGATCTGAAAGACTGCCTATCTCTGCAGGCTGTCAGTGATATCAGTCTGTACATGGACAGATGTAGAGAGATACACAAAGCGTGATGCTCAAAAAACGAGAGCAATCTTAATATTGGTTATCACTCGCACCGCTTAAAAGGGGAGTCAATGCTCAGGCTGTGGGGGGGGGGGGATGGGGGGGGGGGGGGGGGGGGGGTCTGGGGGATTGTGAAGGGGGGGGGGGGGCGTGCAGAGGGGCCAGGGGAAAAGTTTAGAGCCTGGGAGAGCTGCTGGAACCCCGGTTTCCCCTTTCGGGCTGATAAGGGAGCGGAGAGGGGCCGGCCATGGAAAGGCAAGCGGGCTTATCTGGGGCCCTCCGGGCGGTCACAGGTCAATGGGTAACTTCCATCAGAAACAATACCTCTGTCCCCCCCCCTCCCCTACACCCCCCAGCACCCCCCCAAACCGCTCACAATACGCCAGCTTTGAAGGGAAATAAAGAGAGATGTTGCGCTCTCCTCTGTCTCCTCTCTTCTCCTCTATCTCTTGTTTTCTCTCTTCTTCTCTCTCTCCTTTTCTCTCTATCTCTCCTCCTTTTTTCCTTCTCTCTCTATCTCTCTCTTCTCTCTCAGTTCAATAATGCTATATCGCCAAAGCATAACCTCGATACAATACATTAATAAAATTACGATAAAAAAATGAAAAATGAAGGAGTGACAAGAGAGAAACTCAGACAAGTTAAAAGAACTACTATTATTGATAAGAACAATAATCATCATGGCGACGGTGATGAAACAAACAATGATGATCTTTCTCTGTGTGTCACTCCAGGGTATTGACAAGCACGTCTGTTGGTTTCCTGGCAACCCAGAGGAGTGGGGGCACACATGTGCAAGAGGGCCCATTTTGGTCACGTGGCACAAGCCAAGGAGTAGATGGGGTTCACCCACAGGAACAGCCATGACACTGTGGAAACATGGCCACAGGAAAGCATGAGCTGGACTTTGGAACACTAAAATGACAAATCCATTGACCTGTCGATGCTGAGGGGTTGTGGTTCTATCAAGATGATGTCACTTATCCCTCCTCCTAGCATGAATGCCCAGTCATATATTCTTATAGATTTTTTTTTTTTTTTTTTTTTGTTTTGAACCCTTATTTTAAACATGGTCAGTTGCAACAAAATGGCACCATGCCTTGTGCTGTGTGAAACAGCAACCCAAGAGCCTGTCTGAAAAGGAATATGAGCCCACAGTGTTCCACAAGAGGCTCTGCCCACTACCCCCCACCACAAAGTGTCCCACCCAGTTTAGAATTACTAACCCTCCCTCCAACCCCCCAAAACCCCATGGGCATTGGGTTCTGGAAACCCCCTCTCCCACCCACCCCCGCACCCACCCATCTCTGGGATGAGGAAGACCAGGTGCCGCCTCTCCATGAGGTCAGAGTTTACATTTCAAAAGGGGTCAGTGGTGGGGGGGGGAGGGTGGAGATATTCCTAAGCGATCCGCTGTCTGTTTTTTAGATCGCGGTTTCCCTGGGCGCGAGACAGAGGGAGGGCCTCGCAGTGGGACACTTCAGCAGCTCTCTGACACTGGAGTCCACTCCACTTCCACATACAGCGCCATACGCGTGTTTCAAACCTCCGTGCGTGCGCATGTGTGTACACGCATGTACACGTGTATGCGTGCGTTTGCATGTGTGTATATGCCAATCAGACAATGCGCTTACACTAATCCACGGGTTTGACCGCACACCAATAAAAAGATTTATCAAAGGACTGCGAACGAGAAAATAAAACACAGGAACATGAAAGTTAAACAGAGAAAAAGGATATCCCCAACTTACTCCAAACACACATGTCTAATCCATCCTGCATTTATCTTTCAGTGTAAGGAGGTTTATTTTGATGGGGTTATTTTCTCTGGGGGGGAAAACGGATTGCATGGCTGCTGGTATCAGCTTTCTATTGGGCTGTGTGAAGTAGGATCACCTTACCTTCTGACACTGGTGTGTGTGCGTGCGTGCATGCATGTGTGTGTGTGTGTGTGCGTGTGTGTGTTCGCGCATTGTGCCTCCAAATGTGGGTGTTTGTCTCTGTGTGTGCATCTGTTTGTGTTCGCATGTTTGCATCTGTGTGTGTTTGTGGCACGTGCCCTTGTTTGTGTGTGTGTTTGTATGTGTTTTATGTGTCTGTATATGCCTGTGCGTGTGTTTGTATGCATTTTGTGTGTGTGTGTTTATGCGTATGTGCATGTGTGTGTGCCTTTGTGTGTCCATTTGTGTTTGTGTGTTTGTGTGTTTTGTGTGTGTGTGTGTTTGTATGTCCATTTGTGTTTGTGTGTTTTGTGTTGTGTGTCTGTGTGTACGTGTGCAGGTGTGTGTTTTGTGCGTCTGTGTGTTCGTGTGTCCCTTTGTGTTGCGCGTCTGTGTGTTTGTGTGTGCCCAGGTGTGTGTGTGTGTTTGTAGTGAGAGAGAGACAGAGAGAGGCATCTTGGGGGAAAAGTGAAAAGGTGACAGTATCTGGTAACGGGCTGTCGCTCGGCCACACTGCTCTGCTCCTTCTCTCCTCCCAGGCCCAGGGCTGTGAGGGGGAGGGGGGGCAGGGAGAGGAGGGTGAGGGGCTGAGGCTGTCCACTGTCCACTGGCTAATAAGTCACCTCAAAGGCTCCCCTTCAACAGCTCAAATTAAGATAAAACAACTTAATTAACACCGTTCCCTTTCCCCTCAGGCTATCTGTCACCCACGGCGGAGGGCCGGGTTACACTACGACAGCCTTTACTGCTCTTTTGACAGACGAGAAGCCACACACACACACAAACCACACACACACACACATACACACACACACACAAACCACACACACACACACATACACACACACACACACACATACACACACACACAAACCACACACACACACATACACAAAAACCACACACACACGCATGCAAATACACAAACCACACACAAACATATACAAACCACACAGTCACATGCAGACACGTGCACAAACCACACACACACACACATACACACACACACACAAACCACACACAAACCACACACACACACACACACAAACACACACACAAACCACACATGCACGCAAATACACAAACCACACACAAACCACACAGTCACACACAGACACATGTACAAACCACACACACACACACACACACGCAAATATACAAACCACACACACACATTAAATACACAAACCACAAACAAACACACACACATGCATGCTGACACAAAAATCATACACTCACAAAAACAACCACACGCAAACACACACACGCACTTATACAGACATGTACATATGTGCACATGCATACTGTAAATACACGCATTCTCTTTAAAAAGTAAATTAGCAAAATAAGGTTTCTACTGTAAGCACAGTCACTCAAACTGCAGAACACTTGTTTAAGAAGGAATACCAAACCAAAAATTGAGTTTAAAAAAAATATTTTTTTTACTTTAAATCATTATGCTGTTGCACTTGCACAGAAAAGTGCAGAATGTGCAGAAACTTGACCACACAAGTCAGGAGAAAGTGCACAGCAGACTGAAACCGTTTCTAATGACAACTCAGACTACCAAACAATACAGTACAAATCATATAGGCCAAGCGCTAATATTTAAAGATGTAAAGCACGCGTTTAAATAGTAACTGTTAACAAGATGAAGGCTCTAACTTTGTGAGACAACAAATCAGCACAGACATTGACGTCTTCATTTGTCTCTCTCTCTCCATCTCAATCAATCAATCAATCAATCAATCGGTCAATCAATCAAACAGCCAATCAATCCTTATTTCGTCCTGGGACGTTTACAAATAGGCTGTCACACAGCACGTCATCTCTGTGGGTGGAGTTCCACTGAGCAAACCCCCCCCTGTTCTATGTGTTCTACATTCCGCATTCCGCGTTCTGTGTTCCATACCCGGAGGTGAGCAGGAGCCAGGGGGGAGGGGCCAGGCTGGAATCCGCTGGCATTGGAGCAGAGGAGAAAAGGGGGAGGGCCTTGCCGGGCCCTGGGTTGTGGATTGGGGCCCTGCGTAGAGGGTTGGGGAAATCCAGTGGGTCTGGCAGTTAGAGAATATCAGATACATCGTTTGGACGGCACGTTTCTCCAGTCCTCAGGCTTAGTGGAGACTGTTGATCACACAGGAATCCAGCACTGCCAGCTGCAGCAGTTCAGCCTTCTTTTACCCGGGAAGATTTAGAATGGAGAGGGGGAGAGACACGGCGTGAGAGAGAAAGGAAAACAGAAAGACACCGAGGGAAGGGAATGTGTAAGAGAAAGAGAGGGGGTAGAGCGTGAGAGAGGGGGGGGAGGGAGGGAGAGAGAGAGGGGAAGACAGGCAGAGACTAAGAGAGAGAAAAAGGGAGGGAGGGAGAGTGAGTGAAAGGAAAAGGGGGAGGGAGGTATGGAGGGAGGCTCTTTCTGCCAACGAATATGAAGGGGCCTGTCGGCTGACCCCAGCACCTGAGCAGCCTCGGGGGGCTTTTCACAAAGACAGAGGCGTTACCCCTCCCCCCATGCTTCTCTTTCACCACAATATCCACCCTTCTTCCCCAAACCCCTGCCCCTTTGCCATCCTGCATTGGCCCCAGAGAATGGGTTAGCCCCACAGGCTTTGAGGAACCCAGGAGGAGAAGGCATTTCCCCTCCAGGGTCTGAAAGGAGAGCGGGACTGTGGGACGGCTCTAAAGGCCTCTCTGGGTGGGACACCTGTCCATCCACATGGGAGGCGGAGCAACTGTCGCCCAATCACAACAGGGCATTGTGTTTGTAATCTCAATGTTTTTGATCTCTTCACATCGCGGCCTCTCGTCTCTTTTTAAAAGTAATGAACAAATCTTAAAATGTATTCTAAATCACTTTGTGGGTGGAGGGGTTCGGATTGCAAAAATATGAGACCTTTTGGTTTTCGCTAACGGTTGAGTCACAGTATCTAGCTGAAATCCTTGGGAAGTGAAAGCATTTGTTGTCATTTCAACTTGAATAAAAAGTGTTACAATGGCCTAATCGGAGGGGGTGGGCACATGGGTTGCTTTTCCATGACAGTGTGTGTGTGTGTGTGTGTGTGTGTCTGAGTGTGACTGAGTGTGTGAAAGTATGTGAAAGTGTGTTTGTGTGTGTGTGCATGCGAGAGAGAGGTGTGTGTGTGTCTGTGAGAGTAGAGTGTGTGTGTGTATGTGTCAGCATGACTGTGCAGATAGACTGTCTGAGGACGGGGGGTGTTGATCTATTCTTACATGTATTACACCACCCTGCAGATCTGTTCAGGACAATCTTTCATAAAGATTCTTTCCCTCTGTCACCCTCCCCCCCCCCCCCCCAGCCACTGCAGAACCCCAGCTCACCCCCCTACAGCAGTGACACAGTGCTGCCCAAACAATGGCACCTAGCAAGAACGTCTCTTTTTCAATATTTTTATTTTAAACTTTACACAATGAGTTTGGTCGACTGAGGAGCTGATTCTGTATCAGTGACAACCTTAGGAATTACAATAGGTAGGAAATGCGAAAGATTTGCAGCCAATGAGCAATGGAGTTCTAGAACACTGACTTAGAATTTTGAAGGGAAAAAAAAAACGTTTTTCAAAAAAACCTGCACTTCAAAGGGATGACTCTCACGCCCCAGTCAGTCGATTTGTCTCCTGCTCTCGTTAAGAAAATCAGCGGTACCGCGAAAACGATGGCCCGCCGTGTCCTTTATCAATGATAAACGGTCGCAATTAAAAAGGTACTTGAGTGCATGGGCGGATTCCAGGGTGACTAAAAAGGATGGGAACTCTTTCAGTTCCCCCCAGATTCCTGAATGACTGCATGCACTCCCCCTCGCGCAGCCTGATCCTCTGAGTTCACTTCTACCCCAACGTTAAAAAAGGGAGGAAAATACTTAAATCAACACTGCGGTATTTTCCCAAAGATGTATATCGCCTATAAACAAATAGGAGATTTATTTATAGGGTTTCGCTGTCAGGACTGGGGACCAGTGTTAGGGGCCGAGCGTCTGACAGGGGAATGTTTCCCAGACTCGGTGGGCCGGCTCTCTCCCGACCGCGCGGAACCTGCAGCTGAGCGATCGGGCTTTATCAGGGTTAGTGCCTGCACTCTGGGAAAGAGAGAGAGAGAGAGAGAGAGAGAGGGGAAAAAAAACACCAGACAGTGCAAGGAGCAGAGAGCCTGAGAATGCTTGGACAGGTTAGAAATAACAGCTCTTTCAGACGTCTCCTCCCACTCCCCGCTATCCCAGAGGACCTTGGGGCGCCTTCCCACAAGACCATATTTTACTCAGCGTGCGCTGGCCCAGGGGGTAGGCGACCTTGGCCCTGGACTGCCGTGTCTGCTTCTGGGTTTGTGCTTCATTTGAACCCGATTGCACAGTTTCAGCAGGTATCCAAAATGTGAGCCTTAATATTGAATATTGATTCCGAGTTCGTATGGTGAAATTCATGAGCATCCCAGCATATCGTCACCTGTTTTCACTAAGACCAATAATGAATCCAGTCAAGTAATTTGGGGTTCAGATGGAGCACAATCTAGAAACGTCTGTGGTACTCCAGGACCAGGATTGCCTATTTCTGCAGTAGACCCCATACCATTGGGGCTCTTTCCTTGGTACAAATCATTCATTGCCAGGGGAAAGTATCACTTGTAATTTAAAGTTAGTTTGCATGTCTCCTTACTGTTGACGTAAGTTCACATGAACATTAGTGTTCTTTCAGTTTGACGCGTTGCAACATGAACTGTGCACCCCCCAAAATGAGGCAGACGGAACATTCTGAGGTCCTGCTGGTGGGGTGCTTGTCATGGTGAGCGTGGGGAGCCCCTGGCTTTGACAGGTGAGAATAAAGGTAGGAGTGCGGTATGATCAAACGACGCACGCAGCATGCAGGGGTTACCCCAGAGATGATGGGGATTCGGAATCGGTATCAAAGTTTGGACGGAAGGACAAAATTTGAAAATCACTACATTGGTGAACTATATCTGTAAACAGATATATGCTTGGAACTTAAGGAGAGGCATCTACCCTGTAGTCAGAGAAACTGCCGCACGGATACGCTCGAAAAATCCAGCCAGACGGTGAATTATGGTCTGCATTGCGGAAGACCCAACACAAGGCCACGTCCCATTCTACCGACGGTTGTGCTGTCTTGCGTTCTGAACGGATAAATGAGAGTGCTTTTAAAGCTTATTTACACGCCGGCAGTCAGACCCTTCGCCTCAGACGCCTGGCCCGGAATGCAGCCGCGCAGCGTACGCGCACGTTTTCTGTCCAGGGTTTTTTCCTCGACGCGACACGGCGCGTTTCGGCTGAACGCGACCCCGTTAGCGTACGAGGCTGCATGCAGCAGGGGGCCCGGGTGGGTGGGTGGGTGAGCGAGCGCGCTAAATTCTCAGCCCCGCCGTAAATCGTAGCCCCGCCCCGCCCCGCCATCCCAGGGCGTAGAGGCTTTCTCTCCCTGGCGCTGTCTCTACGCGCTCGAATGCGATGCGTGTCAAGGGGGGACACATGGCGGCCATAAATCTCACCCCCCCCGCCCCCCCCCCCCGCCCGCCGCCACACGCCCCGTTCTCTTTTTAACACCTTCACAGCCGGTCTGATCCAGATTCCTCCGCTTCCCTGTTTTTAGGGCAGTGACCTCTGCAGGGCGTGCAAACGCATTCAGCCAAGTGTCATTCTTAGGCGGCACTCCAAGCCCCAGGAAAACGACACCTCCGCATGTCTCCGGGCTGAGGAGACGTGGGACACAATTGCGTGACTCCAGTGTTGACGTTGGTCAAGCGCGCATCAGATTTGAATCTTCAGGAGTCTTCAGGAGTTTCCTTGCCAAGAAAAAAAAAAACTGAGCTCCACAATGTAGAAATGGGACAACACAGTCAGGGACCTGAAGCTGTAAACAAAGCGTTGCAGGTTCAAATATCTGCAAAGTTCTTGACCTGCAGAACCACCTTTCAGTAAATAATCATAAAAGTCCAAATACAGTCGTAGATAAACACATTCAGATATTCTTTTGATACCAATACTCTAAAAGACCAACAATTAGTTTTCAAACAATGAAAAATGCTTTGAAAAGTAAACAGTTGAACAGTATGCCAAAATTATCCCAATAGATCTGTCAGAGTCCAAAACCATGCCTACACACAACAGCTGAACATCTGAATGTGCCAATGACCAATAACTGTGGTAGTCAAGTCTGTTTCTTCAACACGAATATACCTTGCACCTGTTACTGACACAACCAAGGACTACTTTCGTCATAAATGGAAGTTCCAAGTGCATACATCCCTGCTGAGGAATTGACACGTGCTCTAGATGAGAGAGTGAGGTTTCACTCTCTAATGCTGCCGTGGGTGGCGTGACAATGAGCTGTCAATCATTGGCAATTTTGAACCAATCAGATTTCGGTCACTGCAGTAAATAAAATGGAGTGATTGGTCCAAACTGGTGAGCCCCTCACAACCTATTCTGGTCTCTTGAAATCTTACTGTCCCATCTCTGCTAAAATGTAGACTGTTCACAAAGGAATAGCATTTCATAATAACATACATGTTTGATATACTTCAGCTGTGGATATATTCCATTACAAAGATTTTACAAGCTTGAATGTATTTTGGAATTTGATAATTCAATTTGGCACAACTGGGCTGGATTTAAGTAATTTATTTTTGTTGCATAACTGCACATTTTATTTGCACAACATTGGCCACAGATTTGAGTATCTATCAATACCAAGAACACTAAGAGAAGGGAAAGCACCACTCACATTAATTAGTGTGCTCAAAGCAAAATACAAGTTTTCAACATGGTAAAATTGAAGTCTGGGCATTTAATTTTTGAGTGAAGAACGGTAAATGAGAGCACAATGACCGATGCTCTCAGGCACAGACATGACCCTCTCGTGCTGCTGGTTTTCACTCTTTCCCCGCTAAACAGTAAAATGCCCAGTGTTAATTTAACTCCAACAGTGTACATCGTCCAATAGGGACCACATGGACTCCGTAAGACTCATATGTACTCCGTAAGAGTTTATTAAATGCAGAACATTTCTCTGCATAACTAGGGACTCATTTTAACTCCAGGAAACCAGGTAAGTGGGACCTCTGTCCAATCGGATCATTAAGCAATCTACTTTCATGTAGAAATGAGCGACGGCAGTTGTACTGGTACTGAGGGTCAGATTAAACTATCCCGGCTGTAGAAAAACACAAGTGACAAAAGCTCACCATTAACATCATATTTATTGTTATTTAGTTGCTCAATAAAACATATACAGATATATACAATATGCAGGAAAACAGAAGACTGCACTTAACACATCTTTTCTAAAAAAAAAAGAATAAACTCAGATTGTGAGTTGCCCTTACAGTCCTCAGTCTATCATTTCCCAAGATCATCTGAACTGATTTCTTTAAAGATTACAAGATTGCCTAACACACAGCATATGTCTTCTTATCTTACATGTGCAATACCAATGCCTTATTTCATTTCCTTAAAACCTTGAAAAGTGATCCCTCTCTCAAAGTCTCCCAGGCAGTCCTATACCAGTGTTGGGATGACAAGACCAAAAATGAAAAAAAAAAAAAAAACTAAAACAAACAAACAATAAATTCCCTCAAATTTAAGGAATTTATGCACAAATATTAAGAAAAATAAGGGCAGTTACAAATAATGTACCTCCAGCTTTTGGCAAATACGTACGTCCATAAAGAAAGCAGCGAAGACCAGGAAACTGTAAAAACAGGAAGAGGAGACATTTTGGAAAGAAACCTTTGTGTTGAAAGACATCATCCCTTAAATAATTTTTCAGAATACCAGTCATAAAGGAGGTTTCTGTTCCCATAATAAAATAACTGCTTGTGGCAGAGATCCTCAAATCTGGGCCTGGTACCAGTGGTACCGCTGGTCTTCCATTCTTCCCCTCCAACCAGAGACTGATCTGGACCTGGGCCACCAGCGGTATCTCTGGTCAATCAGTGACATTAATCAATCAATTCAAGACTCAATTAATCAGGTAGCAAAGAAAAACCAGCAGCAACTACTGGCTTCACGGCCTGGAGTTGAGTATCTTGGGCTTGTGGGTTGTAGTCTTTGTGTTCTGTGATGGCTGCCCTTTGTAGCTCAGGCTGGCACACTGAGGCACTGCCATTCCAAAAAGCCTGAAAAGACCAGCTCTGTTTGTCAATTAAAGCCCTTTTAAATAGCGCAGCTAAACCCAGTCCTGGCGTCTCACAGGGACAATGGGATTCCCTTTGGGGAGGGGGGGGGGGGGCAGAGAGAGAGAGAGCCCAGCAGGCGCACAATGGGAGATCTTGGCAAAAAGTGAAAGAATATCGGATTCCAAATAAAGGAGCAGTGAACGGAGAGGACCTCCGTTTGCCTTTTAAAGCCAGAAAAAAGGGGGGGGGTGGGGGTGAGGGTGGGGGTAGGGACCCGCAGAAGTGCCGTTTCCCTCAGTGCAATGCCAGGCACTTGCTGCTTGTAATGATGGGGCCCATTCAGGCTCCACTCTGGAGTGTCTCACACACATACTCGCACTATCCAGGCCCCTGTAAGTGTGGTACAACCGATATCAGAGATGAAACTTTCGCTCAGTTTCTTAATCGAGGGCTTGGAAGAGCGGAAACTCCTACCCCTGCGTAATGAAGAAGCCCAAATTGGGAGGGGCCAGACGTAGCACACCTTCAACACCAACACAAGGCGTGCGCTAGGCCCGTTGCTATGGAGTCGCGCTCGCTGTAAGCGGTACCGTTCAATGCCTCCACAGCGGTTGCCATGTCAACACAAGCAGCCCCCCCTCCTCCGCCCCGCCCCACTTCATGATTTCTGTCCTCTTAGACCGCGAGCTGATCAGCGGCGATGACCACTGGCAGCAAGTTGTGGGAGGGGCCGAACTCAAGGAGCTTGGAAAGCAAGCGGCAGCAGCTGAGAAGGTTTGGGCGCGAGCCTGCGCTAGCCTGCTGTAGTCCAGGGGAACAGACGTCAGAACTCCAGACGCGAGGTTGCTCAGGGGACACAGACAGAGAGAACATCACCGTGGAGATCAACGCTTCCTCCTGTCTGCCGGTTCAGGATAAATGTTAGGGAAATTATGAAAACGAGCGTGTTAACAGAAATACTCGCTTGGAATTTAAATAAAAATAATAATAATAATACAGCAAAGGGGGAAAAAACAGTAATAAACAACACTGGTATCATACTGCCACAGCCATTTCCATTGTATATGGTTCCTCCACCCCTCTCCAGTCCCTTATATATATATATATTTTTTTTTTGTAATATTTTGTTGATTTTCTTAAAAAAAAAAAAAAAAGGATCAGTCTGAGGTCTCCAGGTGAGGCCGCTTCTGCAGGCCTGATTGGCCGATCTGCGTCTTTCCCAAGCGGCCCTGCCCCTCGTCGGCACGGTCGCCCCTGACGACGATGTCCATGGGTGGGCGGGGTCAGGTGAGGGCGGCGACGAAGGTGCCGAACCGGTTGGAGATGTCCGAGTGCAGGGAGCGCCAGGACGGGACGGGGCCCCCCCGCGCCTTTCCCTCCCCCAGTTCGTCCGTACAGTGGACCGACAGGCACTGCAGGTGGCCCCCGCCCCCCACGCCCGCTCCAGGCCCCGCCCCGGCCACGCCCTTCACCTGGGGAGACTCAGCACCTGAGAGGACACAAAGGGGGCCACGTTAGACAGGGAGGGGTGCACTGAGTGCAGAAACTACCCCACCAACACAAGCAATAACCAGGAATGTGATTTCCCCGCCCCCATTAATGAGGAAATTCAGATGTTCAATCCAGAGACAGAGGACTTAGGTGCGTCATAAGCACACACTCATTAAAAGGCTTTGCATGTCTGACAACAGGAGAAAACTTTCAACAGTAAAGCCAAACACTAGCGGCGTCCGGAGTCATTTAGGGTCTGAAAAAGCCACACCCCTGAGCGAAGAGGAAATCCATCAGACCGTTGTATTTAAAACAGGGTGCCGTCTCCATCAGGAGGAGAAGCAGAATAACACACATGTTCCAGAACCCCCCCAGCACCATTCAGCACCCTAACCTTTACACCTTCTGAAAATAATCACAAGAAAATATTTTCATTGCTTTTTCTCATGACGATTTATAAGAACTGCCTTATATTCCTTTATAAAAAAATAAATAAATAAAAAAAAAGGTACAGACTCTGGAAAATTCTGAAGTCAATGTGGGAAGCAAACCCAGCCACCCCCGGCCCCCGGAACGTCTGCCCCGCTTTAGAATGAATCGAGTTCCTATGAGGGAAAAAAGCCCTTCGACAAATACGACCGTGGCGTGTTCATTCTCCGCTGCTTCGCTCTGGGGGCCGGAGAGAGAGAGCGGTGGTAAAACGCCAGGGGCCCCCGCGGACCCCCCCGCGGACCTCCTGACCAGCCAGGGGTCCCGGCTCGGCCCAGCCCGGGCGCCACCTCATTACTGCACTGATTGGCTGAGTCCCCTGGGGGCGGGGCTCAGGCTGCGACTGAAGACCCCATCTGACTGGCCGAGCTGCTACTGACCTCTCCCTCTCACCCTCTTTAATGGGTCTGGACAGGTGTGCTATATCTGCTGTAGTGCTAGGTAGGGAGGCTACACTGTAACAATGCCTCTAATATAGCCAGTGATATAGACAGCAACACGTACAGTCACACACACATACACTCAGGCATACACCAACACACACACACACATACACTCAGGCATACACTAACACACACACATGCACACACATACTCCAGCATACACTTTCACACACGCACACACACACACTCAGGCATACACTAACACACACACACACATACACTCAGGCATACACTAACACACACACACACATACACTCAGGCATACACTAACACTCACACACACATACACTCAGGCATACACTAACACACACACACACACACATACACTCAGGCATACACTATCTCTCACACACACACACACACGTACACATTCATATATACACAAAAACACATGCATTTACAACACACAAAGCTCCAAGTTTAACTGTGTGTCTGTGTGTGTGTGTGTTTTCTTGCTGTTGCTAGTGCAGATGAAAAAAAGCTAGACATAGCTCTGTATATTTCTTTTGTTTACTTCATCTTTACTTCATTCACTATGAAATTTAAAATTTAAATACATTTTTTGCTAGACATCTGAGTGCAAACAGCACCTCATCTAATCACTGAGATTTTTGGCTATGAGCACCAGCAGACATATCAACAATTTTATCTCCTACTGGCTGTTGCGAGCAATGGCGCGCGTGAAAAACAGATCTAACACAGAACACAGCACTGTCGCAAGTGACAACACTCTTTAATTACTTGCATAAAAGCGGGTTTGCATTGCCACTTTCATACTCACACATAAAATAAGCACAACCAAAGCTGTGTTTCTACGACAGCTGCCATTACACCGAGGATGGACGGTTACGTATATAGCACATACAGGAACTGTTTACGCAGTACACGCACCGCACGCACACGCATGCAGACAAACGCACAAACACGCCCACGTGCGCTTTAAATACGGCAGGGGAAATTCCACACGCACACGAACATTGACACAAAAACGCTGACAAACGTAAAAAAAAAAAAATAGATAAAAAAACACGAGCACGTCAGCTGCAAATACACTCCGGATAAACATGAGTGGGTTACTACATCTCTGGCGTGTTCGCCAGCGCGGAACCTCAACTGCCTCGGCGCCCCACATCACCGTGTCCGATCCGCATCGGTAAACGCACGGAGAGCAAAAAATCAGACCTCGCGATGTCATACAAAGTCGTTTAAAAAAACGGGGGAGTGGGGCTTCGAAAATAACGGAGATGGATTCTGGGGAACAAACTCTCTCCTTTGAGTAAAATTGCTGTTGTCATGTGAAAATTAGCACCTGCTCCATCTTCACTGAAGCCAGAAGATTGATGAGGACGAAGCGCCTACCCGTGCATTAAACTGCAGTTCTTGGATCAGCGTAAGGAATTCCCATGATTTTCTGCGGAGGACAGCACCAGTTCCAGCTCCTAATCACAAAGGAACTCGGCTGTTATGCCTATGCACATTCTAAAATACCTCATTATTAACGTTTGATTTTTAAATATTTCGTAGACTGTGATGTAATGTTTTGTCATTACTTTCGTCAGATGAAAATCAACACCAGCCCTATTTTGACATTTGATCATTTAAACTGAAAATATACTGAATCGCACTATGCACATCTATACATATTAAATATATGCATATCTAGGTAATATTACAGAAACTCCCAACAAATTCTGATTTGATAATATCAGTGATCCCTGGATAATACCAGTGAGAAAAACAAAACATCGGAACATAATGACACCATAAAAAGTGTCTTCCAAAATAATAATAATATTTTGTACAACAAAGTATTAGGCCAAAATATGACACCACAATGGTTTGCAGAGCAAAGACCATATCTGAATATCATAACCAGTACAGACATGATTTGCTCCTGTGGAAACATCTGCAAATACATGCTCCAAAAAATTATTTATGACCATCAGTGCAGAACTGAACAGTCAAGCGGTTTCCCATTTTGTAGTTCTACAAGCTAGAAGCACAAGCATAAATCAGAAAAGTAATTAAGTTTTTTTTCTTCTGAATAATAGTCATACATTCCAGTTTGTCTGAAAGCAGACAAAGGAACTGAACAGGACTGACAGATAACATTGCGCATTTTCTGCACTACCACTGTACACACACACACACACACACACAAGCATAAATACACACACACACACACAAGCATAAATACACACACACACACACACACACATGCATTATATGCACACACTCTTATACAAAAACGCAAATGAAAACACACATACACTCGCACACAAACACATGCATGCAAGCACAAACACACACACTCTTGCACACATACAAATCCCAAACACAAACACACAAACGCACACACACACACACACACACACACACATTTTACGAAGCAGCGCGGACAAGAAGAGTGTGTGACAGGGAGAGGACGGGCAGCTTCCACGCCCCCCCCCCCCCCCAAACAGACCTTGGGGCTTCTCAGAGGGGTCTGGGAGCCTCATGCGCCTGTCCCCACCTTTAAAATCTCCGTACCCAGCGCCGCGAAGAGGCGGAAACGGCGACCTACTGGCGGGAGAGTGGGCGGGGCCAGAGCAGACGGGCAGGAGGATTCTCCCCCCCCCCCCCCTCGGCCCGTCTGGGCGGGGCCCAGCGGAACAGAAAATCAGCGAGGTGTGGAAGAAAGGTCAGCGAACGGGGCGCTGCTCTGCTCCTCCGCCTGAGCCCGGGGGGCCGAGGAGACAAAGGGAGGAGGAGAGAGGGTGATGGGGGGGGGGGGTGTTTGCCAAAGGGGGCTTCCCTCACACCTCTCAGTACATCACCCCCCCCCCACCACCACACCCCCCCGCCCCAACCACACCGCCCCGGTCCACGCTGGCTGGACACAGCAGGCTCCTTCCCAGCCTGGATGCCCAGCCAAGCGTCTCCCTGCCCTGCCAGGCTGACACGCCCGCACACTGACAACAACAGGGCGAGAGCCCCCGCCCAGCACACTGCTGCCCACACACACACACACACACACACACTGTGCGCCCCGGGGCACTGTGCTGACACATGTATGCACGTGCACGCACACACGCACACACACACATACAAGCATAAACACACACACACACACACACACACAAAGAAACAGACACACAAGCATAAACACACACACACCAGGTTCTACCAAGGCTTGATTCAGCAATTTCATCATTTGCTTAGCTCATTAACTTACAACGGCGAACTGGTCCTCCCAACTCTGCTCCAAAAATCAGGAACCAGTTCAGACCCAAGAAACTAGGTGAGATGATGCAACAGTGGAAACAGACTTAAACTGACCAATTATGTGCTGAGCAGCAATGAAAACCCATCAGGCCTTGCGGCTCTCCAGCACCAGGGCTGAGGGACCAATGCGACAGGGAGAGAAACCATTGCACCATAGAGTTCTGTTGAGACCACAACGCAAATATGGAAGGAAATGCTGTTTATTGTACATGCGTCTGTACAGCACGACCTGTCCTTTATATGACCTGAGCACAATACGTGACCCGGACTGAAGCTGCAGACAGAGCTAGGAGTCAGCACTGTTCACACTGCTTTCTGGCTCTGGTATGGTACAGAATGAGCGCGTGCGTTTCTCCGTGACCCGACTGGGTTCGGGTGAACCTTCTGCCAAAGGGATCTCAAACAGGAATCCCGCCGAGCCCTCAGCGCCTGCTGGGTTTTGGTGTGCGCCCACACGCAAGCGCTTAGTTTAACAGACGGGCTAAGGGTCCACACACCTCGTATTCAAGGCCTAACTAAGCTGCTGACTGAAGTTAAACCACAAAAAACCTGCAGAAACTGCAGCCCTGGAGGACTGAAGTTTGAGAACCCCTGTTCCACGGGGGTTGGAACGGTCGACCCTGGTTTGTCTGTCACAGAAATGCTTACGCCTTGCCCCACCCACAACTTACAATTAATCAATCACTTTGGCTTCATCATCCCATACAGAGGCACTGCAGTTAGAAAATGGGCCTACGTGTACACAAAAAGTATACTAGAAAACTGGAGACATACCAGAACTACAGTGCAGAATAAATAGAGAACAATGTAGACAGAGATATAGATAGAGAAAGAGAGAGATAAACAGTGCTCTTTGATTAAACTCCCACCAGTAGAAAGTAAGTTCCAGCAAAAATTCATGATGTGACCAGCCTTATAAACAACAAGGCCTTCCCTGAATCCAAAAGTACCACACTCTCAGCACCACTTTCAGCCAGATAAATAATTCAGCATTGTAATTATATTCTACTAGAAGATAACATTTAAAACGTCCAGGGCTTTTCCTGCCAAACAGTGTTTTGACAGTCCTGTCTTCAATAAACTATCTGGGAGGAAAGAGATATATAATTGTACAAATCTTAATATTAATCTACACAAACGCAGCCCCCAGACGTGGGAATTTATCTTCCCTCTGTGTGCGCGCTGCCAGACGAATGCAAAGTCAGAGCACGCTGCGTGCTGTGGCTGCGCAGACTTAGCCATAACCGCTTGTGTTTGTGTTTGTGTCCCTCGCGGCCTCCAACGTCCGCTCGCGGTCATGTGACGGAACAGCGCGTCTTCAAATCCAGCCAAGCCCAGTCCACATTTAGATCAGATGTTAACACTGAACGATTCCACAACGGAGTTGACACGGCAGACTCCCCCACCGGGGAGCTTTTTCCAAGCGCTTACGTTCAGAAAACACTCGCAGAACATCGCTAACTGACTTCAAACGTAAAAAATAACGTTTAAATGAGAACAGTGCAGCAAATCTGGCTTCATGGGAACAACACCGGGAGTGTCTGTTAATGGGGTCCTGTTAAAGACCAGGCCAATAGATGAAGACATCACAGAAAAGACTTCCGGGCACCAGCTGTCTCTATCGTGCTCCTGCTCCAACTTTGTGGCGTAAGATCACAAACACGTGATTATAATGCTCTTAACTGAACACTCTAATGCTGATGTAACAATCGCTACTGGTAATTCAAAGCAAGGGAGTTCTAGAACACTGACTTAGAATTTTGAAAACACATTCCAAAAAAACCTGTTCTTTCAAAGGGTTAAATAAAGAGTTAAAAAGCCCATAGAGGCTCTCTCTCTCTTCCTCCCTCTCAGCAGCTCAACAGCTGCATGATCGACTCCTCTCTGAGTCCAGCCAGCACACTCAGAGATAAAAACCAGCTTAAATCTCCTCTTTGTCCACTTGAACCTCGGGGTGCGGCCTGTCTCTACCGCCCATCGCGAGCACACGCACACTCTCTCTCTCTCTCTCACTTACAGCTTAATCTCAGCGGCGGAAACCGAACTGCGCAGCAAACCCAAAGCGCAGACCTCCACGTCATACGCAAATATCAAAGACGTGCATTACTAAAATCTAATGTGCTGCCGCAGAGAGCGCAGAGGGAGACCCTTGTCCCGCGTTTCGCCTCAGTCAGGCCAACGCTCCGCGCTGAAGATTGATTTGTCTGGCCAGACGTATTTTTCACCGTTATCTCCGCACAGAGTGACGTTTCGGTCTGTTCCCCTCCCTGACCGCCTCGCTATCAGTAGTCCATCATTCCCAATTTGTTATTCCTCCATATCCGTGCGGAATGACTGGAATTCTTTCTCGACTGCGGGACTCGGCAAAAATAACTGGACAGAGGGAAAAAAAAAAACTCAAAGGGGGAGCAAGGGAAAGAGAGAGAGAGAGAGAGAGGGTGAAAAATAATCTTCACACCTCAAACCACGTGTACAAGCTGACAGTAATTCCATCACAATATTTTTTATTTAAATCAACACTGAGAGCAGATGTAAGCACACACTTACTTGGACGACTATTTTTAGATTTGAATTGGAGGGAGCCTGAAGTTCATATATACAGCCAAAGCCTTTTTTTTAAGGAGCTAAGGAGCTTTTGCGCAGTACACACAGACCAGTCCACAGCGTAAGCTGCAGACAAACACCGCCGCGGTAAAGATCTGCGATCGGCCAGCACAAACCACTGCGTGAGGAAGTCCCCGCAAGGGAGCCGGCCATGAAATCCAGTAAGGCGAAGGTTCGGGAAATCCAAACCCCCTCGTCCCCCTCGTCCACGGGCGCGCAGCCATGTTAAAGACACCCTGTCCCGCGGTCCGCTGAGGAAATAAAGAGGCGGGCGGGCGACGCGTAGCAGACGTCGGGTGCAGATGGGGTTTTAATACGGCACGGCGAGCGGAAGCACCGCTTCATTCAGCGCGCATCACCGCCGGAGCCCAAACTGCAGCAGGGGGAGTCATTTAATAGCCTCACCTACCGCCTCACCGTGTGCCGCTTCCCCCATTTTAATCTCAATTACGGCTCTGCGCTTCGGGCACCGAGGAGAAATATCTGGCAACAGGTCATGAATATGTAACTCAAATAAAAAATTTTGGCTGTTCCTATTTTATTTTTTTTGGGATTTTGAGGTTCTTTCGTTTCAGACTCGTCCCGTTGAAACTGCGTGTGACAGTGAGAAGGGGGCGAGGAAGTAAGCAGAGTGCAAGACGTTAAACAAATCTGCAGCGCGTCATAGATTTGTTTAACGTCTTAAACAAATCCGTGGCGGCAGTGAGGTATAATGGGTAAGGAGCAGGCTGACTCAGAAGACCCTTGATCTTAAAAGTACACATCTAGCATTAAAATGGACTGGAATTGCTCAGTAATTGATTTGTAATTGTGATCTGAATTGTTGTTTTGTTAATGCTTGTTAATTTTTAAAAATAATGCTTGTAAAATGAAAATTGATTAATAAAGCTCTTCAAAAACCTTGCGCTTTCAGTTCCTGACTGCTTTTAATTGGTTTCATGAACCCCAAAATGGCTGGGCCAGCCGTTCTCTGACGAGTTTGATGTGGGTGAAAAAACTCTCTGCAGCATACACTGACTCCAAAAAGTAATTTATGACACATAAAGTAGCTCCAAACAACTGTGAGGTCCATTAAAGCTCAGTTTGCCACTGTAGCCGTAGACTAGTACATGGTACACAGAATCTGTAAGACACACATAGATATACATACAGAAACACACACACACACACACACAAACACACGTACGTACACGTCAGTAAGTCACACCTGCTGAACAAATAACAATTACAGTCATACCGTACATTCAGCAGTGTGTGTGCATGTATTCACACATGTATGTGTGTGTGCATATGTGTACAGTACATGGGCAGGTGTATGGCTGTGTCTGCATGTGTGTGCAAATGTATATTATTTGTGTGTGTGATGCATGTGGGTACTTGTGCCCGTGTGTGTGTGTGTGCAAGTGTGCATATGTTGTTTGTGTAAGGTTACGTGTGTGCATGCGTGTGTGTGCGCACATGTGTGTGTTTGACCGAGAGACAGAGAGCTATGTTGACAGTGTACTGTGACAGCCCCACTGAAGCTTTGGCCCATGCGATTGGAACAATTGGTCTGACAGAAGCCCCCCCCCCACTTCCCACACTCCCCAGGCCCAGGGCAATGCTTGTCCCAGTCCACTGCATCAAGCCCCCACCCTCGGTGGGCAAAGCCATTAACCCCTTCTTCCCCGCAACGCTTTCAGCCTGTCTGTCAAAGACAGAGAAACAAAGCAACCTTAACCCTTTAAGGTGTGAGATCACAAACATGTGATTAGAATGTTCCAAACCGAACATTCTAATGCAGATGAAACAATCGCTACTGGCAACTGAATGCAATGGAGTTCTAGAACACTGACTTAGAATGTTGTGGGGGAAAAAAACCTACTCTTCACAGGGTTAAACTGACATAATGAGCCTTTCAGATCCTGAAGGGTCTTTCAGAGAGGCCTCTGGCCTTGTTTTGTTTTCTCTTTCTGGCGAAGTGGCATTCAAGCCTGCCCCTGGTTGGGAGGGTTAGACCCGGTCACGTGAACCAAGCTTGTGTGACCCGGCTGCTTTCCTGTGACCCAAAAAGTCCTGGTCCGAACACCTCTGGGTACCGGACCCAATCAGGGCCTTACGAGGCAAACCAAACCGAGGGCCTTTAAATCAAAGAGTTCTCTCTCTCTCTCGCTCCCTCTCTCTCACTCTGACTCTCTCCCTCACTCTTTCTCTCTGTCATTGCCTCCGTCCCTCTCTCACTCGCTCTCGTTCCCTCGCTCCGGAACCTTCCGGCCACGCTGTGACACGGGGGAGTAATAAACGGCTCCGGAACGTTCCTGGAGAGGGCGAAGCCGCTGGCCAGACCCCCGCCCAGCCGGAACGCCACTCACTTCATCAGGCAGCGCTGAGAGCCCCTCCAACCAAACCAACGCAGCTCCCGCCTCCAAGCCCTACCATACACCCTGTACACATGCATAGTATATACCAGTATGTACCGTTTACATTTGCTATGTAAAGGCTGTGTAAGTTGCTCTGCATAAGAGCGTCAGCTAAATGTTTGCAATGTAACATACAAAAAAACCAAACAAATGAAAAATTGCTATCATCTTATAATGCAGACACTGAATGCATCAAAATCCAATATTCAAAGGGAGGGCTACCTACACCAAGCCAAAGAAAAATCATCACATTTTTCAGACTTTCATTTTTGCCTGTTTTCTATTTGAGAAAAGGGAAAACCCAGAGTAGAAGGTGGGGTATCAGAAGCTGCGAGGGAACCATTCCACAGGAATAGGACTGGTGAGTGATTTCATTTCAGCAAACAACTCTGCAGAGTGAGCTGTCCTTCCTTTTGCTGAAGCACAGATGTTTTATTTTGTTTGTTTTTTAAATTCATTTCAGATATTCATGTTGCTCATTATCTGAAATGTTGTCGCACCAGTCACTCTGTGAACGTTTGGGTGGGTGGAGTGGGGGGGGCGGGATCTTTCTGGATGTGATGAATGTAAAATATCCATCCTCCCTTTGTTGGTGGCATTACACTATCCCAAAAAAAATGCGAGTAAGCACTTCATAGATGGTCACTATTAACACAAATCACAGAAAAACGATAATATATACAGAGTGCACCCAAAGTTTTTAGCTTAGGGGGCCAAATCATAATCCCAGCTATGACCTGCAGGCAAAAACTTTAAAATGAGTTCACATCTGTTTTTTTTTTTTTTTTTAAACCTCCCGTTTCACAGGCCTAACTGCCTAAAGACCTTGGACAAGGCGTTGGTGTCCCAGGCCTATATGAACAAAGAAGGAGATTATAAACTTATAAAGTAGAATGCCTTATTTGGCACCGGAGAGCATAGGACAGCCACTAGGGTCCACCCACGAGTCCACCCCACAGCTCAAGAAACCGACGACAGGTCCGGTCCTCCAGAACCGCCTTCATCCGCAGGGGAACGCCTCAAACGCAGAAACCAGGTCAGCCGCTCACAAATAAATAAGCCCCGCCCCCCGCTCACCTGTGAGCGCAACGACTGCCCAGCGAGGAACTAATTAGCCAAAAAAACGGCCAGGCTGCACACGTGGCTAGTCACACGCAGAGCTGCGCCGCGCCACTACCTCCCAGCCCAGCGGTAAACGTGCGCCAAGCGCCGGACTCTCCCGCCTTCCGTTCCGACCCGGCGCCTGATTACATCACGGGACCGATCCGCAGGCAGGGCGAGAAGAACCGGAACACCGCGCGCCCAGGGTTCCGCCGCTATTCTGGGAGCCAATGGGAAGTCTCCGTTCGGCGCGGGGGAAACGGGGGGGGGGGGGGGGGGCTGCCTGCGCTCGCTCTGGAGACATTAAGACGTTAATCCCACACGCCATCGCTCAGCCGCTCCGTGGGCACGTCTGCACAAAGGGGTGAGGGCTCTGAGCGCCAGTGTCGCACACACCAGTGCAGCGGCTTTGGAGACTCCCCGCCGCGCGTCTCTCCCGCACGGCACAATCAGAGGGGGAGACTCCACACGTGCCACACCAGTTCGTTTTGTTTTTTTGGGGTTTTTTTTTTTCTTGGGGGAGATGGGGGGTGGGGGGAGTTGGGGGGGTGAGGCTTGTTTTCAGGAGGCAAAACTGTGGAGCCCGCAGTGGAGCCGCCACATTAAACCAGCTAAACACACTACAGCCCTGTCAGCTGCTAACCAAACAACACTCGCACAAATGTATGTGCAAAGCACGCGCGTACACACACATATTCACCACACACACATAAATACATACACACATATTCACCACACACACATAAATACATACACACATAATCACTACACACACACACACACATTCACCACACACACATAAATACATACACACATATTCACTACACACACACACACACACACCATACACAAATACATACACACAATGTGCAACATGCATATATATATACACACACACACACACACACACACACACATACACACATACACACACAGACGCAAACACACACACACACAAACAAGACGATCCTTAATGACTCACAAGTCATGCCTGAAACAGCTGACAAACGCTGCCCTATCGAGTTTCACGCCCACAATATGCCTGGCTGCCACAGCCCCAGCCCCCATTACCTCATGTGCCCCCCCATCCCCACCCCCAACGCTCTCTCGCATGGACCAACAGAGGCCCATTAGAGGCAGCCTGGATAAGGAAACTTTCATTAAATCGGGGAGGGGGGGGGGGGGGTCGTCCCGCAGAACAAGTGCAGCTCAGTCAGAGCTCCCCCTGTGCGTCTGGGTACCAACGCCAGACAGAACGACATTTCTCACCCGTAACTTTCGGGGCTTTTTTGCGTGACCACCGCCATCATTATCAGCGCTCACCGTGGAGACTGCCGCCATTACCGTTGCTAGGGAGCGTGTGAGATCAGAGGGGTGACCCGCTGTCTCGAAGCTGAAGCCTTGCACCTTGTACAGACAGCCCCAGGAACCCAGGCCGCCCTGGGCTGCTTCAAATTCCTCAGAATGTCAGTCATATCTGCCTGGTAACACACACACGCACACACACGCACACACACACACACACGCACGCACTCACACACACGCACGCACGCACACACACTCACACACACGCACAGACATATACACGTACACACGTACACACACACACACACACACATACACACACACACACACGCACGCGCACGCACACACACACACACAGACATATACACGTGTACACACACACACACACACGCACACACACACGCACAGACATGTACACACGCACACGCACACGCACACGCACACGCACACGCACACACACACACAAACACATACGCACACAAACACACACACACACACACACGCACACACGCACAGACATATACACGTACACACGTACACACGTACACACACACGCACACGCACACGCACACACACACACACACACACAAACACATACGCACACATACGCACACACACACACACACACGCACAGACATATACACGTACACACGTACACACACACGCGCACGCGCACACGCACACATACACACGCATACAAACACACACAAACACGTACACACACACACACAAACACATACGCACACATACATACAAACACACACACACACACACAGGTACACATACATACATACATACATGTACAAACACACACACACACACACACACAAGTACACATACATACACACATACACGTACATGTACATACAAACACACACACACACACACACACACACACACACACACACACCTTTTCTGTCTGCTTACGTAAAATGCCACTCTCCAAACAGGCTGCAGCATCCGCTGGGCCATCCAGGGCCCCAGTCTGTGAGCCTCAGTCTGACTGAGACCGAGCTGCTCCTTAATCGAGGGGGTCAAAGTGCACCGCCCCCCTGACGGTGAGATCCAGCAGCGCCCCCACAATGAGGGGGACCTCATTCAAGCTCATCCCGTCCCGCAGCAGGGAAAGACGGGTTTACTGAGGAGACCGACATCGCTGAACCACCGCAAACCACACAGGCGAGGGACAAGAGGTAACGGCACAACGAAAACTGCTGTCAAAAGCCCAAAAAACAGACAGTCTGAAAAAGGGGCATGTAAACACACCCTGTAGAACCCAGAGGCTAAAGGGAATTAGTATATCAAATGATTTGCTAGCATTGCTCGTTCATGTGACTTTCTGTGTGGTGACCGGTGCGTGTCAGAGAGTGATCCAACAGGGACGGGTACTTAGCACAGGAGAGGTGTAATCTCCACCCCCCTGCCCCTGTCTCCACCCAAAGGTGCAGAGACACGGTCAGCTGGTGCCAGGGCACAGCTTTGGCAGAGCATCCGGAAAGTTCTCTCTCCTCGTCTCACAGTCCCGCCATGTCACACCTCGCCCAGCATCACGACCCCCCCCCCCACTACACTGACATCCTGCCCTTAACTGTCCCATGGGGGGGTTTGAATTCTGTCTTTTATTCTCACCAGAAAGCAAGTCAAGTTCTCTTCCAAACTTCAGCAGGGATCGTCAAGGTGGAGCAAAGGGTAGATTTGGGCTGGCGGAGGGAGGAGTGGAGCAGGGGTGGGGGGGGGGTGGAGGGATTTCGTAAAAATTCTCCGCCTTGAGCCAGTCGTTGGCAAATCTTTCCAAGACGCAGAGCTTTTCCTACTTTAACACCGACTAACGTATGCGCAGAACATACAGTAATAACAACATTTTCATAACCCTTTCCAATGGCTGCACCCCCCCCCCCCCCCCGCCCCGCCCCTCACACAGCGTCCGATTTTCCAGGGTAAATAATGAAACACTGTGAGCGCCTCGCCTGTTGACACGGCAACACGCTCTACGCCTTCTCGCTGGGCTCAGAGGTTCCATGACAGGGTCGTAAAAGTGCGGGAGGGGACGGCTTTCTGACATTCCGCCTGACGCTTCACTCACGAGCGACTGTTCCTGACTTTCTACAGGACGTGTGTCCCTCTGTGTATAGGCCTACTGTGCCTCTCGCCATGCATTACATGCAAAAATAACCAAACTGACATACATATACATCAGCGAAGAACCATTTGTCATTTAGGACTCATGTCATGACCAAATGCTGCCATTGATAGACCACTGGGCCCAGTCTAAAGACTCAAACTAGGTCCAAAAGCCTTCATCTATTTAATTTTTTCAGTATGGCCAATATAGATATTACATTACATCTCCGCCTACTGAACTAGGTCCTTCCTTCTCCTCTTTAGGTGGCCTACAAGGTGCCTGCTTTCTTTTCCACAACTGCAGCCATACAAGCAGGGATAATTAAACACAGATAGGATTTTGGCATCATCACTGCTCACTGGACACCAGAGCGGAGCTCCAGCAATCACAGGGTACAGTTTTAACAAACAAATAGAACAATAAGAGGACAGCGAAAAAAAGGGATATATAGACACATGGTATCCACCAATCAGTTGAGGGTTGTTCAGTTTGTTCTGTGATTGGTAGAGCGCCTCTCAGGTGTGTTCCAGTCCCATACCTATTTTACTATCCCAGCTTACAAGGTGCTAGCCTTCTTTTCCTCGACAAGGACCCAACAAGGTGCTCATCGTGTTTTCCTCTACAGGTACTCTGCCAACTCTGTCCGTGTCCAAAACCCGCTTACTGGCCCACTATTGAGTATACAAGTTATACTCAACAGTATGCAAGCAAGCTGTTTCGGACAAGGCCCCATCTTCCATTTTCTCTATATGTACACTACAAGGTGCCTGTCCCTCCATTTCATGTATAGGTGTCCTACAAGGTGCCTGTCTTCTTTTCCTGTATAGGAGCCCTTTAAAAAGCCGGCCTTCTTTCACATGGGGATTAAGTGTAGAGCATAAATCTCACACGTTCCGGCATGTCAAAGAAATTGCTGGTTTTACAGGTGTGTTGAGCAACAAGCACTGTGTGCATTTCTTTCCTTAAAAAACACCTCTAATATTGCAGCTTTAGTAATACCTAGCATAATCGTATCAGCTCTACAGAATTTGGAATATAATCAATGTAATTACTTAATGCAAATCTATCTATATTATTATGTTGATCATATTAATGGTTTATATAATACATATAAAATACTGTTGAGATTTTTTTCGTTCTAACTGTAATTACTGTGCATTTTCTTGTGTTCTTTTGATGCAACAAAGATGCAGAATTGTGCATGACCAGGGACAAACATAGAAAGTAGGGTAAGCACATTAAAAGATTTAATCCTCTTACTGCTGTTAAAGGAAGTAGACAGTCCTCTCGCAAGGAAAACAATTCATTGTGATTTCTCACCACATGAACACGCATTCTTACAAACAGGAAGATCATCGGGTGAACCTGGTAGTCAGTTTGAAGATGCATGGCGATGTAACGAACATTTCTAGGAGCATTTTATTTGGTAATATGCTTCATGTTTAAAATGGTCGTGAGATTCCAAACAGCATATCATCAAACTTTTCCCTGAATATTATTAGCCTTCTAGTGCCTTTGCATTGTACCAACTTGCTCTCTGTCCTTTTCTGGAAAGCACTTTGAGCAAACTATGAAAAGCACTGTATAAACAAAGTTAGGTGTTATTATTACCTATAACTGAATTAGGTCAGTAATCCCTGACATGTTTATTAAATAACACTTAAAAAATATTTTAAAATTTTTAAATAATAATTAAAAACAATTTAAAACTACAACATCAACAACAACTATAATAATAATAATAATAATAATAATAATAATAATAATAATAACAACATCTATAATATTACAGTTCATTATTCAAAAGTTGGAAGGCTGCACTGGCCCATGTGAAAAATAATACCATCTAAATGTTTTATAATCCTTTACTAATTCACCATGCTTCATTAAATCATGCCTAGTCATTACATATTGTCAGAAGCTTTCTAAAGCAGGCCTACACGTCAGCAAATTAAGCAAATACAAAATACACAAAAATACTGGCAGCACAGCCGGAAGGATGTCTTCCACGACAATAATGCATTCACTTCCGAGTAAGCTGGTGTCAAGTCCGCCTGTCCTTTAACTCTCTGTTACGTCTTTAAACGCGTTGACAAAAATAAAAAAAACCCTCGCGACAAATGAATGCTTGATACCCATAAAGTATACAGACCTGCGTAAGGACATTGGCACTATTGTAGTGATACTCTGGATATCAACCGTGTTCGTTCGCAGATACAATCTAACGGCAAAATGGCATATTTTTGAGCAACGAATTTAAGCCCATGTTGCACGTTTGTTTAACTTAAATTTAAAAATAACATTCCAGAGACCACTGCGCAAAAGTGCAAAAAAGTAATTTGCTTAAACTCTTGCCTCCAAAACGGATAATGCGCATGTTGTTGTACTACTGGGGACTTCTAAATTATACCCATCGATTGCCTGTAGGCTACTCTGCTACTCTGCTAAATAAACGAATTTAAATGTAAACAGTAAAAAATTAACTGAATGTGGAATATAGCCTAGTAAACATATATGCCCGGTATATATACTGTGGTCGTAATTTTTACAGTTTCATGTTATCGGGCTATATTATGGTGATTGTGTTGCTTTCATAATCCAAAAAATAAATAGGCCTACACTACTTTTCTACCATGACTTAAGCCACAATCTTTAGAATTTGCTCTTTTAAAATTGGACAACTCTTTAGACAATTAATTATGAATCAATTAACTTTACCACCATCGAAATCACTGACTCACAATACAATCGTAAACCTATTAATCACGTTGTGCATTCAATTAACGTGTTATTCTTGTTTTAATGTCAGATTTTATGAGCCTATTCCATAACTGCTATGGCCTTCACTTAATTATAACTGCAACTTCTCAGTTTACTTCATTAGACGTTCGTAATTAATTGATTTATGGAATCTTCTGCAGCAAAAAGGAATCATGCGTAAGAAGAGTGTGATTTGCTCACTAGCATGGAAATAATTTTATTCCCACACGTGATATCTTTCATTAGCTGGTCGTGAACCGGAAAAAAACAACATATTGCGAAAGTTAATAACACTACAACGCGCAGAGACGTGTTTACTTCCCGTTGTGTTTAGAATTTGGAGATTAATAAGGTGAGCGTGGATGGGGCCACTGATAGCCTATACATAAATTGCGGAATTACAGTTACCTTATTCTGTGTATCCTACTCTGCATAATATTTATAGACATACACATACAGTAGAGGCATAGAGTGCAATTCACACAAAAAACGTTTTTCTTCTTCGATGACTGCAGCATTTAAAGGCGAACCTATCACGGATTGTGATTTCTTTTTTCATGAAAAGACCGGAGCTTGGGAGAGGATAAAGAAGATATGGAAACAAAAGAGGAAGGGGTCTGCCATGCACGACTCTACGTTTTTTAATGAGTTTGTGGGTCGCAGCGAAACAGTGTCATTTCCAAGCTGGAGAAACGCTAGTGAGAATGTTGATGCACTGCGCGTCTACTCTCCGTTTTAACAATAGCCTACCGGTTCCAATCGGTCTCCGAGAACCGTAGCCTACTCCATGCACCCGCGATTAACCAGAACAAAGGAATAGTGAACGAAGAGAAGGGTATCCCCCATTCACAAGCGGGAGAGCGAATCGGTAGCTCTTCTTTGGTAGGCTACTTGCCCGTCACATTATGCGCATCTCATTCTGTCCCGCTGCTACTTCCAAAGCGTATGCAGGCACTGGCTTTTGTTGTACATTTCCAGCGTCAGAGACAAAAAAAACAACATATAGCCTAATAATGCAATTATTTGGAAAACCTTCTGAGAACTTTCAACAAACAATTAACTTTGTATATTGAGCATACACTATTTTCGTTTTGTTTTTGTTGTTGCTGCATCACTTTTGATAACTTTATCGGTGGAACAGGCTACATCATAATTTAGTTAAAATAAGAATTCACGGGCTACTCCTAATTCACCCGCGGTCTTAATTCTAAATCTTCCTCGGTCTTCTTAAGTGAAGCATAGCCCTAGTGAAAATAACACCGATGGGTGTTTCTAGCTTCAGCATCGATAAAGATAAGTGTGTGTGCCACTGGGGTTCACCACAGACAAAATCCGCGTGTTACCCTTTAGCCTATTTTTGTTTATTTTCTAAACAAATTGTGACGGAGATATACACACATGGTACTTTAATCTAACTAAACTAGTCTGTGCAAATTTGTGTTAATCGAATTGCCAACACGTTTGTGTATTAGCTGAAATATTTTTTCATGCGCCCTTTCAATCGAACAAAACGGTTAATCGGTAGGGGTTCGACTACATAAAGTCACCCATAACTAAACCGAGATCCATCAGTCATTCATTACGTGTATTAATTGCTGTCAACCGCACACTACTTGTTTAAACGAGCGGGCCATTATGTCGTAAATTAAGGGCCATTTCTGGTTACACTTTTTATGACTAAGAAATCGAAATGACACGAGCTAACGTCGCGTCAAAATAGGTCTTCATAGGAAAATCCACAAACTTGTTCACCTTTAAGTAGTAGTAGTAGTAGTAGTAGTAGTAGTAGTAGTAGTAATAATAATAATAATCACAAAAAAATGACTTCAAGTTACGCTTCCTAATGGAAAGTAGGCTATTTATGCAGAATATGGTACGTAAATAATACATAATTGTATTAGCTTAAAAACATCAAGAAATACATGAGAATAAGAATGAGTAAACTTAAATATCTAGTCTTATCAGGTCACAACACCAAGTGTGTAAGCACGCTTCCCCGCGCACGTACATTAAGCAAATAAAGCATCTATTCGCCTACCCAAACAGTGTAAATGTTCTGGGGCATAATCCACTGTTTGATGAGCAAATCACATTAGTATCGGCACGAGGACAAGCTGGGGGAACATTTTAAATAAGATTACAGAGGAGGGGGCAACGCAACGAATGTAATACCATCCTAAATAGCAACAATTAGGATCAGTTAAATGGGAAACGCTGCAGTTACAATGCTAAGGTCTGCCATTAACCGCAACCCCCACCACCCAATTTATCCGTTCTCCTTTACAAATCTAAAATCAATCCACTTTCTCAAACCAGATTATCCCCCCGTAATAACAAAAACAAGCAGTGCAAAAAGACTGGAGAACCCCACTGTGAAACTTGCGTCTCTCCTCAAAAACTGATTAGCTGCTCGGTGTTGTTTTTTCAGCCGGAGAACCCAGTACACGAACTGCGCCGAATGACATCGTGGATTTCCCGCAGTCTTGCGGTAAACTCCCCTTATTAGTTTTGTACTTAATTGATCCACCGAGCCATGCTGATACACGACATTACGAACACATTTCGCACTGGAATAGTAATTTTGCGTTTGTAGACTTTAAACCCGTCAGTGTAATTAGACTATTGCACACACACTAACAGCTTAGTCACTTTCACCTTTACTAATTATTTTGTTAAATTATACAATGATTAAAACACAATATAATGTATGGTATTATTATTCGATGCTTTAAGACGTCCAAGTCGGAAGCACTTTGCTGACTAATTGGAGATAGTTGACTATACATGTGACACTGGGTTTCAGAAGTCAATCTGTGCTGTTACAAACAGAACATACAAGTATGTTTACTTTTGCAAACATTTGTTATAGGTATTATAAGATAAGGGGGGCACAGAAGTGTCAATATTTTTTCCTTAAAACAAATGCTTTGGACATCTCTATACATTATGGCATTTAAAAAAACAGACAGCGCATACTCACAGTGCACAACAAAGGACACAATATAAGGACTTATATTAATTCCCCAATTGTATAAACACTGTTTTAACTGTAGCCTATCAAATACTTCAATTAAAAAGCTGTGTGCCTGTACTTCACACAACCAAGTTGTGTGTATAGAATACAAGGCCAGAGATCTTGTGTCATTTTTTACTTTGGGGGGGGGGGGTGGGCTTGGGGTTGCTAAGTAAAAAAAACATAAAATCAGCTTCAACCTTCAACTCCCAAAACACAATTTAACCACCATGGGAAACACATGAAGCCATCAAACCCCCGCGATGCGTCACGCTTTCGCTACCAGGAGCGCGGGCGAGCTTTACCTTCTTTGCTGCCGCTCTGCGTCTTTGTCTTGTCCCAGAGCGCCAGGGACTTGCTGTCCTCCAGCCCCTCCATCAGGGCCTTGTCGCTGGGCACGTACCAGGTGGCGTGCTGCTCCGCCATCAGGGTGTCCAGGTCGATGCTGCCCATGGCGCCCTTCCCGGGGTCCGGGCTGCAGTGCGCCAGCTCGCCGTCCCCGCTCTGTCCGCTGGGGCAGTCCGCCGCCTTCTTGGCACCCTTGGCGCCCAGCGGCTGGTCCTCGGAGATGCTGAACTGCTGCCGCTGCAGCTGGATCTGCGCCTGCAGGATCTCCAGCGGGTGGATGTCGTCCTGGCCCGAGGTGCTGGAGGGCGTGCGCACCTGCTCCACGCCGGGGGTGGCGGGGTGGCCGCCGCAGCCGTAGCCGTCGGGCGCGGAGGTAGAGTGATTGGCGACGCCCACGCCCAGCTGCTGCTGCTTCTGCCCGTGCGCCGGCCCGTGCTCGCACCTCTGCATTTTCGGGGAGCTGGTGACCAGGGGGCTGCGGGTGGGCTTGGCGTTGGTGTCGGAGCTGGAGGAGACGGCGTCGTCGTCGTTGCTGTTGTTGCCGTAGCCGACGGGGGCGGCGCCCACGTCGTCCGGGAAGTCCACGCGCGGGGAGCTGGCGTCCGACTTGGCGGTGCTCTGGATGCCGCTGTCCAGCGAGGACATGAGGTCCGGCTGGTCCCCCAGGAGCAGCTCACCGGCCCCCTTGCCCCAGGACGGGGACGTGAGGGGCTTCTCGTGGGGCGTGCCCCCGCCCCCGCCGCCGCCGCCCCCCCTCTCCCCGAGTCCCGCCGGGGGCCCCTGCTGGGTCGGGCTCACCACGGAGTGGCACCCCTCAGAGGGAAAAAAAATCCCGGGACTGGCGTGCTCGCTGTCCCGTCTTCTCCTCCCCCTCCCTCGCCCGCTCCCCCCTCCCAGCTTCCCCTCGCCCCCCGGGGCCGCGTCCATGCTGTAGTTTGGGGAGAGGGCGCTGGCTTCCCCCTGCGCAGTCTGACCGGCGGGCTTGCCGCCGCTGCTCCCGGCTCCCGCCATCGGGCCGCTCTGAGAAGCGGCGCTCTGGAAGTACTCCGCCCCCGCGCCGCTAGCCCCGCCCGCGCCGCCGCCGCTCACTTCCTGCTCCGCCTGGCTGGGCTTCCTCTTGCCCTCGCCCTGGCTCTTCTTGTTGAAGGTCACGTTGAGGTTGGGGGCCCCCAGGCTGGCGATCATGTTCTGGCAGGCGGTGGAGAGCGCCGCCAGGCAGCTCTGGCCGAAGACGTTGTCCTTGGCGCCGGCCTTGCTGAAGCTGCCCAGCGACAGCGCCCCCAGCTTGCTGACCGAGGGCCGCTGGCCCGGCGGGAACTCGGGCAGGGGCGGGTAGCTCCGGGGCGAGGTGGTCATCCCCGGGGGGCTGCCGTGGGACGGGCCCTGCCGGCTCCCCCCGCCGAAGGGGAAGGCGGGCTGAGCCCCCATGGGGGGCGCGGCGAAATCGGCGGGCCGCCTGTCCACGGGCGCGTTGGGGTGCATCACGCCCGCTCCGGGGGACTGCATCTGCTGGAGGCCCGCCATGGCGCCGTTACCGCCGAACTGCGAGTGCAGGCCGGGGGAGTGCAGGGCCTGGACGTGCCCGTCCGCCGGCATCCGCACCGGGTCCCCCAAGCCCACCCCGTTCACCCCCGGCCGGAAGAGCAGGCCCTGGCCGTTCTGGAGGCCTCCCATGTCGTGGGGGCTGGCCTCCCCGGGCCCAGAGGAGCCGCTCATCCTCCGCGCGAGCATCTCCCCGGGCTGGTGGGGGCCGGGGAACCAGCCCTCCGGGGGCAGGTGGGGGTTCTGGGGCTCGAAGTTCCCCATCCTCCCCCCGCCGTCCCGCTCGAAGTGCGGCTGCGGCAGGCTCCCGCCGTGCGCCATGCCGTTCTGAGGCACGTCGCCATGGTGACCCAGCTGCTGAAGGCTGGGCTGCCTCATCCTCTGCTGCTGCTGCTGCTGCTGGTTCCTGGAGGCCATTTGCTTGATCATCATGGCCGCGTTCTGCTGCTGCTGCTGCTGCTGCTGCAGGGCGTGCTGCTCTGGCCCCGCGTGCTGCAGGGGCGGGAACCCGTCGGTGACGGGCGGGGTGAACTCCCCGGGAAGCCCGGGGTACGCGGAAGGGGAGAGGTGGTTCTCCATGCCCCCGCCGTTCCAGGCCCCGCAGCCGTCCCCGCCGTGGCCGCCGGGGAAGTCGAACCTGGGCCTCTTCCCCACGTTCATGTAGGGGGCGTCGAAGTGTTGCAGTCTCTGGTTCGGGGGCTGCTGGGGAGGAGGCTGCTGCTGCTGCTGCTGCTGCTGCTGCATGCTGAACATATGGTCCCCGTAGGGGTGCATATTTCGGCTCTCCAGCCTGTGGACGGGGTACTCAAACTGGTTGTGCTGGTTAGGCATCATGACTCCGCCCACCTGCATGCCGGGGTTCCCGGGGCCGGGCTCGGCGTGGGGCGGCCGGGGCAACCCCCCGGGGCAGGAGCCCTGTCTGGCCAGCATCTCCGCCTGCTGCTGCTGCATGAGGGGGTGCCTGGCGCCCGCCCCCAAATCCACCCCCACGGCCCGCTTCCGGCCCCCATTCCCCAGCCTTTCGAAGTACGCGCCATGCTGCTGCTGCTGCTGCTGCTGCTGCACCTTGGAGGGGCCCAGCACTCCCCCTCCGCGGGAAATCCCGGGGTTGCCGGGGAAGTTGCCGTTGACCGCCTGGCGCCCACCGTAGTGCGGGAGGTGGGAGTCGGACTCGGCGGGGGAGAACACGGGCATGTCAAACTGCCCCGGGGGCGGCTCGGTGGGGTAGCCGTAGTCCAGCCCCTCCACCCTGCCCTGGGGGGGCAGCCTGCGGGGCTCCAGGCCGTGGGCCTCGGACGAGGAGGGGAGGCCGTGGAAGGAGGAGGCGCGGTTGGGCGACTGGTCCAGCGGGAGGCAGGGGGCGGGCACCGCGTGCCCATTTCCGGGCGGGCCGTGGTGCTGGAAGTCGGGCATGCTGCCGGCCTGCTGCTGCTGGGGGAACCCCTCCCCCGCCTGGCCCTCGGCGAGAGGGTCAAAACCCTCCCCGAATCCCTGCTGGGGCCCCATGCCCCCGCCGGCCCCGCCGTAGCCCACAAGCCTACCCCCGTGCAGGCAGGATGCAGCGGGGTCGGGCCCCGCGAAAGTGCTTCCAAAGTGGGGATGGTGCTGATGTTGGTGGGGGTGCCCGTGGTGGTGGGGTTGCTGGCTGTTGTTGCTGTTGAAGAATGTGTGCATCTGGGACTGCGGCTGCTGCTGCTGCTGCTGCTGCAGAGACCCCGCGTGCATGTCCGCCTGGCCCCGCTGGTGGAAGCCGTATTGCTCCGCGCTCACGTTCATGCCGAGTCCCAGCATCGGAGGCTCGTTCAGGGGACCCATGCCTGGCTCCGCAGACACGGGCGGCCCTCCGGCATGAAACCCCGCGCTCTTGAAGTGGGAATTCATGTTCAGTCTCGGCTGGTTTAATCTTCGCTCTCCTTGGACACAGATTCTGCCGTCAATCTGAGACCCAAACTGCTTCAGCCCAAACATAGCTCCCCGGGATCAATCCCGCATGACAGCCCGGTGCTCGGCTGTCGTTGGCACGGTCTCCTTTTTGTAAATCTCCTTCCCCCGTTTATAAAGACAAAAAATGAGGAGAAAACGGATGTTTTCTCCCCCCCAAACAAATTAATTTGAAGTAATCACAAAGAATTGAGGCGCACAAAAACAATCCAAACAGCATTAGTCTTAAAACAAAACTCTACGAATAAAACCGGTGGGGGAAAACTCGCACCGAACTTCACATTTTGCTTCGCAAAGAAAAAGAATTAAACGAGTTGTTCACTCTCTTCTTCAAACAAAACTAACCAAACTGCAAGCCACAAAACAGGGGAAAGGCACGTCCACCCGCCGGCTATGCGTGCTCAAAAAAGAAAAAAATACATCCTTTCTCGCGCCCTGTATCATGAAGTTCAGAAGCGATAGAATTCCTTGACCGTTCGCTGTAAATTAAAGTGCCTACTTTCAGATGCACGTTGCACATCGAGCACTTGCAATTGTCATTTGCAAACTAAATGTTCCTGAACTAATTATGTTTGCTCGCGTATTGCTGCAAGCATTCCTTCTTTAAAACAGAAGTTAAAATTATCTTCCCGAGACTTGTGGTGACAGGTAGCCCAGACCACGGCAGCGCTGGAATGAGCGCGTTATGTGAGGGTTCGGCTGCCTATTATTGTCGCTGAAAATATTCCAGGTTGTTATCAAATGTCCCGGTACAAGCAATCTAGGGTCCGAGTTAAAGACCCCATCCTGACCTCAGTCCCAAACGTGCAAGGGTACAAATATGAATTAAGATGAAATAGACACCATTTATATTTTTAAAATCCAAAAAGTTATTCGTTAATTTAGAAATTCCCTTGGTTTCTCGAACGAATTGTATTAAAAATAAAAATGAATTAGACGTCCACGTTTTTGTTCGTGCAATCCAGCAGAGAAAAGGTCCCTTTATCGTTCGTGTTCGCGGATGAGTCATGCAGAGCGAAATTTATCCATACTCCACCACCACGGCGCGGCTTGACAAGTGTGTTTTCCCGGTCCTGGACATTTGCTCTGAGAATAGCTACGTGCAAAAGCACCGAGCTCCTCTCGTTTTCCCTTGCCCTCGCTGTCTTTCAGCCACTTACTTCTCCGGCTCGCGTCTTCGGTGTAGCCTACTCCTCTTTCTGCTGGAAGCAGTCAGTCTCGCGCTTTGCACTGTGAGATCACCGCGTTCGGAGAACTAGCAACAAGTTTTGCATTTATGCCATCAATTTCACCCATTAGGCCCGCACCAATAGCAGGCGCCCGAGACACAGCGCCGGGGGAGGGACTAGCTCTTAAGGTAGTCCGATACTCCGCACATAAGGAATGGAGAGAAACCAAGAATCCCCCAATCTTATTTTAAGAGACATCGCATGCTCCGTTTCTTATTAGAAGACGGCTAAATTGTATTTTGTGGGTAAAGATCATAACATTGTTACATAGCCTTACAACGACTCCCATATATCTCATATTTTACTCTAAAAATGAACTTTTTGTTAATACTTCTTGGACCAATCGACAAGGCTACGATATTGACAAAACAACTGTACTCAATATCAAGCCGTTCGTATTTGTGCTTATTGACCAAAATGTATCTTATTAATTTATAAATTGACAAAGACCGGGAGTATAATGGCGTTTCCTTAAAATACGGAGAAGCTTTCAATAGCAGTCGTTTGTACTGTTAATGCACGTTAAACAGCAAATTAACATTTCTTTTCATATTAATTAATCTATTAACATAATTCTGTTTATTTTGTAAATGAATCATTTACCGCGCTATTTATGCGATTGCTTACTTGCTGCCGAGAAGGCACGACGAACAATGAAAAAAGCTCAAAGGCTTGAATTTAAAAAATAAAATAAAAAAATATTAAAATCTATGAATAAATAGGCTATGTTACAAGCGCGTAGGCGAATTCGTGATGGGATTTGTTGTGTGTGTGTGTGTAAAGGGAAATAGCAAAAAAATTAAATATGGCTTAGAAAGATTACAAATATTTTATATTCAGTTATAGAAATCCCTCCCTTTAATTCCATTTAACGTTGATGTTGTCATTTAATTGATTATATTGTTCAGTTTGGATTTCCAATGCAGATGTTTTGTTTAGAAGCAATGAGTCTAGGGGGAAAGTATCAAACCAAAACAGCGTTTGTGAATTGCTCTACTCACGAATATCCTCCTTAAAATATCAATTAGACCACAACAAATCTGTGTTGTGATATCAAAATCAATGGCAGTAAATTCAAAGCCTACCTGCTTCTGGCACAACAAAATTCTGCCCTAAATAACCTTAGTTACTTATTCGCAGGTGGAAAGGAAAGTGTCCGACAAAACAGTTAATCTAAGACATGTATACAAAAATTTGTTTAAAATGCAACATAGCAATAGGCTACGTCTGCACCTCTTATTTTTAGATTTTGTGGTTAAATGACTGATAGGCTATTGTTTAATCCCTGTTATCCATCTATATCCAGAATTCAACTGGGCTACCAAAAACACAGTGTTTACCCGTTCACATTAAAGTAAATTTTACATCATAATAGCTCTGCATAGGTTCCGGGTAAACAAATTAAGTTGGTTTGTATTTCTTCAGCAAGTAAAGGACGGAGCTTCGGAGCTTCGACTCGAGCCATAATGGGTTATTTATTTGTCGATGTTGAGGTCCTTTGCCTGCAAACTCAGAAAGCTGGTGATTAAATATTGATTTTGTTTAATTAGTTTTCAAGTGGACTATAGCTACTCTTCGTTGACGGCAAGTAGATTTCGGCATACAGAAGGAATAGAAACGGACATGAAAATTGTTAGAGTGACAAGGTTGTGACTTTCTGCCGCGAGTTCTCCTTCAGGTACTATATGGATTGCCTTACTGAACGAGCGTGGGTGCTCACTCACGCACACACGCGCGCGCACACACATAAAGAGCGAGAGAGAGAAAGATAGGAAGGGAGAGAGACAGAGAAAGATAGGGAGGGAGAGAGAGAGAGAGAGAGAGAGAGAGAGATTAAAACGTATTGATTGCATTGTTTGCCTAATAGTAAAGATGCTCGATTTCCTTTACAATTTAAGTAATGACGGTCGTTCAAATGGGAAATAAAAAAATCTAATCCACCATCTGAGATAATTTAATATTTGATTGGTTTATTAAATGCTTAATTAAATTGTTACCACACTAGCCATTAGTTGTGTAAAAACAGATTTGCTTGATATGCGATGCGGTACGAATATATTTGAATTAGCTTTACTGCTTTGAAAAAGTAAACTCTGCAGTTCTACTGTTACGGAGTTATTTCAGTGATTATGCTGAAAAAAGGCGTTTGCGCGAAGGGTCTATTAAATAGACACAGTGCCATCTAGTGGTGAAATATTTTTAAAGGCGAGTGGAGCCTGGGGTTAACTAAACATGCTCCGTTCAGTGAGGCAATCAGGAGACGAGGCATTTGGCCTATCCTTTACTACCATGAGTAATGAACAGAGGATAGAGTAATAATAATCGAATCCATTTGCGACTGTTACTAATTACAATTAAATATGGCTATGAAAATATACATTAATCTAATGCAGGTATACATCGTCAAACGGTTTGATCTAGTGTGTTTATGAAATACATAAAGTTACGAACTTCCTTAATTGCTACCTACTTTCTCCCAGAAAAAAACAACTCGTCCATTGGGGGAAAAAAAAAAAAATCAGAACAGGAACTTGGAATTGCAGTCGCAATATGACAGGAAATCTGTCTAGATTACCTCTGTGCCGTCTATTGCTACTTTGTGAATCCACTTCTTTGTCTGAACAGAGAATTGTGCATTTGGGTTTTTTTTAACAGGATGAACAACGCCCAACACTATCAGTAAGGATTTGGTCCATTGTTAGAAAGGGTGTTTATATTATTTTATTGAACTCTGAACCATGACTGTGTGAGCGCACAACTTTTTCCTGTCCATAATGCTCCTTTTGAATTTGATAGCGAAACAGAGACAGGAAAGGAATGTGTAAGAGGGGGAAAGATAGGGACCTGGATGACGGAAGAGAAGCAAGAAGAGAGGGGGAAAAAAACGGCTGACTGGGGAAGAGAAAGGTGAGATGCCATGAAATGGAAAAAATGGCTGGTCTCTGAAGTGGTGGTCCGTGCATGTGTGAGAGAGAGAGAGAAGCAGAAGGGGGTGCAAGCCTCCCCATTCTCCAGGGTGGCCGATCGGGTTCCCAGCTCATTTCAGAAGAGCTGCTCTCCTGCACAAAGGCCACACTCGTCAAAAGAAAATTAATTACCCACAGTCAACACCAAAACCGCTGGGGTTCGAGTCGTTAAAACACTTAAGTGATTTAATGAGTAAATGTACAAGGCTTTGATTACAGCAGTTGGCTCCTGAAGGTGTTACCCCCAATCTCACCCCCTGGTAAATCCCACATGCATAGTTCTCACACGAACCAATTGCACTTGACCCCAGAATCCCACGAAGGTGAAACTTCAGCACTTTCTTTCTGTAACTCGGTAAACAGTAGGCTACGTCCACTGGGTCCCACATCCACTGTGGCCTTAACGACTTCCATTAGCTCGTCTCCGCCCAAACCTTTTTATGCACGTTTATTCAAGTCAATTTTAGATGCCAACATCAAAATATAAATAACAATGTGTGAATTGCATTTTAATCGACTAGGCTATTTAAGCAGAAAGGACAAGTGAGCAATCAGTCTTTTTCGTAATAACGGCACTTGGGGAAGTAAGGTGGTAAGAAATGCTTTTACTACATTTGCGGTTATTAGGGTTAAGTACCGCACTCATAAATGGTATACAATGAGATGCATGTTAGCCTGTTTTCAATCAACATTTTCCAAGACTTTGACTTTACGAGCAAACGCAGGCGTTACGCTTTTCCTTCACAAATTCGGTTCAGCCAGTTTTAGTTCTGGCAATTACTGAACTCGCCAAAACTGCCTTTGTGAAGAAAAAAGAATACGGTGTTCACTAGTCATTATTCAAAAAATAAGGAGAAATGCTGATTGAATCACACCTCATTATTCTTTGAAGCGTTGAATGATGCATTGTAACGGAAATATACTAACGAGTCTATAAGGAGTGGTTATTGGTTAATGGCCTAATCGGTAAATGGCCTAATTGGTGGATATTGAGGTGAGTTTCCACCTCGTCACTGTAAAGCGCTTCGGGTTGCCGGGCGGTGAGAAAAGCGCAGCTCAGCCCTCTGGCCGACAGCCAAGAGGAGAGAAGCTGAGCGTCGACCGACTGCACCCCTTCCACGAAGGAAGGCGGGGCTGGCGCGCGCCCCTCCTGAGTCAAAGCATCGCAACGGGACGGGCCGACAGTCACGAAAGGGTGTTACAAAAAAAAAACATGACTGGCCGAGGCGGGGCTGGGATTACGGCGGGCCCCTGACCTGCAGAATCGGGGAGTGAGGGAGCAAAGGGTGAGTGGAAGAATGAGGGAACGAGGGAGGATGAAGGGAGGGGAAAAGCACAGGTGTCCTGGGAACGAGGGAGAGCCCAGGAGGGAGAATCACCAGGGGCCCCGAGCAGGGGGGAGCGGGACGGCCGCCCAGTTGGCTCCAAAACGGCATTCCTTAAAAGGGAACATTCCTTTAGAGAGAGTGTCACATCTTTTTTTAATGCCTTAATTTTTTTCTCACAAGTTCCCTCAGCGGCTGCTGCTATCATCTCGGGACGGTGTAAACAGACACGCGCGCTCCTGCGAAGCGTGACGGCAGGCAGCGCTCCTTATCACGGTGCGGGGTGCGGGGTGCGGGGTGCGGGGTGGGATCGTTCGGACACAAGCGGGAGGTAAACAAGCGGACTTGTGGGCACCCACTTGACCAGCAGGGGTCGCCAGTGCGTGATGAGATGCTGTCATCTGAGCAGACTAAAACCCTCCCACCCCTGGGCTGAAGCTAACCCCCTGCCCGTGGGGCTCATCCACACACTGGAACAGAGCCTTAACAGTTACCAGACTGTAGGGCTCATCCACACACTGGAACAGTGCCTTAACGGTTACCAGACTGTACGGCCCATTCACACATGGGAACAGCGCCTTAACGGTTAACAGACTGTAGGGCCCATTCACACACTGGAACAGTCCTAAACAGACACCAGACCGTGGGGCCCATCCACACACTGGAACAGAGCCTTAACAGTTACCAGACTGTAGGGCCCATTCACACGTGGGAACAGCGCCTCAACTGACACCAGACTGTGGGGCCAATCTACACTGGAACAGTGCCTTAACGGTTACCAGACTGTGGGGCCCATCCACACACTGGAACAGTGCTTTAACAGACACCAGAGTGTGGGGCCCAATCACACACTGGAACAGAGCCTTAACAGACACCAGACTGTGGGGCCCAACCACAGCAGAAGTTTCCCTTACCAGAATGAGCTACCCAGCAGCCTCAGATGTCACATCTTATAAGAGAACTTGTTACTTTGGCCACATACTTCTCAACATTCAGGTGAAAATCGTTTGGAAATGCAATGTCCTTTACCACCGTGAGTACAATTTTGCAGACTTCACAAACACTGAGAGTTATGAATTCAAGCAGGGTATGTCGAGTCTCCAAACCAGTGCCCCCCAACCCTGTGCCTGGGATCTGCCGTCCTGTAGGTCTTTAGTTCTACCCTAATTTGGCACGCCTCATTCTACTAATTAGCAGCTCAACGCGATCTCTAGCTGTTGAATGAGGTGTGCTTTGTTAGGGTTGGAGTGAAAACCTACAGGATGGTAGATTTCCAAAAACAGGGTTAGTTATCACGTCTCTAAACACATAACTAACATACCCATTTTATACTCCCACAAAACCACCAGTTACCCTTCATATCACCAGTGATTTTGAGTGCAGTGCAAAACAGTGTCAGAGGAATGTAATGGTTTTCAGAAGCAGGGCGGTGGGGTAACTTTATCAGCTGAAGCCAGCTCTGCGTTCTGAAAGTGCGACCTTGCTTTCAGTTTACCGTGTGAAATAGCTGCCGGGTAGAGAGTCGCTTTTGTTTTCATGCACCAGTCGCATACTATTACCACAGCACATAAATTCTTTATCTGTTAAGTTTTCAACTTAAAACCTGTCACTAATAAGAACAGGTCAATCAGCTCATCTAGGCTCACCATTTACCTGCTAATCTAAAGAGAGCTCTATCTGACTGCCAGTAGCCATACCTGCATGCATCATGTCCTGCTCGAGTTAAGCAGGTTAGAGTTTCTATTGTATGGGAGAAGAGCTGGGAAAACCTGCGTGTTGCTGCACCGTGACTGCATGACCAGCAGGGGGCAGTCTTCCCCACCCACTCTGATGCTCCACACCTTCCTTTCGGAAAGCAGAAGTTCCCAGGTGACTTACCTGTAGTTGCATTTCACCGCCTCAAGCACCTCACTTCATCCTCAGATCTTCAGCAGATCTATATTACATTGCATTTATTTGGCAGACGTTTTTATCCAAAGCGATGTACGCTATGTGCGTACCAAAGGTCATTAGAACAACTACGAAACACAGGTCTGATTAGGTACTAGTCATTTTGTAAAATTATTCATAGCTATGAACACATTAAAGTTCAGTTCCCCCAGTGGACATTACTCTGACCTAACCGTCGCTAAGTCAAACTAGGAGGCACGAAAAGCTACAGCATCAAGACAATGATACAAAGATCTGAGGATTAGGAAGCGTGCCGCGTTTACAGTTTCAGTGTTAATGTCCGATCCAATGCTAGTCGCATTTAGCGCCCAAGCTCATTTTCAAGCGTCAATGAAAAGCACGTTGTTAGTAGCTCGCCGTAGTTCCCACGGAAACGCCGCAGGTTCCGGGACAGAATCGCTGGCGACGCCACCGTCAGTGACCATCATTCATGTCGTTTCAACTTCCAAAATTCAAAGTGCAGGGGCCCACAGGGACGTGGCATGCTGGACCGTTGCGTTAAATACTGCAACATGCGACAAGCAGGGAATACTGAGAGAGGAAATGCCGTAAATGACATCGCTCCTCCAGGAATACCGCATTAACAGGAAGCTGCATTTAATACAAAGCAGAATCAATACAGGAAACCAACAGAATACATACCTGATAACTATCAGTTATTGATATTTTATGACAAATTATATAATTATTCACATAAATAATATATCATAAAGTTGATGTAGCACATTCACAAGCATCATGGACATCAAATTTCGATTATGGGCAGATTTTGAAGACTAATTTGCATTGGCTTATGTTTCTGGAAATGAAGAGTCGTGGAAATGAAGAGTCAAAAAAGCCATCAAAGGCAAAGCCCTTGATTTTCTCATCAGTTGAAAGGGACTGAGGGTTGCATCACACTACCAGGACGTCAGTAGTCAAAAACCCACAGCAACTTCATTTTGAAATTTATTGGATATTCTGTTCCATTGTCTAGACCTTTTTTTTTTTTTTTTTTTGTTACAGCGCATTGGCTGAAACAAACAAAAAACAAAACAAAAAAACAAATCAAAAATATAACATCATACATTCACTACAGTTTCCCCTGAATCTCAACTTATGATCAAAATATTTAAATGCATCCTTTTTAACAGTAGTTGATTTTCCAAGTAAAGAGTTCAGTCGTGAATATACTGTACAGTTGTCATTCTTTGAATTATTCTTCTCAAATTTCCAAGCCCCTCCACCCCCCCCCAAACCCCCCAAAAAAACCCCACCCCCTTGTACACTCAACAGAACTCTTGCAAGTAAAAGACAGTTAACTATACAGTGAGGATAAAATAGCATTCGTTTATAGCGCCTTGTGAGGGTTTTTTGTTTGTTTGTTTATTTTAAACCAAACAGACCTCATTCATCGATCAAGCTAAAGTTAAAAAAAGACAAGCTTTTAACTTTTAAAAGGAAACAAAAACTTTAGAAATTATTCAAACAGAATACCATGCTCTTACACTGTTACCTGTGTCAGACGGCCAGGTATCAAAAGATTAAGTCCTGAAAGAGCAGAGGCTTCTGAAATGCATGTAGAGTACACGCTGCTGTCGCCGCCCTGCTGGCGAAACAGAGAGCAACTCTGCGAGGGAGGGGCGGGGGTAGGAGGGTGGAGTAACCACAAAGATAGCCCTTTTGGCTTCTGTTGAATACATTTTTTGCATTGTACCCATATATATATTTTTTGGACTGGCCGGTATTCTGTTGTTTTTTAAGCGACACATTTGAGCAGGAATGAGAAAACGCCACAGTCGACTGAGAATGCAAACCAGCGAATCAGAACTTGGTTTAACCTACTTGTCTACCTCACAGTTTTGTGCGCTACCATGACAATCGAGACTGCGGCTGCGGCTAAACCAACTCGGAAAACACCGGCGCTCTTCCTCGCTGGCTCGAGAGCGAAAGTCGTAGCGTGCACGCTTTCTCAGTCCGCGGACAACGCGCTTCGAGAAATCGTTAAAAAAGGAAATGGGAAAAATTTAAAATAAAAAATAAAAAAAACGAACAAAAACAAACAAGACATTTACCATGTGCACTCTGACCACTGCATGATCGATCGACGCCTAGCCAAAGGAAAAGACGGAAAGACGTGCGTGTAGTCCAAACAGTACTACCCTGCAATCCCCACAAACTGGCACCTCGTCAGTCCGAAGGCGGGAAACGTCCTCCGCGATTTGAGGAAGAGAGAAGCTAGCAGAGTAAAACGTGAAACATACCGGAGCACAGCTGGGCTGACCCACAGTGCAACCCAACATACTGGGCCTTTCTTTACGCAAAAAATAAAAATAATAAATACTCTCTGTAAAGCTGCTAAAATGGCCGTGCTCCACCAGACATCATGATGGGAAGGATGGGGGGGGGGGTTAAGCAGACCAGGATTTATTTTCATTTCAACAAGTGGGGGTGGGGGGGTGGGGGGGGTGAGTGGCTGTGGCCTGTGGAGAGGGGGTAGTGCTGGGTGTGGGTGGGGGGTTGTTCAATCTTCACCTGTAAACATGCAGAACCGTTAGCCTGCGGTACGACCCCCCCGCACTGGGTCTGCAGAACAGTTGCTAGGGTACCGCCCCCTGTAATCGAGAGAGGATGGGGGGAGGGGCTGGGGGGCTGGAACCGACCTCAACAACCAGAGGAGGGCCACATCAAAACAAGTCTCATCTGCTAAAAAACTTTCCGATACGCAAGGACCTGTGTCTGTGTCAAAATGCTAACCATTATAAACCGATCCAGACCTGCACGTGTGGGGGAGGGGTATATAGCCTAATTATAACACACAATAATCAAAATCTTCTAATGTTAAGACAGTAAAGGACGGCATTAAGGAAAATAAAACCCAGCCTGAAACAGCTTTCAAGCAATTCTATCCACCTGCAAGTCACCGTAAGATGACACTGAGGCAGCAAAACCCACTAATACAGGACTAACGTTCATCTGAGGGAAACCGCTCACATTTCACCCTGAGGGGCAATCAGCAAAATAATAAAGAAGAAAAAAAAAAAGAAAAATAATATTTTAACAGCCATGAACACACAGACTCAACAAATAAAATGATCTTATTGGACAACGAAACTGAAAAAGAAATTGGTCCAATACCTGCCAAGGTGATATCGTGCCAATTAAGGTTGGTTTTGGTAAATGGTTTTGTATCACAGCCATGAATAAACGCTTTATCTAAACGGGTGGTTGTAGCCAGAAGTTCCTGTAGCCCAGGCTATTTACACTACCTGCATTATGTGCGCATATACTCTAAAAATACTTTATTTTATACAATGCATTTCTCTGTCAATGGGACATTCCATAGAGATGGGGTACAGTACTGTTGATCAAACGCAGCTCCCAGAATCGCCGGGGAAAGGGAAGCCACCAAAAAAACTCGGCCCTTCTGTCTTTCTTTCTTTCTGCTGCTGCCGTTGCCGTCGTCGTCGGGTTTGTCGTCGTCGTCGTGGTGGTGTCAGGGTTTGGGGTTGTTTGCGCTTTTTTTTGCCTCACTGCTCGTTCGCAGCACTGGTGCCTCGAACCTGACCTGATTTACGAAGCTGAGAGACAGAGAGAGAGAGGGGGGGGGGGGCAGGGGGAGAGATGGAGAGGGAGAGAGACAGCGAGAGGGAGAGAGAAAGAAAGAGAGATAGAGGGAGACAGGGAGAGAGGGGGGGAGGGGGTTAAGGGAGAGGAAAGAGAGGGTCACAGAAAGGGAGAGAGTGAGAAGGGAGACCAAGAGAAAGGAAAGAGACAGAAAAAGAATGGGGGAGAGAGAGAGAGCCAAGAGAGAGGAGAGAGGGAAGAAGGGGGATTGAGAGAGTGAGAACATAAAGAGAATGTGAGTGTGAAACGGAGAAAGCCAGAGGGAGCGAGAGTGAGGTGAGAGAGAGTGAGGGGGGGGGGGGGGGCAGACAAAAGCAATTAAAATCAGGGTTAATGGGAAAGACTAGAACAGGGACCACCACCATCTGTGAGAGGCTTGGAACTGAGCACTGAACTAAGCCTGCCAGAGACAGAGCTGCAGACACTAAACCTGACCTACCACTCACTTACCCAGACACTTATCCTGGCCATGCCTGCATTATCAGCTCTGGCCATTATGTGGAGGTCGGGCAGGTCGGTGTAAAACTGCAGGACTTTCCCTCCCCCGAAATCTGCCACAGGTCTCTGTGGGGCCCGACCCTGTCACAGGGCCCATCTTACAGGCTCCTGAACCACACCGCCAGGTTACCACCCCACACGTCCAATCCCCCCCTCTCTTTCTCTCTCTCCCCCCTCTTATCCCTTTATTCCTCACATTCAGGACTTTCCCTCCCCCCTCCTTTCCTTCCTTCCTTTCTCCCTCCCTCCCTCCCTCCGCTCCTCTATCGTGGGGCAGGCTTTTTCCAAGTGCAGAACAGTTAACCCTCTGGGTCTGTCAGGACATTCCGGGGCGCTGCAGCGCCCCCGCTGGGGTGTTAGTACGCATGCCACGAAACACAAAGGTCAAGCGAGAAACTTGTGTAGTTAGTACCGCACGTACAGCAGGCACCCTCACCCCCCATCCCCTAGTACCCCACCACCAATCCCACCCCCCCCACCCCATCTCCCATTAAAAGTCATTTTACAAGGAATATCTTTCACAGTAACATGAGACATGAAGTTTCACAGACAAAAAAACCCCAAAACATGTCATGCAATCGCAGCAATCCGGGATTTGCACTGTTCAGTTCTGCGATGCTGCCACCTGCTGGTGACAGTGGGAGGAGCTGTGGTGGACCCTGCGGCGGCGGCAGTGGGGTCTCTTCAGAGCAGCGGATGCAGACTGACTGTAGAAGGGACCCTTCTGGAAGATTCTTCCCTGTTACTCAGCTGGTATACGTACGTACGCGGCTATGAAGGGACTTTCTCCCCCCCACGCCCAAGTATCTTGGAACAGAAAGTGATTAAAAAAAAATGTGCTCAAAGTTTTCAAAGTCTGGGGATTTTGAAGTTAAACTTTGAGCAGCTTTGTGCTCAGTGCAGAATGTCTCATTGCTTGAAGAAGCCCCCTTTGCCGTTTTCCACAGAGTACACTTCACCCTTCACAACACCGTCACACACAAACCCATGCGAGAGATGAAAATGTGCAAGAAATGCACACGTACGCATGCATGCACGCACGCGGACACACGCACGTACACACGCACGCACACACGCACGCACACAATGACAACAGATAAACCAAATGCCGAGGATCGGCTCAAGGCAGATGGACGTGGCCTCAGGATAGAGGTGTACAGCTGGTGAGAGACAAACAGAGACCGTGAGTGGCATACACACACACACACACACACACACACAATGCTTCCACTGAGCCGAGAAGGACTGGCAGGGTTTCACTGGCACAGTGCAGTATACACACATTACTACCGCATCGTATGCACCACTACGATCTGCAGACAGACATGCCTGCGTTTGGGTGTGTCCACTCAGGTTTACAGTAATCGTAAGGGGTGGGTAACCCTGGTCACCAAAGAGCCGCAGGGCGTGGCCTGGTTCTGTTCTCACCTTCTCAACAGCCGGTATAGTCAAAACAGCCTAAATACCTCTGCACAGGTTGAGTGTTGAATTTTGGAATTCTACATTTTATACATGAATACAGTCGAACCAATCGCGGAAATTGAATAGCTATTAGTATATTCATCATGCTGAACATTTGAAATGATTATATCATTATAAATATTGTTTTATAATTGCAGATTTTTGTTTCTAGTTTTGCGGTGGTCCAGCTGCAGAAAAGGCACATTTATAGGTACCCTGCTGCTGACCTCACTGGGGCTACAGATCACTTAAGCGACATGTTGTGCGCTGAATGGTGCTCTGAGTCTTCAGCTGGCTCCAACAAGGCAGAAACCTTTTTATTATTATTTGTTTTAGTCCCATATGGGGGAGGGAGGCGAGGTCTTCCTTCACTGGGCCCAAAATGTGCAAGCGTCTTTTCCAAAAAGCTTTTTTTAGAACGACATTATTTATTTTCCTCATTCAGGAATGTGTAAACATTCAAGTACAATATATTATCACGACATATACGGGACATGCATTTCGGTTCACTTCCTTGGCAGTGCGCACGGTCGTGTATTTCTCAGCATCAGGAAACCGTTAAGTTCAACGCCTAGGGGAGCGTAACGTGAGGCTGACGAAGTCTGGATTACCGTTCGCATCGTGGACACACACAAATCTGCACGCGTTTCTCAGGAACTGCAGCGAACCCCACCCTGTGTGTTTGACTGCCAGCGCTGAACGTGAATAGATACACAGCCCCCGCTGCCTTGCCCCAGAGGCTGCAGTGGAAGCACGGCGGTGGACCCAGAGCGAAGGACGAAACGGACAGGCGAAGGCGGGAGGGAGACGCCCGTCACTGGCCCCTCCCCTCCCCAGACTTACTCGGCGTGCCCCGGCCCTACGGTGGGCGGGGCTACTCCTCGGCGGCCGTGGTGCCCCGCACGGAGCCCTTCTTACGCATCTAGACGCAAAACGAGACCGTCAGCGGGCCAATCAGAGGCCACCCCCACCCGGAGGGAGGGGGAGGGGGGGAGGGGTTAGTAAGGGGCCGGGAAACCAACCCGCGGAGAGCCCCTCGGTGCGAGGGGGCGGGGGGTTGGCGGAGTCGGGCCCCGAATCCGGGATTCCTGGTTGGCCGGGCGTTAGTACACATCATCACAGAAAGAGCACGACAAACCAGGAAGGACAAGTGGGGGGGGGGGGGGGGGGGGGGGGGGGCAAGTGGGAGGGGCCTGCAGAACTGAGTGGGCGGGTCAGGGGCTGCACCACTCCTCCTACACCACCAAACATGGGAGGCGTTTAATTCAGGAGGAAGTCCATCTTTAAACATGAGCTCCTGAACCGTCCTTTCTGAGCATGTGACTAAAAATTTGCCCAATGAGAGTCGCTAGGCTGAACCACATCACTTGGTTTTAGGGGTGTGTTTATTTTTTTTTTTTAGCCTCACAAGTTCTGCAGGCCACACCTCCTACACCCCTACAGAATGGATCAGTTTGGGGGCCCAACATGCACACAGCAGCTACTTTAAACAGAGAGGGGAGGGAGATGGGAACAAGGAACAAACCACTTCTTTCAACTACAGGGGTGTGGGGCTCATAGCAAACCAAAGATTGTTCAGGAAAATGTAAAGAAAAGGGAAGTGCAGTATGGCGATTAGGGAACTGCAGAGACGTGTGTTCCGTTTGTGTCGCTGTCGTCGTGCCCTGGAGCGAGGTGCTCAACCCGAAATGCTTCAGCGAAATACACAGCTGTGTAAACAGACTGTATCTAAAGAATGTGAGCTCTGTATAAGAGCGTCTGCTCAACACCTAAATGTGGTGTAATAAAAAACATATATATATAACCCACGGTGCTCAGCACCCAATGAATGCACAGCGTTCCCTCGTTATTCTGATAGCGAAATGGACAGATACCAGGCAAAGGCCCAGCACTGTAAAGCAATAGTGTTTTTCTAGAGGGCCGCGTCATGACTGAGGCCACTTATAACTGTGACATAACTGGGGTCTAGGGTGCACTGTACTCGACACACAGCTGAAGAGGGGGGGGGGGGGGGGGTGCATCACACACGACTGCGGAAAATTCCGGAAATCCACGCAAATTTCAAAATTAGCACAAATAAAAAACAAACAAACAAACAAACGTACAAAAAAAAAAAAAAACGGGTGGGGAAACTCAGTGGAGGGGCTTAAAAATAAGCAGAATAAAGTAAACATCACAAAGGTCACGAGCACGTCAGTGTGAGCGTATGAGGAAGCCTTGCGGCACAAAGCCAGCCGCTGCGCTTCAATAATGCACAGAACACACTGCAGAGACGCATTCATTTACACCAGGGGCGTGGGGGGGTGTTTGGGCTGACCTAAACTGAGCAGCGCTCAAAAACTCTTACACAAACTTTACTCAGCGTCTGGGGGAAGGAGAAAAAACATTTTTTTATTGCCGTTCCCCTACGAGAAGCGACGTCTGCTTGGCCGAGAGGATCGCCGAGCTCCCTGAGGGCCGAGGGATTTCGTAAAGTTGACTGAGTGCGTTCGTATCGTCTTTCAGCGCTGAAGGAAACAGCGTTCGGGGAGGGGGGGGGGGGGGGTGGGGGGGTATGGGGAGGTGGAGGAGGAGGAGGAGGAAAAAATTTGGGCCAGAAAGCTCATCCCCAGCTCGGGCTGAAATGGATCGCCCCGGGAACGCGCTCAACACAAATAACGTGCGAGCGCATGAACAGAGGGGCACGGCGCGGCGTAGAGAATGTTCCGGAGCTGCCAGCCCCGGCCCCGGCGCAGCCGGAGCAGCTGGAGCAGCCGAAGCAGCCGGCGCAGCCGGAGCAGCAGTACGGAACCGATTACAGCCTCGTCCGCACCCCGCTTTACGTGCGGGAAGAAACGGGGGCGGTTAGGGGAAGCGTTCCGCAGAGCGTGCGGTCATGTGACACCGCCCATGTGACGCCGCACGGCCCCACGCCTGGCGGGACGTGGAGGGGAGCGAGCGGGAACGAGTCGGACTGACCAGGGTTCTTCTGCATGACCAGCGTTTGGGTTCTCTAGCGGTGTACTTTGAACATCATTAACAATTAACAACTTTCTGGAAAAGTAAAGTACGCTCCTACCCCTAACACAAATTAAAGGTTGACTATCTGAATACTGACTGAGGCCAGGTGCTGTCAAAGCGATTCTGATGGGAGCCAACTGGTTGGTTTGGCGTGGACGGTCAGAGGTGTGGTGACAGAGTGTGTGTGGGGGGCATACCTCCTCCAGCTCCTTTTGCGTCTCGTCCTCCATACGCCTGATGTCCTCCATGGTGAGCTCCACCCAGCCGTCGATCCAGCAGAACAGCTGCCGATGGAAGTTGGTGAAGATTCTCTTCTCTTGCTGAAGGGGGGGGGGGGGGGGGGGGCAGGTTAAAACCGCGATCGACTCCATTCTTTTAGACTAGCGATCACGATTATAAGTTGCAGTTACATCCATGACATCATTACGTGCTGTGATGGGATGGAGGGGATCCCCGCACACAGGTAGAGAGACAGGAAGACGTACCTGATGGATGAAATTCTCTATTTTGCTCTGCAGGCCCCACCACTTGAACTTGACAGTGACAAGTTTGTACGCGCACATGTGAGGGCATTCAGGCGTATTCTGCAGCTCTTCCTGTTATAAAGACACACACACACACACACACACATAAAGATGAGAAATAAGAAAGACACTCTTTAAGAGGCAAACACACATGGACACACACACAAAGGCACAAAAGTGCACTCACATTTCTTTCTTGTGTTATTCACACAGTAGCCATAAGCTCCTTGCAATGAGGCACTGCTCCCATCTGCAGATGAACTGTGACTGCTGTCTCTGTCAGCCAGAACCACAGCCCAGACCGAGTCTGCCCTATTAAGAACCAGGACATTCCCTCTGCACTACATTTCTCCATTCCCTTCACCTTTTATCATTTTCCAAGGAACCGCTTGAGAACTGTGAACTTAAGACTGCTTAAGTGATCAGCTGAAGGACATTCTGTAATATCGCTGCGGTTTGGTGTTTGATGGGAGAGATGACAGCCATGCTGCTCATCCATGCAAACTGCGGTTAATGAACGAGCCCCTCGGTCTCAGACTGAATGCGGACCGCGCCAGGCCCAGCTGTGGGCGGTAGCTCCTTTTGAATAACGTGCTACCATCACCTGCATCGCCCAAGTTGTGGGAGGGTTTAGTTGGTAAAGGGTCCACGTTTCATCGCTATCTAGCGACCCCCACAGGTCGATCGGGCGCCTGTGGACTGCATGCTAAAGCCACATACGAAAGGTCTTCCTCTGACTCCACTCTGTGAAAACTTAGCGGTGGTCTGCAGTGTGAAAAGAAGCAGCTGGCAACACCACGTGTTTCGTAGAAGAACTGGGGATATCTACACTCTCCTGAACCGGCAGTGCGGTTTGCACATGAAAATGGCTGCGGTTGCAGATAGCTGGCCATTCCAAATGAGGGTGGGATTTGGACATGCTCAGACCCATGTCCAAATAAAAAATACATTAAAAAAAAAAAAAAAAAACACCAAGAACCTGAACTAAGTGAGCCAGCCTGCTTCCAACTTCTCTGGTTTCCATTCAACTGGCACTCAATGAAGTAAAGGGACCTGGCTGTTCTGACAAAGAGATTTCTTTGAAGATCAGAGATGTCATTTTTGTTAGATTATTCAAGAAGTACTGATTTTGCAGACGCTGAAATTTGATTTTGCAGCTGAACACTCATGCAGAAGCTCTTAAAATGTGTGTGTGTGTGTGTGCTGAGGACACAGCCATCGGCTGGGACAGGGTCTGAAATGGACTATTTCCTGGAAAAGCTCATTTATGAAAAATCACTAAGTTTTTCCCTGCAGGATTCACCCACCCCCCCTCCCCCACTCCCTCAGACCAAAGATCTAGTATCAGTCTGCCCTGACCTCCCACCACTTACTGAAGCACTTTCATTCTGACCCTGGATCAGTCAATCGGCCCAAGAAATCGACCTACAGCGTGAAGAACGTGAGAAGTATACACACCACATAAGAAGGGGTGGCCTGTCCGTCACACCGTCTCCATAGCAATCCCATTTCTGCGGTCCTAACTGAAGCAGTGCGATGACAACGCAATTCATCCGGTGCTATCGCCCGACTTACTAACGTCCATGACACCTCTTTCCCACCACCCCTCCCAGTTAACCAATCGTTTCATGACACCTCTCTCCCACCGCCCCTCCCAGTTAACCAATCGTTTCATGATGCAAGCTTTCGACAAGCTTTCCCCCACCCCACCCCACCTCCAAATAATGCTACCCAGAAAACCTTCTGTTGCAGGCCTGGAGAATTTGGATTAGCAGGATTAGCTGCATTTAAAAAAAAGAAGAAGAGAAACAACAACCGTAGTAGGGGAGCTTCGCATTTTGCTCCCAGACAAAAGAGGACATCTTCAGTGGGCTGACAGTCTAGGTGTGTGTGCTTGTTAAGATAGACAAGGACCTCCTACGCCTGCCTACAAGCAAGAGAGAGACAGGGGTGCGGGGGGGGGGGGGGTAAACTGCTCTTTCTGTGCGGCTTGAAAGGAACCTTTCCCATTCTCAGTTAACCTGAAGTTACCTTTTTTCCATCACACTTTTCAGGTGTTTCCCCCACCACCAAGTTGTCTGAGAAAAACAGGGTTCCGGGGGGAAAAAAAACCTGGCAACACAGTGCTGCTGGCGGCTGGCTGCGCGTTTCTACAATAACAAGCCGTTCCTGTAACTCGGAGATATGAGGGGCTGGGATGAGGGAATGTCGGAATGCCGCAGACTGCCCTGGCCAGAGGGTGGGGGGGAGGGGGGTTCTGTGCAGGTGGGAGGTGTCGCTGTGGGGGGCGGGACCAACGGCGAAAACCCAGAGAGAAAAACCTGCCAATACTTCACTGGGTGTAGTTTACGATGCATTCACCAGCTGAGCTCAAAACGTATTAACCAAAGGCCACAGAAGGCAGTCACAGGGCTAAAGAACACAGCAAGACTGTTTACTCTGGTCCGAGTGGAGATCCGGATATCAGAGTGGGTAAGAGAGACCCAATGAGGTGACAGGGCGGTCTTCCTTTTGATTAGTTTACATAGTGATTGACAGCTCGTTGTAGCTCCACCCATTACAGGGTTCATGACACCTCACCCTCCCACCACTGGCCTTAACCCCTGGAAAAGAGAGTGCAGGAGTGATGAAGTGAAAGAGGGGAACAGAGAGATCACGTACGAGCCTCTCTAAAATAGCAGATCCTGTACACCCTGCTTTTTGGCAGGAGGGGTTATTTTCCTCCCCCAAAAGCAAACTCGCAGAAGCAAAGCGGGGATTTGTCTTCATTAGACGGCGCCTTCAGCTTGGCTCCGCCCCATTTGCGGGCAGTTTGTTGTTTCTGGACGGGGGCCCGGTCGTTACCTTCCAGTTGGGCCCCAGGGGGCCCCGGCCGGTCTTCTCCGACTTGAACAGCGCGGGGTCCTCCTCCTCCTTGTAGTCCTGCAGGAAAAATAAACACAGAGAGAGGGAGAAAAAGGTGGAGTTACACTTGGGTTGCCATGGTTACACGTGACTAGATGAAAAATAAACTGTTCTGGCTGCGGACTGGCCAGACCTGAGCTCCCATACTGTCTCCCAGACACAGGGTGCAGTGTTCCTCTTAGTCCATAGGTCAAGCAAAAGAAAAAAATGCTTATAAGGTTTTAGGAGTAGGGTACAAACCCAGGTCAAGGTCATGACCTCACACAGTGGCAGGAGAATGAGATTCCCTTTCCAGAAGCTCGAGCGATGGCCACTTCAGACAGCGCACTCGTCTGATTGGGTACTAATTTACCCGCCGTTTTTCAAACCCTCACACTGCCACCCTGAGGGCCTCCAGGAGCAGCTTGCGTGTGTGTACTGTTAGACCCGCCTGACCAATGAGTGTACAACAAAGCGGGGAAAAGCACTGGAGAACAGCAGCTCCGAACTGCACGCACAGCGTGGTGGCAGTGTAGTAGTATAACGGGTAAGGAGCTGGTCTTGTAACCTAAAGGTCATAGGTTCGAGTCCTGAAGTACCCTTAGGTACTTATCCTGTACTGCTTCAGTATATAGTATAAATGGACGCAATATAAATGCTATGTAGAAAAGTCTCTCTGGATAAGAGCGTCTGCTAAATGCCTGTAATGTAACAGCGGAGGGACAGACGGACAGACAGACAGCGTTCAGCAGCGGCTGACCCCTCTGGACACATCGCTCTCTTTTAATAACAGAGGGAGGCGCGGGGAGAAGCCCTGTCATAAGAAAAAGGGCGGGAAACACACATGGCTTAAGCTAACGGGGACCCCCGTTTTTAAATAAATCACCCTCTGCCCGAAGGCAGAGGCCGATTTTCAGGGTCAGGAGCAGGCAGGAAAGAAAGGAAACAAAAAGCCGGCAAAGGTGATGCTTTTACATTTCCACCCGAAGGCTCCACCCCAACCGAGGTTCCTGCCCCTAGCAACGCGGCTTCCCCGCGTGGCGCCAACAAGCGTGGCGTGCGCACGGATACGCGCCGGTCCCGGTTACCCCCCGCCCGCACGCACAGCCGCGCCTCGGCCCGCGGGTTCAGCAGCGCCCGAGCCACGGGGGATTCGTCCCGATTATCTGGCAACCCGATCCCGGGCTGCAGCCCCCTGCCGTACGGAGAGAGAGAGAGAAGCCAGAGCGCTGACCCCCAGCGCAGCCTGGGAAGCACTCGCACAGGCACGGCGAGGTTAAACTGCGCTGACCAGAGACGCACACAGTACTGAGCTAAGGGAGACCCAGAGACACACGTAGACACCCCAACAACCACAGGTTAAACAGCACAGAAAGAGTGGCGTACACGCTGAACTAAAAGAGACTCAAACAGAGACTCAGACTGAAATGAGAGACTTAAATAGCAATGCCACACTGTCACACGGACTCTATGAAGCGACAGTCAGGAAAGGCCGTTTGCAGCCCGGGTCGCACCATGGTGAGGCAGTGCTTCATGTCTCCCCGCGGAACACCCCTGAAGTCTCGCTTTGGATGTTCCTCACACTAGTTCTGTTGTGCTATGTCACAGCTGCAGGAATGTTCCATTCAAACAACGGGGGGGGAGGGGGGCGGGATCATACCAGCCTCCTCCTTCTTGAATGTACATGGTCATGATTGCACACACGCACACGCACACGCACACGCACATACACACACACACAGACACACACAAACACAATACTGCAGCTGTACACAACACTGCTCCTGGAGAGCCAGAAAAGAACTCCCTGAGAGAATTGTTTAACCTGTGCTGCGTGTCTGCATGCAGCGTGGCCTGACAGGTGGTCATTTGGATTAACCGGGCCTCCAAATTGATCCAATTACACATTTAAAGGTAAAAAGGCAGAACCAGAGAAGTGCTAGCCAACCCCAAAACACTGGGACACCTCCTCACCCCTTTAACACAGAAGCGGGAGTAAAGCGCTTGGAGACGAGGTTGATCAACTAAAAGACAACGTTGCTGCAACGTTGTTTCAATGCTGCGAGGATGCAGCGTTCTGAGCTTCAGCTGGGCGTCGACATCGCACGCAACAGGGCCAAAAGTCAGTGTGTGCTTCCCCAGGAGAACGCCCACATGGGTGGGGAGGAGGAGCAGGCCACAGAGGAGTCAAAGAGGAGTAGCCTGATTGCCCCTCCCACCACCCCCCAGTGACGTCTGCATGCTATTGCTGACCTGCCTTTACTGATCAGTGTTCCCCCAGCCCCTGGATCGACCCCTCCCAAACTGCCCCGTGGAGATTTGGTGGTGTGCACCGGCCTGTGCACGTCAGGGTCCCCCACCCCCCCCCGAACAGGGGCAATTTCACATGTGCGACTCAGGGGGTGAACTTGCCAGGTTGGACTGGGCCTGAACAATATAAACATTGATCTTTAATTTTTTATTATAACAACTGAACAGACACGTGTACTTAGCCAGGCAGCCAGCTTAATGTAATGAATCTATTCCTGAGTGCTACCCCTTTAATTTGACATTATTATTTTAGTACATTTTAAAATGACAGATTAACTGCAGCCTAAATGAATCCTTTCTGATATTATTGTAATATTACTTCTGGTGATTTGGAATGTTTTACGTTGACAGCAGAGGAAGACTGGCGTGTTACTGCTGAGGATTTCTTGGGGGGGGGGGGGGGGGGCACAGCACGCCAAGCCACAAGACTGCAGCTCTGGGCGAGGGCGTCCGTGACGTCGCTAATCCTCCGTTTTTTAGGTCTTTCATTCCGCCTTTCACTGGCGGTATCGTGAAAGCACGCCCACTGCAGCCCGTCTGTCTTATTTACAGACAGGCACGGTACAGACAGCCTCCTGTCGGTGCCTTGGAAACCAGAGGACCCAGCTTGGAACACCCCCTGGCCTTAAGTCTCCCTGGTATCCCTGACGACGTGAGACCCGGCCGGGCTTCCAGGAGGCCGAGACAGAACAGCTTTTTAAAAAAATTTCTTTTATTTTCCCGCTCAATGACCTGGTGCAATGACCTTTGACCTGCGGTTGGCAGACGGGAACCCTCGCCCGAGGCGCGAAGCATCCCCCCACCCCCCTGCTCAATCCCGCGAGCTCACGCTTAGCGGCGGGATTAGCGGTGACCTGAGCGGCTCCCTTCATCCGAGCATAAGGACCTGCCTGCTGCCTTAATCCCACGGCATGATGGGATACGGGAGGAGACACGCCATGACTGGTGGTGCCGCAGTTTCACGCACGCATGTACCATTACAACAATGAAAACTGTGATTACATGAGACACATTAAACTTGTCCCAAATGGATCCAGAGTCAGCGCCACTTCTTTTCAAAAATTATATTTTACCTGTCTAATGAAGAACTGCCACCCTTTACCAGGGGCTGACAAACACACTCTGGGGCCTCCCCTAACTGCTCACAATGAAAGCTGATCAAAATGATATAGGCTATTTAAAGAGAAATCAATTTGCTAATAATAGTGACAACAGAGATATGATCGACCAAACACAAATTTCCAAAAGTTTATGTCAGAATAACAGAGACGTAGTACACTGCAATTTGCTGAGGTTTTGCTCTGAACTTTTCATATTCCTCGAATAGTACAGTTTCAGTGACCAGGTGTCAAAAATTTCAGCAGTTAGAACCACACTGATTCAAACCTGCCATTCGATAGTTTAATTAAATCTTTAAAAAACTGCACATCTTCCTAAAGGTATTATTTTCCGTGTAGCACATCATTAAATCACCAGTTGATCTCTCCGGAATGTGAATAAGGGACATTTATTCTCTGCATGCACTGCTATGTCTGGCATAAAATAAATAGGCCAGACCCTGAGGTAAATAATCCTTCCGCAGACATAATTACACACAAAAGAACAGTCAAGCTGAGAAAAATTAACAGCTCGTTACAATTCTGGGGCTACAACTGCAGCTGTAAAGAAAGTCAGAACACACAGTGTGCCAGGATGGAGTCAGAGAACCCCTGCCCTCAGCCATACTGAAATTCCCTCAGTGCTTCTGTACTAATGCCTCATCTAAGCATTCACACTTCTGCCAGATATGATTTGAGCTGTAAAAGTAGACCAAGGCCAAGCATAGTAAAAAGCAAGGTGGCTTTCCACAGTCTTTAGTGTTGCGCTACACTGTGGCAACTCAGACCTACTGGCATTACTATGGCCGACAGAACCGACAGAGTGGACCGGAACGCTACTGAACAAACTCCACTCGCACCCGCAGCCTTGACCCGGGTTAAACAGTCTGGGCAGTAGTCCTGGTTCTGGACAGACACACACGACCAAGGCAGCATCAAGAACAAAAACGTAAAACTCAAAAGCGGTCGCACTGCGCCTGAATTTTTTGTCCAGCTGAAGAGAGCCTGGCACCAACTGAAATATGGTTTGTAATTATTTCAATCTGCCTGAGCTCACCAGTACTCTGAGTCACCACAAGGTGTCGCCAAATACTCTACACAGCTTTCTATCACACAGGCCTGGCTCTCACACAGGCTCTCTCAGCCATAGACCTATACCATAACAACATTGGCTTATACGAACGAGGACCAATCCGATTGCATGAAACAAACTGCACAATGTGTAACTTCCAGGGGGCACTCACGCTAGGAGAAACTTGTTCTTTGTCTGCGATGTCGATCGGCACCACCACTACCGTCTTCCACGTGGCCGCGTCGAGCTCGTGGACCTGCCAATCAGAGGAGAGGGAGGCGGGGTCAGAGCATGACTGGCTGGAATATTGAAAGATAAGAGTATTAATAACAGGAAGAATAATATTATAAAACAGTATCATATAATATCATTATAAAATAACTTTAGATGATTAGCACCATTTAAACATTGGAGTTGGAAGTGCTTAACGCAAAAAAGAAATAAAAGTACATATACATGCAAGTATATGCATACATATATATCCCGTGCAATGACTAAGGCATTGTACAGGACACAATATGGGGAAAAAGCAGATCATCACTCACGTTTTCTAGTGTTCCCGTGTCAGGTTTGTGCCATGTCTCGATCTTAATAAAGAAGTCATCTTTCATGTACTCATTCTGAAAGGGGGGTGAATGTTAATTAAAAAAAACACAAAAACTACTTTCCATTTATCCCATTCAATTTTTTGCACTTTGCGGTCTGTCTCTTCGAACAAGGACTAGTACGACTACACTCCAATCCCTGAACAAAGGCCTTGTGCTTTTACTGTAAGTCACTCTGGACCAGACCCGGGTCAAATATGTATTTGTTTTGGATTCAAATACTTTTCTCCGATTGACTGATCTTGTCTGATGTATTGGAACCAATTAAATACTCTCAAAAAGTGCAAACCTCGCCTTCTGGTCTTATTGACAGGCTCAATTACAGCAGGCAAGATCAATAGAGCACAGAAAAGTATTTGAATCCAAAACAAATAGGTATTTGACCCAGGTCTGCTCTGGATCACAGCATCTGTGGTCATGAATTTTGTAAGGACATAACTCCACGCCCCCAGCACTGAAACAGTCAGGGAATTCACACCAGCACTACCAGCAATGACCACAAGGGTCTCCTGACCAGTAAGTAAACCTGTTCCTGGAAAGCTACACTGCTCAGCTTCTTCTAAGTGAATCTAAACTTAAACTTCACAAAAGTGCTAAATGTAGCACGTAATCCCAGCAACGTTGTCACTTGGCCTGAGGAAACCTGAACATTAATCCCATTTAGTATTTAAGGGATCTAAAGAAGAAATTAAACGCTGAGCAGGGAACAGCGACAGGGTCATCCTCTCCCTCTGTCAGGCTGTGTTTCTGCATCCCTGTGTGCTGTCTTCACACTACAGGAATGATAATGACTAATTAAAAGCGCAAACTTGATCCAGGGATATGGGGGAGGGTGTGGCCTAGACCAAGAGAAGAGAGGCGAGGCAGTACTCTGACACACACGCACGTATGCACGCACACACACACACCCCTCGTATTAATGCCTTATTTGCTCCAGCATGCACTGCAAGATTTAGCATGTTTGTGGGGGCGAGAGAGAAAGCAATTATGAGCGACTGCACATTCAGTAACACAAACAGGAGAAAAGCAACAGCAAAAAGTATTCATTTCTGTTTGAATTCTTTTTTTTATCTGCAGAAATATGCATATGCCACACCAGTCATACTACAATTCCCTTAACAATTAAAATATTTTTTTAAATATTAGTGTAGCCTACATTATAACACTCTCCGTTATAAAAGCTTCCAGTGGCTTAGCTTGTAAAAGCAAATGCAGGCTTAGCCCTTTGGTACAGAATCATTTCAGTACATTAGTCACTCAGGTGCTCTTACCCAGAACCATCCACAGAAGTGGAGAGCATCAGTGTTAGCCTCAGGAATGTAAAATGTTCAAGCCTGGCTCTCAGTCTGTCATAGGTGGGGTGGGTTTAATTTGGCAAGCGCTCCTCTGGTTAATTCAGTGCCAGCGCCTCTCCATAACACACCCACTGGATAGTAACCCTAGCACAATGGCAGATATACACTTTCGCAGTCGCTCACAATTGGCCAGCACCACCCAGCAAGCCATATGGCTAATCTCACGGTGTGGGAGAAAACAAAGGGGTCATGTTTCGCGTTTAGATTACTCACCGTCACAACTGAAGCCAGTGCAGCCAGCGTGCGTGACAAACACAGAGGAGAGAAAAACCAAAACAATTACGATTCATCAAAGGGAGCCTGTATCACAAGCCAGAGCCCGCAAGACATAACCAATCAGGGCTCCAGGCTCGGCCAGACTAAACATTTCATAAGGTAACGGAATCAAGTCAAGAGCAACGTCTACCCCCCAACACCCCTGTCTCACACCGGAGATAAACTGAGAAAACTTGGACTCCCCCTCAGTTAGTTAAATTATTTACTGAAAGCAAAAGGCAACATCACTAACCCTAAAAAGCGTTGGCTGTTCCCAATTTTAATTTAGGATGTTACTGACAAAAACATTACTGAACAAGAGAAAAAGAAAATGGAACTTAGTCAAGACCCTAAAAACGCTCACGCTGGTATTTTTTTGGTCATTGGTATATGTATATGAAAGCGTTTGTCGACGACTGTGTCGGAGCTCATGCAGTAATCACATTTCACCACTAGAAGGCAGGACAGACCATCTAAGCCAGAAGGATCCAGACTCCAGTCCAGGAGGGCAACGGTGTCAGGGTTTCATTTCAATCAGCCTTCAATTAAGGCCTCGGAAGGAAGTTTTGTGGACTCTTCAGCCAATCAATGACTGAATCACTTAACTGCAGAAACGCACCAAAAACCCAGCAGACGCCCTCCAGGACTGGGGTGCAACACACTTAATCCAATGAGACGCAGCGGTTTAAAACTGCACGTTCGGTTTCGTTATTACTCAACTGAACAAATGAATCATTTCTAACTCAGGAATGTAATATTACATATATTCTTTCAGTCCCAATGCAACTGCACTCTGAAAGATGTGATACGCCCGGTTAACTGAAATCACTCGTGTTATCATTATCACGTGACTCACTGGTTCGGCAGTAGGGGTAGGCGTTCCAGGCCTTTTCGTGGAACACCAGGGCTCCTTCAGGCGCGATCATCTTCACGAACGTGGGAACTTTACTGCACGGGACAAGAAGGGTGGGGGGGGGGCAGGGATGCGAGAAATTAAAATCCAACAGAGGGTCATGGGGAAGCCAAAGATTTTGAGCACTGCCTATGCTAAACCTACCCTGTAACCCAGTGGTTTTACAAGGGGGGGGTGGGGGAGGTTAGTGGCCTAATACCTTTAGCCTGTAGTGCAAGTTAAATAGGCACTATGTTGAATATCAGGTGTCTACATACTTTTGGCCATGTAGTGTTGGATCAGAAACATAGCACCCCCCCCCCCCCCCGTACGTCTATCTGCAGCTATGTTTAGCAATACAAAACCTCTACACAAATGCAAAGCAATGTACCCAGACCTGTGTGTGTTTTGTCATCGTTTCCATGGGAACTACTCCGGATGCTAATTCTGCGTGCGAGTGCAGGTCCAGCATTTGCGTGGAAAAATCCCTTACGAACAGAACTCTGGTAAGGCCAACCACTTTGTGGGAAAACACCCTGCATCCCATTTGCACGCTTTTAACCATTTAAAGATGTCAGCTGTTTATCAAAGACTGATTTAGGAAACTCCAGGTACTTTTTATCCTTTACAAATGATCTGGGACGAGTTCCCCACCTCTAATCCAAGCATTCGGTTTGAGAATGTGGACATTTTGCACCGTCAGCGTTATCTTGGCTGCTGAACTTATCTACACTTCGCAGCCTTCAAAATGTTAAAGCAGGAGCAATGGTGGAGCTGGGTCTTTAGTAAATTTACTGAAATTTAATTCCCGAATTGAAAAACAGCTATAATGCTTTCTGAAAATATTTTTTTCCCCTATTAATGACATAGATTTCAGCTTATTTCCAGAAATGATTAAAATGAAATGGAATTGGCTCCAACCCAACGAGCATTTAATACACCAGTCTGACTGAATAATGTCACGTAACAGCAGGTACGCACAGGAACTTGCCCTGAATTGATCATATTTTTTTTAATTTTTTTTTTACACATACATTTATGTATTAAATCTTTTTTGGAGCTTAAAATTAAGCTGAAGATGGACTGGCCAATATTGGACAGGCCATCTTAACACAGTAAGACAGTCAAGCCCAGGTAAATTACAATTCCCATTCTTCTTAAAAGGATATACTAGAGCAAGGAGGTATAATATTACCTGAAATATGCTATGTGTGCTCAGTCACCAAGAGAAAAGAAGTCTATGAAGCTTTCAAAAATTCAGCTGTTGTTTTGGGCTTTCTGACTGATTATCATAAATCTCTATATACTTCAGCAAAAGACTAAAACCATAGGATGTCTAATTTTCATTCCTGATGGCAAGAGTCACAGAGGTTCAGCACTGCAACAATTACCCTTGGCCAACCTGATAAGTTGACCTATTATTACTTAAACTGATACTTAAAATTAATTAAATCCAGATCCATGGGATTGGAACCGGCTAACCTTGTCACCATTGAAGGCTGAGATTGCCAGTACAGCTCAGACAAGCCTTATATGAACTTCTGAGTCTCCAATCAGCAAAAAGCAGTAGTGAACATAAAGCACTGAATTTTCCCCTCAGAAACTCTGGTTGCTGCCTGTCAGAATATATTAATCAAGCTGGCTTGTTTGATTTTGAAAAATTGCCACCTTTTTGGAGTTTTGCCAGCCTTGATGAACGTAACAGGAATCAACACAACAGTATCCGGAATTATATACCCTCTCACCCCTTTAGATGGTAGATTTTGTGTGTGTATTGTCCTTATATACCCTCTCACCTCTTTAGATGGTAGATTTTGTGTGTGTACTGTCCTTATATACCCTCTCACCTCTTTAGATGGTAGATTTTGTGTGTATTGTCCTTATATACCCTCTCACCTCTTTAGATGGTAGATTTTGTGTGTATTGTCCTTATATACCCTCTCACCTCTTTAGATGGTAGATTTTGTGTGTGTATTGTCCTTATATACCCTCGCACCTCTTTAGATGGTAGATTTTGTGTGTGTATTGTCCTTATATACCCTCTCACCTCTTTAGATGGTAGATTGTGTGTGTATTGTCCTTATATACCCTCTCACCTCTTTAGATGGTAGATTTTGTGTGTGTATTGTCCTTATATACCCTCTCACCTCTTTAGATGGTAGATTTTGTGTGTGTACTGTCCTTATATACCCTCTCACCTCTTTAGATGGTAGATTTTGTGTGTGTACTGTCCTTTCTCCCCCTCCTTCTCGTAGGGTTCGTTCTTCAGCACCTCGATGCCCTCTCCGCCGCCCGTCTCATTCTTGCTGGCCTCAGCCACAGAGTACAGCTGCCCGACTTGGTACTGCGGCGGCCGGACAGACACACACACAGACAGGGAGGAGGGAGTTTTCAACCACCAGCGAGAGAAATATTACTGTAACAGACCAGGTGCAACTTCTAGACTGGGGAGCAGTTTCAAGGGTTATATGCAGTGTAAATGAATTCCAAAATTAAGAACAAGAAACCTGACAAATGACGTTCAACATAGTTAAACAGAGTTTTGCGTGTGGGACTTCAAACAAGAGTATGTTATGGCAGGTATAAAAATAGACTGTTCTATTCAAAAACAGTTTTCTGAGTAGTAGTTCATCAATGTCAGGTTGAGCAGTAAAAAAGGCAACAGAATGCAGGGATATATAGCAAAAAGTAATGAAAATTATAAGAGGTTATGCTTATGTTACACATCAGCTTTTAGAGAACTTAAGAGTACTGTGTGCAGCTCTGAGCACCTAACTATATAATAAACACACAGACGGTACAAAGAGGTGTAAAATTAACTGGTTCCTGGTTTAAAACCAAGTCCAGGCTGGATGCAGAGTTGGGTATCCTAGCGCAGGGCTGCCCAACCCTGTTCCTGGAGACCTTCCCTCATTTCCAACCTAATTCGGCACACCTGCTTCTACTAATTACCAGATTTTTTATATTTGCAGTGTTGGGACAATGGTTAAAGTGTTGAAAATAAGTATTTCCACATGGCCTGGACAGCCTCTAAAATGAGTTCAAAAAACGGCCCTTAATGCAAATCAAAAGAACGCTGTCACAAACACCAAAAATATGCACTTTTTTTTTTTTTTTACTTCTAACATGGTAAAAGTTAATAATTTAACCGTTTAGCGTAGCTACTCCACCATGAATGGTCACCCACCACAACGCACCTCATCCACGGTTTGAGTATGGTTGGTTGTGCATTAACTGGAGGAGGCGGATGAGAAGAATGTGTCCTTGTATCAGGAGGGCAGTCTCTGGGAGATGGGCAAACATATGGGAAAGGGAATCGTTTGGCACTAGACCTTTTAATGGGCCTAATCTGATTAGGGGCCTTGTGAAATGGCCCTGTGGGGGCCGGGGCCGGCCCACAAGGCTCTGCATTGTGTCAGACTGTACCACAGAGGATCCGTACAGATCAGGGGCACCCCCCACCCCCACGGCTCCCATGTTAACAAGTGACCTATTGTGGCTGAAAGCCTCCTTAACCCTGAGTCTCAGAGGCAATGCGTCTGTCCCAATGCCCTGAGAGAGCACCCAGCAGGGACGCAGAGACCCTGCTGCACTGGGAGGGTTACACACGCACGCATACACACACACACACACACACACACGTGCTCCCTCACACACTCAAACGTGAACACACACACACACACGCATACATACACACACACACGTGCACTCTCATGCACTCAAACGTGAACACACACATGTTCACACACACACACACATGTGGGGGCCGGGGCAGGCCCACATGTGCACTCTCACGTACGCTCAAACATGAACACACACACTAACACATGCTCACACACACACACACACACACACACACACACACACTCATGCACGCTCACACGAGCACACACATGTGCACTCTCAGGTACGCTCGCACGTGTACGCTCACACGTGCACACGTGCACACTCACGCACTCACACTCATGCACAAACACAAAGGCAGACGTACGGCGTGTACAACAGTGGTTAGGAAACTGGGCTCACCAGCAACTGCCTGCAGGTTCAAATCCTCTGCAGGAGCACCCTCTGGCACAAATGAGTACCAAATTTAACTGTAATTGCTTCAGTAAACATCCAGTTATGCACAGTGGTGATGTGTAAGCTGCTGTCAATAACCCAGAGAAAAATCAATAAGCTCACAGGGTGCTTCCTTGTTTTGGAGCCACAGATAAGCTCTCTCTCTCCCTCTCTTTGTCTCTCCACCCTTTTCATTCTCCCTCCCCTCTCTTTCTTCTGTCTCTCACCCTTCCCATCCCCCCCTGACCTAATGCATCTAATAGGCTGGTACATGCCCCCCGCACCGCCGCCCCGCCCCCCCCCCCCCCCCGTTGGCCTGATTTAACAGGAAATCAAACTCGCCTCACAGCGGACTCCACTACAGCTGCTCGTCTGATTGGCCGGCTCGGAGCCCTGGGATTAGACCCCGCCTGGACGGAGCCACCGCTCAGGTAATTAGCGGCTAAGTATCCGCCGGGGCATAAATCAATGCACTAATTACTTAATGAATCAACTGTGGCTGGGACGGCGCTGGACTCTGATTAGCTCTCTGAGGTTTCCCACATGGCCCTCAAATGCGTTTGCCCCCCGAGGCAGGACCCAACCCGCCCCGACGCCTAAAGCAGCACAGCAAGCGACCTGGCAGCTCATCATCACTGCCCTCCATCGAGTAAGACTATGCCAGGCTCAACCCGCCATGAAACAGAGGTATTATTACTCAGTAAATTAGCAGTGCCTACCCCAGCATGTGAGGATGGGGGGGGGGGGAGGGGCACCACTGTCAGACGGGAAGGACTCAAAGGTTTGTTGAGGTTTTCGGAGAAGACCATTTGCAGAACGTAAGACACAGCTAAAAGCTAGAACCATTGTGGGGGGCTGACTGTCAGGCCTCCACAGGATGTTTATCTGAGCCAATCGGTGCTTTAGGGCTCCCCGATACGCTCCAGAAGGGCGTTTCCTTTCCTAAGCGCCACCCCTGTTTGTCTTCAAAAGCAACATGGCACCACACACCAAAGAGAGCTCCCCAAATTAACAGGGTCCACAAGTTTGGGAGAGAAGCGTTTGCCCTGTTAGCTTCTAACGCGATGACTCGTAATGGGGGAGGCACACAGCAGACGACAGAGGAAGCTAGGAGCCGTTTCCATGGCTACTTCGACCCGGGTGGAGAGCCTTGGGACCGCCTTCAGACGCTCCATGGTCTCAGGCCAGCTTTGTGGAAGCTCCAGGTTTATAGATCGACCTTGCCTTCTTCTTGCATCGAAACACAAGCATGTCAACGCCTGGGAACCTCGGAAAATTCCCCAGAGAGCCGAGCCGGACGGCAGCGGATCTAACGAGATCGGACAGGGAGTCAAGGTCCCTTCAGAGGGCCGAGACCCGAATATCGATCCTGAGCCCTGATCCCAATCCTACGGCTGTGGGCCAATCAATCACTGTAATGCTGAAAGGCGAGCAGAAAAAAGGCCAATCAAATGCTCTTTTGGAAGGTAGCTTCACAGGCCGTATAATCTCAGCTGATACTCGGCTCTGTGTTTTTATCATTGAAAGTTCCGCGTGCCAGAATCGTTTTCAAGACGACAAAGCTTCAGAAAAATTCATTTAGGGGCGTGACAGAGGACAATACCGTTAACAAACATTCGGTACTGTAATGCAGCGACGGAAACTCCCGGAACTAGTTAAGAAGCAGAAAACAAGAGGAACAGGAACTCAGTGTCTGGCTTGTAGAATATCTGTGGGCCAGGTAGGTCAGCTCAAGGTGCTCCACCCCCCACTGATTTTAATAATGGACACAAATTTGATTAGGTAACATGTACAACTCCACCCTCATCCCCAGTGCCCTTGGAATTTCAGCTGATCATGAAGTTCTACGCTAGTGGAAGGCCAGTCGTGCTGCTGATTTCCATTCTTCCCCTCGAATCAGAGACTGGTTTCACCCTGAATCACCAGGAGAGTGGGAAGACCTACTACTGGCCTCAAAGAGCAGATTAGCACATCCAGGTTCTCAGCAATGCTGGCACGTAACTGCTTGATGTAATGCTCAACATTTTATCTGTCTCCACACTGAGGTGTCTGCTCCCTGTAAGAGAAGCCAGCCGGTCTCTCTGCCTCCACCCGAGTCCTGACAGCGCTCGCTGCTTCTGCTGTGTATTTCTCCGACTCCTCCACCTCCATCTCCCTCCTTCCGCTCGCCAAGGCAACATTCCTCAGCCGGCCAATCAGGTCCACTCCCCAAATTCCCAGCGTTCCTCAGCGAAAACCCCTCCCCTTCCATCCGATCCCCTCCGCACAGGCCCCGACGCCCGCCTGCACAGGAAGCGTGCGACACGGGCAGGTGCTTGCTCAAGGAAAAACAAAACAAAAACCTGCTACTCAACTTGGACAAGTTCCAAGGGCTGCATGAAAAAGCACCGCATAGCACTAAATGAATTTCAATTGAATTCATTTATTAGAAAAGGTCCACATAGTACTATCGAGTATTAAAATTTTTCAAATCCATTAACTGAATTACAATTAGTTTCCTGAATTGTCCGAGCTGAATAACAACGAACCCCCAACCCTTGAAGACTAGAGTCACATCTTGTGTCACAAGGTCAGTGAGCCCAGGCCCGCCCTGCGGCCGGGGTAGTGGGCAGAGCAGGAAGGATTTGGTTAAGCTAAACAGAGCAGAAAGCATATTTCTCCCTCTCACCTTTGGCCCATTTTCTATGGCCAAGCAGCTTAGATAAACTATGGTGATCGCACAGAAACCCACAGCTTTGGGGGGGGGGGGGGGGGGGGGGGAATTAGGGTTAGGGTTGTGGTGGGGGGGGGGGGTAGGGTTGTTCCAGTCGTGCTGGAGTCACTGTGCCACACCCACGCAGCAGGAGCACTGAGACTGGAAAGCATGTGTGCCTCAAGCAGCCTACAAGCCAAGTGAAGATTTCACACCCCACAGTCCAGAGAGATATGGCTCTCCTCCAGAAGACGCTAGCGCTCTCCGGCACCGTTGGGCGCCTTGTAGTGATTAAAACAGTTCTGCTGAAACAGGGACCTGCAGGAAGGCTCTAGAAAAGTGTCACGCTGTGAGATAAATGGTCGTTATCGCACGGGGAAAACCAACAGCTGTGGCGGGGTGGGGTGGGGTGGGGTGGGGTGGATGGAAGGGCTGTTCAGCCAGCCCTTCCATCCAGCGTCTCCCCCCGCCCCCGCCCCCCCCCCCACAGTTTGGTTTGGTTCACTCCAGCCTGAAACCGAGAGGTTGAGATGACCGTGCGGGCACAGGAGAGGGACGCACCTGCTCTTCCACAACCTTGACAGCGACAATAAAACCCCAACGGTTTATCTGCCGTCATGACAACTCAATGGTTTATCTGCAGTCATGACAGCCCAGTGGTTTAACTGCAGTCATGAGGCGCTCTACACTAAAACCCTCACACGTTACTGTATGCCTCTGGTCCGCCGTAAGCGTCCCCCCCCCCCCCCCAAAGAAATCTGTGCTCTCAGCATCTGACCGCTCAATGCCCTTATATGGACACAAACGCCGGCTGGGAACAGTCTGAGGAAACAGTGCACAGAGGGAACAAAGGGAGAGAACCAGCAGCCGCACTGCAGACAGGACAGGTCCGCTCTGTGCCTCTCCGCTCCCTCCTGCAAGACCATCAGCGATGTGTAAACAACATCTGCAGGAAGGGAGGGTCCCTCCAGACACACATTCTTAGCTCAGCATCGTTATTACGAAACTACATCGTTAAACGGGCATTTTTGAAAGTACCTACCGTCCATTTAAACAACCAGATTTGCAAATAAGTTCAGGTTGCCATGCCCAAGGGGATGAGGACACTGTTCTCCTGGGATTCAAACCTGCAACCTCTGAGTTACAAAACCGAGCTCCTATTTGCTTAGCATCGTTACCAAGAACCTTCATAGTTTAAACAAGCTCCTTTAAAGTACCTACTATCACCCATTGAACAACTAGGTATGTAATGAAGAAGTTCAGGTTACTTTGCTTAAAACGATTTTGATGCTGCCCCCCTGAGACTCGAACCTGCAATATTGGTATTGTACTGCTCTAATGCTATAGATATTTGATAACGTCAATAAAAAATGTATCACAAAAAAGAAGAGGGCGCAGTTGTTTGCAGGACCTGCAAAAACAGAGCTCAGACACCACACAACAGCTAGCGATCTGGAGAGCTGGTTGAAGGCGCTGGCATCTGTTTACATGTAAATATAATATATTTTTGAACGGTTGCACTTTTAACAAAAGAATATTCAAAAGGAACTTTTGGGCAGGAGTGACAGCCCTGTTTAAATAGTGCTTCTAATGTCTCTGACTGGGTGAAAGGGGGGTTCACCTCACAGCAGGGGTCGCCTGGTCTCTGCCACCATTCGCGCACGCACAGGTCAGCTTTTCACGACCTGGTGTGAACAGCAAAGGGCGGGGCCTAACACCTCACACATCTCAAAGGTGCTTAAGCAGCAAGCGCCATAAAAACACACACACGGTGGAGCGCAGACACAGAGGGACAGTTTTCTGTCCTCGGGGAGGAAATCATTTTCCACAGTCGGTGCCAAAAACGTGAACGCACTGAATCACACACTAAAAGCGAACGCTGACATCGTCACTGATGTAACAACACAACAACACAGCGGAGCGCCGAGCTGAGGTACCGAGCTGAGGTACTGAGCTGAGATACTGAGCTGAGGTACCGAGCTGAGGTACTGAGCTGAGATACTGAGCTGAGGTACAGAGCTGAGGTACCGAGCTGAGGTACTGAGCTGAGATACTGAGGTACTGAGCTGAGGTACTGAGCTGAGATACTGAGATACTGAGCTGAGATACTAAGCTGAGATGCTGAGGTACTGAGCTGAGGTACTGAGCTGAGGTACTGAGCTGAGGTACAGAGCTGAGGTACTGAGTTGAGGTACAGAGCTGAGATACTGAGCTGAGGTACAGAGCTGAGATACTGAGCTGAGATACTGAGCTGAGGTACTGAGCTGAGGTACTGAGCTGAGGTACTGAGCTGAGGTACTGAGCTGGGATACTGAGCTGAGGTACAGAGCTGAGGTACAGAGCTGAGGTACTGAGTTGAGGTACTGAGGTACTGAGCTGAGGTACTGAGCTGAGATACTGAGCTGAGATACTGAGCTGAGGTACTGAGCTGAGGTACTGAGCTGAGGTACTGAGCTGAGGTACCGAGCTGAGATGCTGAGGTACTGAGCTGAGATACTGAGCTGAGGTACAGAGCTGAGGTACAGAGCTGAGGTACTGAGCTGAGGTACTGAGCTGAGGTACTGAGCTGAGGTACTGAGCTGAGGTACTGAGGTACTGAGCTGAGGTACTGAGCTGAGGTACTGAGCTGAGGTACTGAGCTGAGATGCTGAGGTACTGAGCTGAGGTACTGAGCTGAGATGCTGAGGTACTGAGCTGAGATACTGAGCTGAGGTACAGAGCTGAGGTACTGAGCTGAGGTACAGAGCTGAGGTACCGAGCTGAGGTACAGAGCTGAGGTACCGAGCTGAGATACTGAGCTGAGATGCTGAGCTGAGATGCTGAGCTGAGGTACAGAGCTGAGGTACTGAGCTGAGGTACTGAGCTGAGATGCTGAGCTGAGATACTGAGCTGAGGTACTGAGCTGAGGTACTGAGCTGAGGTACTGAGCTGGGATACTGAGCTGAGGTACTGAGCTGAGGTACTGAGCTGAGATACTGAGCTGAGGTACTGAGCTGAGGTGCCGAGCTGAGGTACTCAGCTGAGGTACTGAGCTGAGGTACTGAGCTGAGGTACTGAGCTGAGATGCTGAGGTACTGAGCTGAGGTACTGAGCTGAGGTTAAACCGAAATCAGAGCGGTAGGCGACGGTCGTAAAGCTTCTGCATGGCAGAGGGCACTAAGACTTTGCTGAAGCTTCTTCTACACACAGGTGTCCCGTACCTGTGACCTGTGGGGAGAAGGTTAGAGAGACAGTGCGCTGGGGGTTCTGGGTCATGTGCGGCTGTGGACGTACTGGACTAGCACGGTTTGGGTAGACTCGTCCCCTTAGGAAACGAGGTCGACGTCAATCATTACACAAGGGCGCGGAGTTATCTTCGCTCCATGTCGAAGCGTTAACCTCCGTCAGAGGGGCATGTCTTTCGTCATGCGACCGTGCCGAAGTCCGCAGGGCAGGCGCAGCGCCCCGGCGGTCTGAGGAGCGTGACTCTGGAGCTACGCTCACGCCATGGCCGTCCGGGTCACATTTCACCTGGGGCAAAGCGTTTACGGGACAGTGCGGACCCGCGCCCTAGAGAACGCTTACCGCCTCCCTGGCCTAAGCGCAGGGCTGTCTCCTGAAAGAACAGACCCATATTCCCCCTGGAGAACTCCACACACCGGTAAAGGTTGCGTCACACAACGCATAAGTCATTTTATATCGCCGTCCCCCCGTCCCCCCGCTTGATTCAGTTCTGTAAATTCTGCCTTTCTGCAATAACTGAACAGCCATTCTAACTCTGAGAAACTACATGAATACAAGTGCTGACCCAGGATCAGCTTGGTCTTCTGGCTCGCAATGGAGAGGGTCAGGATAATGAACTGGTAATCCTGACTGTAGGTCAGCACTCCAACTGACTTCTATTTGAATCTCCATTTGCTACGATAAGGAGAGTAGATGCTCTTTCTGGACTTACACCGAGACGTATTACAATTCTTCATAGATCCAGAAACAACATACAAGAAATAGGCTACAAATACCAACATTAATTACTTGGTAAAAGTCATAAACGAACACACAAACACAACAAAGGGCAGCTCTAATTACTGATGCAAGCATACGCACAACCAGATCAAATACTTTAACCCATTGCTTTAAGTTGTCTTAAAACTATTTAAATTGTTTTTACAGCTTAGAGATGCTTTGTGAACGCGGGCTCCTGACGATATGGCGTTTCTCTGTCCCTCCCCTCAGCCCTGGAGGCGTTTGGACCTGGAGGAGATGCGGTGGGCGTCTGGCGGCTCCCTGCCGATTCGCCCAGACCACAGCGCTCCGAAGAGGGCGGCCCGACCCGGCGCCCGCGACGACGGGATGAACCGCGGCTACATTACAGAGAGGATGCTGTTGCCATGACAACACGGGCGGGGATACTCACCTCCTCCACGGAGCAGGGCAAGACCACGCGGCTGAAAGAGGAGAGAGGGAAGAGGGAAGGGGGGAGAAAAAAGAGAGGGGAGAGAGGGAAGAGGGGAGAAAAAAGAGAGGGGAGAGGGGGGAGAGAGGAGGAGAGGGGAGAGTCACTTTTTACACACTGTCACAGAGCACAAAGCATAGAGCATCCTAACACAACACACCATGTCAGAGTAATCACAACCTAAAATAAAACCATGTGCATTTTACACATTACAAATGTGTTACACACTCACACACACACGTACACACACCCACACACACACACTCACACTCACACTCACACTCACACTCACACTCACACTCACACTCACACTCACACTCACACTCACACTCACACTCACACTCACACTCACACACACACACACACACACACACACACACACACACACACACACACACACACACACACACACACACACACACACACACACACACACACACACACACACACACACACCCACTCTCAACATACACATACTGTCGGGTCAACTGGGGCTGCACAACTAATCAGAAATTAATCCTGATCACGATTTTGGCTTTCACTATTTATTGTGAAAAACACTGTAAAGTCTGCACACAAATACAAGCTACACACAAACATCATTAAATGTGGCACTACTTAAGCTGTACATCCTGTTCCCATGTGACCAGAGATTCAGCATAACCACAGTAACCGGTGGCCTAGCAACAAGCCCCAAACAGGGGCACCAAGAACCACAGAGTCATCCGGAAGCTTCTTAGGATGGAAAATGGCAGCAGCTACACTCCGGCAGTGCACACATAAGGAGCGCGATCGTAGGTGGGCAGGGCGTTGGGGGGGGTGATGGGAGGGTGGGGGCCGGACTGGGGGGGGAGTGGGAGGAGCGTGGCGCGGGGTCAGCGGCCCGATGACCCCGTTCGTCCCCTCAGCACAGGTCCTGACCACCTGGCTCCGGCGCAAAGCCCCGGCAATCCCACAATCCCCTCAATCCACCTGGGACGTGAGCCGCGCGCTGGCTGCTCTTTAAGAGCGGAGAGGGGGTCCCTGTCAGGTCCGTGGGTGCTTTCATTAAGGGGGGGGGGGGGGGAGATTTGGGTGAGGTAGCCCCTCCTCTCTTTCCCAGAGGGGCCAATCACAGCAAGCCTGGAGTGTTACCTGCAGGTACACACACCTGACCCCTGACCCCTATTGAAACCCCCTTTCATTCACAGATTGGCCCAAGGTTAGGGATACACAGCATGGAGTCTCCACCCACACAACGCTGACCATAAACAAATCCCTGCTCTCCCATTTTTCATCCATTACTCAAAACCTTGTTTGGATGCCAGGAAATCAGATTTGTCTTATCAGAATTTCAATCCACTAGCCTGTTCCATTCTGGTTTTAAGCTGTTTTATTTATTTTTTTAAACCCATAAGAAGGACAAAATGCCTTTTGTTGAGCTGAACCAGACCACTCTTTTTTAACAAAAGCCCCTGTTGTCTCTGACTAAGATGGAGTTTATGGAAGAATTAGATATTTTCTGACTTTTATGGAAGAAATCATACTACGCTGTGAAGAGGATGTAGTCATTTGGTTTGGCTTCCTTACTCTGAAGCGTCAACCTGCGTGAAATGTGAAATGAACACAAACAAATTTCATGCAAATGCCTGTATTTGAAAAACCACGTCCTTGATGAACGCAACCACAAGTTTGACCTCAAATGTGCAAGTTCAGTTTCAGTTTCCAAATGCATCCCATGCATCCCTAGCACAACCCTGGACTGGACACTTGAGCTCGGAGGAGTTCTACTGCACAACAGGAGAGCACAGGTCCCACTATGGCAGCTCCCCTGTCCATTATTCAGCAGACATACCCACTAACGCACAACAACAATGCACAACAACAAACATGGTGGAGACTGGGCGGGGCCAAAGCACAAGGCCTGCAGACACGCCAGACACTCAGCTAAGCATTCTTTGCGTTGAATGTTCCATCTCCCAACTGTTGAAGCTGAAGAACTTTTTGAACGTTCATCTGACGTGTGTCCCAGTGCAGTGCTGAGGCACCGGAAACTCAAACAACCGGAACTTTCTGCCGCTACGCAGCAGAGATGAGAGAAGGAACGCGGGAGCGGAGTATCTTCTGAGCGTGAATACTCTGGAGACGGAGCCAGGAACAGGCAGGCCAGGATAGAGGGCAGGGCCCATCCAGGGGCGTGGGCGGGGACAGGGGGGAACACAGGCAGGAAGAATTTGACCAAATCTGGAGCTTTACATCAGCACCCCGCCCGCGGGGCCTAGCCAGGCCGGGAGCGGGCGGAGCGGAGTGACTCACATATTCCACCGTGGCGGCACGCTAACTGACCCCAGATCAGTCGGCCTGCCGCCATTTTAACTGGTGTTGAAGTGGAGGATAAGGAGGCCGGGGGGGTCTGGATTTCGTCACTGGAGAGACAGCATTCCCAGAAACGGCAGCGTGCCGGAAAAACTGCCGGAAGACTTCGGAAACCTTGCCGCAAACCCAATTCCAACAACAACGACAACGGCGGCAGTTTTGTCAAATTTTGCCATTGTGGCGTGTGCGATTCGATGTGCGATAATATGAGTCTGCCACACAGGGCAGGGGCAACATTGAGCTCAGTTATCTCACACACACACACGTCTGCACGCGCTAAAACTCAGGCTGCTCCCTCTCAGGCCAACCAGCGCTCCCGCCATTCTGAGTCAGATTCACCTGAGAAACAGCACTCGCTCTACCCCTTCCAAAGAGAGAAAGTCCCTAACCTCATTCACATGAAGGCTCATACACAGGAACAGGTGACAAATACAATTCGTTGCATTTTCATATGGCGGCCTTAGCAATGGGCAAAAGTTGCCAAGGTACTAAAAAATAAGCACATTCCATAAATTCACTGAATAGTAAAGCATTTGAATACAACGCCCACTCACAGGGAATATAATGTGAGTAACGCGAGAATTGCCCCTAAATATTTAGGCTATATATGCGCGCAGCCTGGTTTGAGGTGAAATGGCCATTTATAAGCATGCAGAAAAGCCTCTGCTCAGCAATATCAGTTCTAAGTTTCTAGGCTGGTGGTATGCTCACTTGCATTTTACTCTTTATTGATGAGGCCAGGGGCACCGTCGGGGGGGGGGGGGGGGAGTTAGGATGATTCCAAGGGCCCTGACTGACAGGGACCCACAGAAAATAGGGGGCCCAGTATAAGCTCTTTTCATGGGGCCCAGAACCCCTGGTGGCGCCCCTGGATGTGGCGCTCGCGCTCGACAGGCTGAGCGTACCGTTAGCCGGTCTGGTACTGCCGCTCGCGTAACCGTGATGGATGCACTTACGCTCCCTCTCACTGCAAGTCACTCGGGAGAGGAGCGTCAGCTAAATGAGCGTAGCGTAATGTAGCGTAATGTAGCGTAATGTAGGGTAATGTAGGGTAATGTAATGTAGCGTAATGTAGCGTAATGTAGTGTAGCGTAATGTAGCGTAATGTAGCGTAGCGTAATGTAGCATATTGTAGTGTAGCGTAATGCGATACAGCAGCGGGAACAAGCAGCCACGGCTCGCAGTCGAGTAAACGCGCAGGACAGCGATCGTTTACCAAGCAGCGATGCGGCAGCAGGCTGGCTGAAACAGAACGACATCACGCAGCCTCGTATTACACCGCGGGGAAGGCCTGTCGAAAACGCCAAAACGCATAACCAGTAATTACAAAAGGCATCTCTGCGCAGGCTTACAGCTCGCGATTGGAGAACAGGGGGAAGACGGACACGGGACGCTAACGCCGCTAGCATGGAGACGGCGCGGTCTCTAAAACCCGAGCTCTCTTTCGCCATCAGCAAAAAGGCGTCTCCAAATCACTGCCCGTGGATCACAGGCAGGTCCGAGGGGGCAGCGCAAGGTGGACGTAAGCGACGCGTACGCTACCGTCACACTTCGGTTGTCGCTCACAGCTACCAAGCCAAACTAGCGTTTAGCAATCGAACCCGGTGGAAATCACACAACCAGCAGTGATGAAAAGCAACGAGCCAGATTAATTATGAACGGGTCATTTTCCCATTATTTAACCGGAAAGAGCCACTGTACTGACATCTTTTCAAGGGGGCCCTGATATTAACACACAGTAACCATGACAACTCAGCAGTAACATCCGGAACGGCACCGAGGGTGCTATTAATTAAGGGAGGGACAAGAGTAAACGAGCACTTGCGAGCAGGTATTTAAACATATTTAAAATTTTTATTTTTTAAACATTAGTATATTTAAAATTAAATCAGAACCATTTATATGCAATTCAATAAATATTTTTTATTCAATAAATTATTGACATAGTAGCAGGTCGAAGTGTGCATACCAATCCCCCCCCACCGCAGGCTGCAATCTCGCCTAAAGCCATGCATGGTAACAGTTAACAAGACCAGGTCAAAACCTAGTATATGGCTGGACCTAACACACTGCATCCGGCCGACCAATGGTGTAACGTCATAACTCGGCCGACCAATGGTGTAACTTCATCACTCACTCAGTCAGTCACTCAGTCACAGACATTCGCGTTTGAAGGGCGGGCCCCTGCTGTTGCGGTCCAGCCAACAAGCTTTTATCTTATCAAAGTGTATTCGCGTGTGATAACCTAAACCAGAGAAAATGCTCTGTTGTGCCTTTAAGCGGCTCTGCTTCTGTACAATGTAGGCTACTTTAGGCAATAATAAAAAAATAAAAAAATAAATCCTAAAATGTCCCACCCCTAGTATTAACACAACCAGCCTAGTTCTAAAGATTACACCAGCTTTTGGGTGCAGGGCAATTTCCAAAGTTCTGTAGAAGGTTTGAGCACTTTAAAAAGTAACACGTTACTTGATTGGAGCTGGTATTTAGGACATTTCCAGTGTAGCAGTGAGGCCATGTCTAACGGACATTTTCCAAGTGATTTCGTAAATTAAAAGATTCAAGTGGACGGAGCAGCATGGATTTAAAGAACTGAAACGAGCCGTTTTATAGAGATGGCACTGTGGTGAGTCAAGACTTTGCATCAGAAACTAAAAGCAGTGTGCTGTGATTGGCTCAGCCTGAGCCCTGAAGAGCAGCGTTTCGATCATACTGAGTACACAGCCCCCGACAAGTTTACTTTTACAAAGTCTGACCAAGGAAGCGCGCGTTCTGGTAGCTAATTACGACCCTGTACAAACACAGCTGTGTCATCGAACTGAAAGGAAAGCGTTTTTCTCTCAAGAAAACCTAAAAGCGCGCAGGAAAAAACTGAAGGGATGTGGTTTGACAATACTAAACCACTGAAGGCAACTCGGCTCAAAGAGAAAAAAGCCACAGACAGTGAGCTGCTGGAACGAAGACAGCTCTTAACCACCAACCTAATATCTGTATTTAATGCCTTTCCCGTTATAGCCCTGCAAACTAACTCAAAACCCAGCTACACAATACATAATATTATTAAACCATTTACCGGGAGGGGTTCAAAGAGCAATCCCAAAATGACCTTTAAGATAAAGGTTTAATGCCTCTGACACATGTGCAGGCTACATTTCAGCACGGAATTATTTTTCAAAATTTTTTAAATAAAAAAAAACTCCCTTATTTGAAGCAGTATTATATTGATAAAACATGGTGCATACACTAAATATAATCTATAGCAGAGTACTCTCATTACTGACCATGAGCCCTTCAACCTTGGTTCATATAAATCATAATTCAAAGCCTGTTACACACTTTTTCTGTGCTTTTTTTCCGTTACATTTGTTCATTTCGAAAACGGGAAGCCAGATACAGTGCAAGAAACCAAGAAAAAAGGAAAAAAGAAGTGAAATTACACAGAGGGTAAGGACCATGAATACTGACATAAGCCAGGCCTAGTACTGACCTTGGACACGACGAACATAAATTTGTCCACACTCTGACAAGCCCTGACCGTTTATGGTTACAAGGATATTCGTCGGGAGACAGCAGGCCTAACCCAGGCCATAGCACTGCTCTTCTCAGCCAATCACCGCACTGCTAAAGGTGACAGTCAGAAGTAGCCAATGGACAGAAAGCAAGGCCTTCAGCTGCACTGATCCGTGAGCAGTGCAGGGAGACTTCAGAGAACAGTGCACAGGGAACACATTCGCTGGACGTCCTGATCCCAGAACAGTCCTTTGACCTTTCAGAGGGGAGCATTCACAAATTTTGGGCAACAGAGAAGGGGGGAGGGCATCCCAACTGCAGCGCCTCAGCTAAGCTGGAGTAGAGCAAGAAAAAATGGTGGATGACCACAAAAGCCTCTAGAACACCTTCACGCCAAAAAGCACACCCTAAGGACGCCGGCCCGACGGCAGTCAGGAAACAGGCCGAGGGTGACGCGTCTTTTCAAAAACACGCGCGCGGAACCGCCTCAGATATAACCCATGCACACGTGCTTCTCCTCTCCACAGAGCTGTTCGAACCCCTCTCTACGAGAGACCGCATCATCCCGGCTCGCCCTCCGGCGCGCCCTCCGGCCGGACCCCCGGGGCGCGGCCTACCTGCTGACGGAGGCCGGCGGGCGAGCATGCCCGCGCTCCGGGGGACGGCCCGCGACGGGAGACGAGCGTGGTTTCCTAGCGGTAAGTAACGGCGGTGCTGGCGCACGCCTCCGCACGCGCGCTGAACAGAGAGGCCCTTTCACAGCGCCCCGTGGCCCCCCGTCCACAAACCGCAAAACTGTCCGGAAAGGCCTGGAAATGCCACACCCTGTTTTTCCTGAAACACACAACACTTCTTTATTTTCCACAGGGCAACACCCCTTTACCCTGAGCCAGTAAGGCCACCGCACGAGCAGCACCATCAAAACAATACCAGAATGCAGTGTGCTTAAATAAGCCCACGTTCCCTTTCCACGGCATGCTTCGACTTACGTAAGATTTTTAAAGTTAAGGGACATAAATATACCTGAACTTTGTTTTGCCTTGCAGGTTCAGGGGTCTGCAACCCTGGTCCAGTAGAGCCACAGCATTGCAGACCACTGTGCTAGGACCACTGTACTTCACAAACGAAATACAAACGTGATACCAATTAAACCCTTTTAACTTTGTCAATAATAATAATAATAATAATAATAATAAATTATTCACACTGTCACGCTATTCTACACCCCACCCCATAACTCATGAAAATAAAAAGTTTAAACTGCCTTGTTATCTTTCAGCATTGCTGCCTTGGCTCAAGCAGCGAGCAAAACCAACCGAAACAAGCTCTCGAAAAAAATCAACAGACAAAGAAACTGCAGCCTTCCTAAGGAAAAGCAGAATTTGTCAGGCAAAAATATCAAAGGAAGCATTCACCACTGAGGTTAGATCACACACCCCAGGAAAACACTCCAATCAGACTGTCGAATTGGCTGTTCTGGAACATACCAAGAGCCTTAGAAAATTAATATATATATATATATATATATATATATATATATATATATATATATATATATATGTATATATAGGCAGAGTGTATGTGTGTTTCATTATTCCATCCATTATAACACACTAAACAAATAGGCCTAAAGTATCAGACATACCTAACTAGGTGAAGAACTGGATGCAGGCTACTCTTCCAAAGTTTGACCTTTCTGATAAGGCAGGAAGTTAAATCGGCTGTTTTAGATTAATCAACCAAAGTCAGGGCCCAAAGCACTAAACTAAGGAAATCCTTCTCTGACAACAATCTTTCTTCAAAAAATACAAAGTCTGGATATTAATGCATCCTTTTCACCAAGCTTTTACCCAGACCTCCTTCCCCCTTCCAGGCCCCCTCCCCCCATTCTGTTCCTTTCCTGTGTCAGACAAACTTGTGAGAGCATTCACGCTGTTGTCACCCAATCAGAGCAGCCCTATTTAAAGTACAACTTCATTTTATTAATGGATGCATGAAAGCAAACACAGTAATAGCACTAAATTTCACAAAACTGAAATAGGCTACTGCCCCCCTGTCTGCCAACATTAAGGAGGGTAAAATAAGGCTTTCACAATACAATAATCTGGGGCTGTCACAATACAGAAAGAAGTGTCAGAGGAAGACACAGCATTTCCCTGACGTCATTTCCGTGCCAACGGGAAGCAGCTGACCGTACCGGTCCAGTCATTCACGGAATACGCTGCTGCACAGGATACGGTCGCTTTAGGAAACGGGGATCGTTTTCAGTGTAGGTTGAGGGCAACACAATGGAGCTTAAGTGGTCTTTAACTGGGAGAGGGGGACATTTTTTCAAAGCATGATAAATGGAGAGACAATTCACTTTATTGGGGTGCAAGAAATTAGAAAAGCTAAATTATTCAGTGCCCATATTGAAAGCAACAACTTTGATGCATCAGTACAGAAACTCAGAACAATTAGGCCAAATGCTTTCATTCTCTGTAATGATGTGATAAATTAATACTGTAGAAACAAACTACATGGTTAGCTGATTTAATAACAGACTGCCAGGTGAAATCAGATTGGCTGAATTGAAGAAGCACTGTGCTATGGCATTCCTTACCACCACCCATCGTGTACAACCTGTTTAATGCATTATAAAACACATTTGGACTAGTAAATTAACATAGAGGCAAATTAAAACCATTCCAAACAAAATATGCACTGAAGCCACACATACGGTGAAAACATGGCCTTCTTGTACATTAAATAATAAAAAGGACAAAGTGACAATACTTGATTACTCAGTGTAACACTTTTTTTATTATCAGAAAACAAAACCAGAAAGTAATTACTGACAATCTAAGATCAATAGCAATTTTCATTTGCTATTGAGAGCAATAAAATCACTAGCAAATGAAAACGCGGACAAAATAACCTCATATCCAAACAACTTACAAGCAAGCAAGCTCTCGTTGAGCGCACAATAAAGATGTAAATTCAGTTTTGAAAAATCTCACAAGATGGATAGCCAGCAAAATTACCCGAGACTGAGAGGACGCTACCTGTAGCTAACGTTAGATGCTGGTCAAAGTGCACGCTTCACACCTTGCTTGCCAATGTGCTTGCAAAGAAGAATCAAAACCACAGGTAAATTTGCATGGATATATCCGTGAATAGACGTGTCATGACACGTTATAACTTGTTTTACTATTAATATGATCCCACAGCTTTTCTTATCAGAGGGAAAATAAAGCAAACTAACTACGATAACCAGCAGTGACTTAATCCCTGTATCCGATGTAAACCTACCTTTTCTCTACACTAGTCTTCTGGCTTTGCGGCACCAGCCGTTTAGCAATTTACCAAGCAAGAAAATTGGTAAACGGACGTTACCTACGAACCTGGCCTCCTCATAGCAAAATATAACAGGCACCTTTCTGGATACGTCAACTATATATAACCATAGTAAACAAACGATACAACATTGTATTGTTGAACTACATACGATTAGCTAACGTTACATCTACAATCTCTTTCCAGGACGAGAGAGCTAGCGAGACAGATCTCAAACAGCATTAAGTTGATTTATCGTTACACAAGTCAGTAGGACTTTCGCTTGGTTTTAGTGTGGTAGCTGAAGTTTTAAAAGCCCAGCAGTAACCAAGATTGCAAACTCCATCAGTTTCAGAACCAGTCGGGCCAACGTCAGTGCATTTGCCCCGGGGTTGGAATCTTGCTAATCTTTCCACCAGCGGAACAGCAGTCTGTGCACCTTCGCAGGTTTAAATAGCTAGCAAACTAACGACACTGCGAAATTAGTATTGTACCGTTAGCTACTACCGCTAGGCCAGGCCTGACGCGAGCCGGTAAAATACAGCCCCAACCAACATCCCGATCACCACCCGAGCAATCGAACACCACACCTATCAAGCCAAAAAGTGCTTCAGCCACACAAAACTGACACGGGATGATATCGCTATCCGAGACCACAGTACATTGATATTATATTGACTTATCTGAGCGCCTAGATAAGACACGGAAATAAGATTGGAACATTTAGACTCACTATTCCTTGATAAGCACCATCTTCTCTTCACCGGCTGCGGCTGCGCGCAGATGCTGACGTCACATGAATTTATAAACAACAACTTAATTCCGCCTCCCGTCATCAGTGATTGGTCAAATTAGAAACGCCCAGCAGTCTGTTGCTCGAGTGAGGAGAGGGTACCATTAAAATGTGGATTGGTCAGATTCTTTGTCGTTCAGCCGAAGGGAAACGCATCGACATCGTGTGTTGTGATTTCCCATTCATTTCAAATGGTACTACAATAATGAAATGGCGCCAAACAAAATCTCACTTTATCATCTTCCATCATTATTGTTATTTTAAATGTATAGATACTGATCAACATTCCCAACATACATTACATCACATTTATTTAGCAGACGCTTTTATCCAAAGTGACGTACAAAAGTGCTTTCATGGTCATGAACAACTACAAAACACTCATTATCAGTTGAAATCTCTATCTAAGGCTTTGCTAACAAATCATTATTTTAGTAGATGAAAGGGGATGCATAGAAAAAAATCAAATAAAATACTACAGAATAGGCTAATAGTGATAAGAAAGGATATGGCGGTCAGTGAATCATATGCCACATGAATTTCTATATTTCAAATGCAATTATCTGGTATTTTTATGCTACAGCCATTTTGCAGTAAATCCAGAATTTTAAAAAAAAGTGATATGTTTTATTTCAACTTTTGACTAATTTGATAGCAGATATATAATCTGAATGAGGGCATACTGGTTTCAACATATTTGCTAATCAAAGTAATGCAAATGCAGGTAGCAAAGCCAAATGTGATTTTTTATAATGTCTTTTTTCATCTTTTACTGATACTGTGGCGACTGCCTCCAGTCTACAGAAATATTGTTTACATCAGGGGGCCACAGTGTCTGCAAGTTTTTGTGGTTTCCTTTCAATCAGCTGCCAATAAAGGCCTTCAGAACACGGTGTGTGGTTTCCTTAGCCAATCAATGACCAAAATGAAACACTTGTGCTGAGCACACTCCAAAAACCAGCAGACACTGCGGCCCGCCAGGACTGGAGTTTGACACCTGTGGTCTACGTCTTGTCAAGCGCATCATTACGGCTGAACAGAAGATGGAAGTTACCCAGCAGACGTTCTCCATTCAAGGCAAGTCAAATCAATGCTGTCTGTGTGAAGGTGACCTGGCCTAACATGTTCTAATCAAATGATACGAGACCCCATAAAGACTAGCCTCAGGAAATTAGCATGTTTGTCAGAATGTGTACTGACACTCGTATGTTTGTTAAATGAAATGAAAAAAATGTGAATTCAGCACCACAAATATATTGTTTTAAAACCAGAGTTTTCAACAGGGGGCCCTTGAAGGTAATGTAGGGGGTCTCTGGCCTTTACATTTATTAATAGAGTAGGGAAAATATTTCAAAATATAAAACCTTTTTTTGAAATATAACCAATTTCTCACCTACAGTATGATAGGGGTCCCCTGGATGCCTTTGAGTCTGGATGGGGATCCCTGGATCAGAAAAGGTTTTGTTTGTTAGCTTTTTGCTCAAAGATGTTGTTTTTCCACTTCCTTGTTATTAGAAATGATTTCCCACAGTAGCTTCTCTTTTTTTTGGCTAGTCTGTTAATTTATTTATTGTTCAAAAACAACAACACTTGCCAGCTGGGTGAAACGTTACGCCTCAGATTACATTTTGAATGACATCCAAACCAACAGCTGCCTCTTTCATCTTCCAGCACACAATAATAAGTCACGTTAGATCCGGTAATGTAGCAACAGCATTAGTAATTCCCATGGAACTGAAATGGGAGCGTGCTCAAACGGTCCTGCCTCATCCCGTTCGGGAAGTTTTAATGACTCAATGTATTATTGATTTCGGAAGTCAAGCTGATTATCCGTTAAATGATTCAAAAGATCGGGCCTTTTCTGTTTCTGAGGGTCCTACAGTATTCAGAACCCTGGGTTTCCAACAGGGGATCCTTTAATGTACTGCAGCGGGCCCCTGGCCAGACCTGATATGCAATGACTATATATAGATTTGGGAAAATATTTCAAAATATAAAACCTTACGTGGTAAAACCTATACGGAGCGGTGGGGGGGGGGGGGGGGGGGGGGGGATTCCTGGATGCCTTTGAGCCTGGATCAGGAAACCGTTTAGCTCATCTGTAGTGTTCGCTCCAGTTCAGTTGCTGTAGCTGTCGTACTGTAGAGTGGCTTCTACACAAGGAATTATGTTAATTCAAAAAAGTTGATCCAGGGCGTACTCAAACTAATCCTTTTAATTATCTGATTAAGTTTACCCTAGGCCATACCATATAACACTGTGTGACTGTAGCCAGGAAACCTGGGGTATTTTCCCATTGACCGCATACATTTAATTATAATCAGTCATTGTTCTACCAGGGCATATGCAAGCAGCAGCAAATTAACTGGATTAAAGCTGCAATTATGCAGACTAATATGGCTGTATTATCAGGTTCCCTGATCTTAATAGCTATTTGTTGATTCGTTTTTTTTAAAGCCTGTTTTAAGACTTTGTCTATTATCTCACACACAATGTAATTCTCTCAGTCTCGCCCACTTTGTCCCTTCCTGCACCTCGTGAAATGCTTCCAGATTAAGTTTCCTATCAACTTAATTACAAAGACAAAAAACACAGTAATTATATGCACTCTATTATAGTGGCCACCAGCATTCTGTTGGAGTGCCTGGTGGAAAGCTGGAGACTGTGGGTTTGTACCACAGCTAATTCACAATCGAACCCCTTGACTCTTTGCTTTGGACTAATATCCAATCAACCAACCAACCAACCAATCAAAAAGCATTATTTATAGTACATTTTACAAGTAATTTGTCACAATACACTCCGTAGCATACCCCAGCCTAAAATAAACCCCCACACAAAAATAAGCTAAAGGCAACACCGGCAAGGAAGCATACACTATAAAAGGCAGAGGTGGCCAACCCTGGTCCTGGGGAGCTGCAGGGTCTGTTGGTTTTTGTTTTCACCTTAAATACAACAACCATGTAGACCAAAGAAACCACCTTTTAATTGATCGGTTAAGTGCTGAGTCACAACAAAAACCAGCCGATCTTGCAGCTTTTCAGCAGCTGGGTTGGCCACTTCTGTCCTTTATGGTGTAGACCAGGGGTGTCCAATTTTATTTGAAAAGGGCGTTGAGGTGTCGATGCAAGTTTTGTTTTAGCCCAGCACTACAACACCTGATTTAGCTAACAATGGTTTTCAATCAAGACCTTGAAAAGTAGAATCAGGTGTCTTAGTGCAGGGATAAAACCAAAATCTGCACCCACACCGGCCCTTTTCCGATGAGACTGGACACCCCTGATGTAGAACAGGCCTGCTCAACCCTGTTCCTGGAGATCATCCATTTTTCACTGTCGTAGGTTTTCACTCCAAACTTAACAGAGCACAACTCATTCAACTGCTAGAGATCTCGTTGAGCTGGTCATTAGTACAGTCAGCTGTACAAAATTGGGGTTGAAATGAAAATGTACAGGATGGTAGGTCTCCAGGAGCAGGACTGGGCAGCCCTGGTGTAGACAAAGAAAACTGGCTGAGTAAACCGACAGTATAAGGGAAGCCGTTCCTCCCCTGGCTGGCTCAGGGTGTGGATTCAGCCCATTTCCAGTCTGTCTAATTGGCTGAGGCCTGGTTGTGCGGAAGATTCTAGGCTGTAGTTAGAAGCTGACTACTGGGAGGCTCATCATCTTTAGGGACTGTTCCAGGGCATGGATGGCCTCTCGTGGCTGGAATCAAATCCAGACTGCGTAAGTGCCCACTGTGGACGGCAACCTTGCTGCGGAACACATACCTTGCTGTAGCGCTGGCCAAGGATGAGAGGGTTTACTTTGGCTCGGGTGACACTGATTGTTTGGGAACCCACAAGACCGCCTGTTGCATCATGCCTGCGTGAGCCTGGCTTTGCAAACTGAGGTGCGTAGAAAGAGGCAGCTGAGGCATCTTTTGCATCAGAGGAAAACGCGTGCTTGTCTGCACCCTCCCGAGTCGATAGCAGAGCGAGCTGATTGGAGGACAGGGACTGCTGTCAGCCAATCGGCCTCCCAACTTTACTTCACCCTCTGAGACTTCATTCGCCGTCGGGTTCTGAGAGCGGTACATGTCTGGAGGCATTATACTCTCATCTGGAGAATGCACATTACAGTGCTGAACCAGTCAGATTTAAAATGGGACTTTATATTATTCAGTACATAATAGCATGCAATGTATGGGAGTTCATGTGGGGAAAAAAACACATGAAAAATTCTTCTTGGTCAATGTTCCTGGGTTGGTCCTGGTTATCGTTAGATAAAGGGTGGCAAACAAATGAAGCTGAAGTCAAATTGAGAATGAAGTCAAATGGTTAAAACTGTGGAAAGATACTTGAAAGTAAGCAAGCTGTCTGTTTGAGTATAGTTGCCAAAACAGCAAAATTGGATTAACTACTTGAATGTAGTTAGAATTGTGGGGTGGGGCATTGAATCATGTTAGCACAGCAAAACCAACAGCATGAAATCACCAGCATTGCTTCTAGGCTGCTATGCAGAGGTATACACTCTGAATTTGCATACTGCAGATCATATACTTTACATGCTAACACGTTTGGACTGGATTTGTAGTTACAGATTATAAGAGCACAGGATCTAACTTTATATTTGAAAAAACGTACAATACTGGAATGCAAGTAATGCATACTTTATCCAGAAAATATTCATTATGTTTTTGGCAAACACTTCTCAACACTAATAAATGGGGCATAAACTCAGATGTTTATTTTTTCATGTAAACGGCTCTTGTTTTAGAATCTTTCTCTGAGTCCAATAATAATAAAAAGGACATCTGTACTAATTTTATATCTTCATCAACAAACACATCATTAGAACACATTCCAAGAGAGAAAACCTGATTTTTATTGAAACCGTTTTACTGATAAATGACATTGCGGTGCCTTTTTTTTGCATTTCCCGAATGATCGCCCATTTGTTTTCAAAAGTCATGTGCTAAAAAGACATTGAAACACTGAATAGGAAGAGAGTCCATGCTTTAATATTAACACTTAATCACAAAGAAATCAGGCAAAGTGCCTTCTTTGCCATTTCAATAAAAATATGAGATCTTTTTCCTCCTCTTTTTTTTTTTTTTTTTACACAGTCCTGTTTGCTTTTCGTCATCATATAAAAACGTTTAATACTGATTGCGAAACACTGGATTTAATTTACAAAACAAAATAACTATTATAACAACAATCAATAATAACAACAATAATAATAATAACAATAATAATTATTATATTAAAAATAAAATAGAATAAAAGGAAACGGAACAGTCCGAGCTGCATCGTCTTGGCTAACGCAAACAGTCAACACGTCCGAGGAAACACCGCTTGGTAGCTACAGTCCCTCCTGGCACGCACAGTGTCAGGTCTTTCAGAGTCTTTTTCTCCAAGTCGTTTTTGTTTTGTGTTTTTTTTTTTTTTTACAGTGTAGGCGGAGGTGTAAGTATTCGTGCGCTCTCAATCCAGTCCCAGCTGCTGCACGTTTTTGCACGTCTCCAGGGCAACTGGTCAATCAGGTCCTTCAGAAAGCACCTTGACACCATCAGGAGAGGACAGCCAATCGTCGATGAAGGGGAATCGAGAGACCAATCGGGGGGAGGGGGGCGGGAGGGTGAAACGGCAGACGCCTCAGCATTTGGACGAGGGGAAAAAGCGCCCTGGTGTGAGGAACTTGTACCCGTTCCCGGCGGGCAGCCGGATGGGCCGGGCCCCGGGGCTGCTGCTGGTGGAGGTGGCCGGCGAGGGGGGCAGTTTCCGGGGGTCGTGCTTGCGGTGGCCGTTGGGGGGGTTCCTGGCGCCGCGGTCGAGCGACCTCAGCCCCAGCTCCGGCAGCTCCAGCCCGTCGCCCGGCCCGCCCGGCTTGCCGTGGCGCGGCGAGAGGTTCAGGAGGTTGAGGACGTCCCTCCCGGCGGTGCCCGTGCCTCTCTGGCCGGGACGGAGGGCCCGAACGGGGCCCGAGTGCTGCTGGTGCTGCTGGGCGGCGGCCGCGTTGGCCCAGAAGGTCTTCAGGTTGTGGATGGCCTGCACCTTCTCGTCGATGGCCGCCCGCTTGAGGCGGTCGATGTCGGGGGCGTCGGCCGGGCTGGAGCGGGCAGAGCCGGTGGAGGAGTAGGACAGGGCGGGGGAGGGGGTGCTGCCGGAGGGCGACTGGTGCCCCGAGCTGGGGGAGACGTTGCTAGGCGACCGGGAGATGTGGCCGCTGTAGGGCGAGCTGGGGTACTTGAGCTTGAAGTGGGCGTGGCCGTCCAGGGTCGGGGTGGGGGAGGGGTGGCCCCCCTCCTTCAGGGAGGTGTCGGAGGTGGCGGGGCTGTTGTAGCCCGAGCTGACCTTCTGCAGGGAGGAGGTGCGGGACGGCGGTTTGGGCCGGACTGAGAGGGGGGAGGACTGGCCCCTCATGCTGGTGCTGCTCTGGGGCCGGCTGAAGGCGCTGGTCTCTGACGAGCGGAAGGCGGAGCCTCCGGTGGGGGTGCAGGCGCCCCCGGACCCCGCCCCCCCGCCCTCGCTGCTGGCCCTCTGCAGGCACTCCACTGCCCGTAGGTGGCTCTGCGTCTCCTCCAGGATCTTCTTGGCCAGCTCCTGGGGGTCCAGCGGGGGCGCCGTCGTCCTCTCCTCCTGGGACTTGACGGTGCTGTCGGTCTCGGTGCTGGACTGGTCCGACTCGCCTGTGTCCGAGCTGCTCACCTTCCCCGTCTTCTGGGAGGGTGGGGTCGAGCTCCCGGGGGCGGCGGCGGGGGCGGGGGCGGGCGCGGGCGCGGCCTTGACAGGCGAGGTGGGCGTGCTGACGCTGCCCCGAGAGGAGACCGATGCCCCGCCGTGGCCCCGCCCACTGCCGGCCCCGCCCCCTCGGCCGCGGTTGCTGCGGTGACCGGCGGGCAGGGGCAGGGTGTCGCAGTGGCCTCCCAGGGGTTCGCTGCTGATGATGGAGTAGCCCTCGTACTCCTCTTCGTCCCGCCCGCCCACCGCCCCGTGTGGGGACGAGCGGCTCCGCGGGACGCCCGGGTGCCGGTTCGGGGAGAACAGGCCCGCCCCGCCCCGGTGGCGCTCCAGCTCCTGCTGCCTTCGTTGGCCCAGGTACTCGCAGGCGCTCTCCGACTTGGACACGAAGCTCATGGACGAGGCCACGGAGCTCAGGCTGTACACGGAGATGGCGTCCGAGGCCAAGCTGTCGGGACAGGGCGGGGAGAAGGGTGGCGCCGGGTAGCCCAGGGGCAGCTGGTTGGACACGGACTGGGCCGAGGCCAGGGACTCCAGAGAGGAGGAGCTGTCCAGGCTCAGCCGTTTGGGCAGCTCGGTGGAGTCTGGGAGAAGGCCAGAAATCAGGAAAGAGGATTAGGGAGACAGACAAGGAAAGACAGAGGGAAGAGACCCTTTCTACAGCATGCATTCAGAAGAGAAAACCTGGATCTTTACCAGAAGGGTGCAGGTTTTCAATTCTTTGCTTTTACTCTTGAAACATCACACTGGAGCTGCTGACTTGAGTTTATTGTACCGTCATCACCCTAGAGCCACCTGAAAGAGGCTGACTGGCTGTAGTAAAACCGGTCACAACCAGTTTAGAAAAAAAACTGTTGTGCAAGTGTCCTAATTCTGGCTAATTCTACAGCCCAAGGAAGGAGAAAGTAAGCTCCACGCCAGTTCCAGAGTCCCAAGTGCTTAAGCAACATGCTGCCTCCAAAGTTTGAACTGAAGAAGTTCAGGTCAAAACAGCAAGAAAAATTCAATCACAGCTATGATGTGATGGTTGCAGTAATTCTGTTGTGTAGGCCGCAGTGAACTCTTGCTTTAAAGCCAAAATAAATAAATAAATAAAAACTTGATGGTCGTTCAGGGCATGTTTAAAATCAGTCATGGGGAAGAAACATTCAGTTGTGTTCTTGGGGTCTTGGGTTCAAATCTATAATGCTTTCTACGGAAGTTTCCCCAAGGCCCACTAGAGAACCTGAAATGCATTTCGGAGGACTGGTGGCAACATGGTTTCCAACTGCTTCAGATTGCTGCATGCTAATCGAGACACGATTTCCCAGCACTGCTATAACCTGAGGATTTTTAATCTCGAACCTTAAATTTCCTGCCATGCAATCGGGAGCATTAGGTAAAAATCTCCAGCTGTATAAATGGCAGGAGGGAACAGTATATGGATGCTGGTCATAAATGAGGACATAAACTGTTATGCCATGCTGGGGAGGACTTCTCCTGTGATATACAACTTTCATGGGAGGATCTAAAATTTTGGGGGGGGGGGGGGTCATCATTGCAACATTGCAAAATGCTGCATACTGCCAGGTTCCTTTTGGTTCAATTACGGCTGGAGGGCTTACCGAAAAGTGCCAGCAGGGACTGCAGGGCGAAGTGCATGGTCCGGCGGTTGGCCTGCTTGCCCGTCTTCAGCACCACCTCCTCCTGGCCCACCTCGCACAGGTCGAACCCTGAGCAGAGAGCAGAAGAGCCAAGCCAGTCAAATGACAAGGTGAATCTGCATGATCAGCAGAACTCTCTGTGGTGACTGGATGAAAGAAGACCTTGCTAAAAGGCAAAACTGAGAGGTTTTATGAAAACAGGCCCAGAACTTCATTTTTAATTCTTTCTTTTCCACTCTCATTTCCCTCTTTTTGTGCCTTCTAGGGAAGATTTTTGATTTATCAGATCACTGATAAAAGCCTCTGATTATTATTTTGAGTGAGAGATGTACACAAATTATTTACGCAAATAAGCAGAGAGAGGGAGATGCAAATGCTCAGACATGATGCGAACATTAAAGAGATCCCCAGCAAAACTAGAGTCTACAGACTTACCAGATAGTCGCTCCTTATAGAAACTCCATAGATTCTACAGACTCACCAGATAGTCAGCTCCTTATAGAAACTCCATAGATTCTACAGACTCACCAGATAGTCAGCTCCTTATAGAAACTCCATAGATTCTACAGACTCACCAGATAGTCAGCTCCTTATAGAAACTCCATAGATTCTACAGACTCACCAGATAGTCGTTCCTTATAGAAACTCCATAGATTCTACAGACTCACCAGATAGTCAGCTCCTTATAGATAAAACGCCATAGATTCGACAAACCACATGCTAAGCTCTGCGTTCTTAACGTTGAAAGTTTCCCCCCCATTGATGATGAAATATATTACTTGATTAATGTTCTGAAAATGCATTAAAGACAATTATGTGGCACTGGGCATTCTGTACTGTAATTCAGTGCCAGAGACTCCCGTTACCCGCCAGAACCTCCTGTAGTTCAGGAGCAGAGAGGATGGAAAGAAGGTAGGAGCTGAGAGAGACCGCAGTGTCTGATGGGACAACAGAAATATGTGGCTCAACACCAGCCACTCACCCAGCGCAGCGAGGAATTCATGACAACCTGGCAACCTCCAGAGCTGCACGCTGATGGACACCTGGATGGGAGCCACAGAGAAATCCTGCTCCTTCTCACCTGTCTGCAGCTGGACCAGCACCTGGTGGAGCTACGCGGAGAGAGGGGGGGAAGGGGGGAGAGAGAGAGGGGGAGGGAGGGAGAGGGAGGAAGAGAGAGGGAGGAAGGGAGGGTGAGAACGACAGATTCTGGTCATTTTTTTATTGTCATCGTTCTGCTCATCCTGGCATATATATATATATATATATATATATATATATTATAACAATATAGTATATCACAGTTTCTTATATTATATGCCATATATGCACATGCTATATACCTAAACTGGTTTGAATTTGTGGTGTGTGTGTGAGAGAGAGAAACCGAGAGGGAGAGAATGTTGCCCAGGCAGGAGTGCATGATGGGATTGGTGTGGGGAGGTGTCCATCATGGTGGGGATGAAAGATCACATACAGCATCAGGTTTTCCCATGTATTTTATGGGGTTTATGGGGCTTCAAATGAGGATCAGTCTGACCAGGTTAGCATGACATCACGTAACATTTCCACATTCTTTGCATATCAATTTTACTGCTCTATTGAAATGCATTTCTCACATGCAGAGGAAGCAAATTCAAAGGAAACCATAAAAATAGCTAGCTAAATAAAAAGATAATATCTGTATTATTAATCAAGACTAATGTTTACTAATGCTTTTAGTCCTGGCAGTAGCACCATAAATTGATATTAATAACAAATAACTGTCTCTGTGAAATTTAGGTTTGGGGAATTGTGGGGTTGTTTTCTGAGTGCACCCAATCATCAAATCAGGGACCTTCTTACTGAAGTGTACAGATTTAAGATTTACGGTTTGTTTAGCTCTTCAATTCTGTCCTCCACGCTGAGGTTCATTTGCTATATTTTTCCCATGAACAAAGATGATGTAATACTTTTACACAAAACACAGGGGAACACACCTTCATGAAAGTCACTAGAACTTAACAGGCATTGTAGAGACCCAAAGTCATTATGCTGTAAAAAAAATAGTTTGTTGTTTGTTTGCGTGGCTTTTCATCCATTAATCAATGACATTACACCTTACCCTCCAGTGATCCCAGTCAGAATTGAAATTATAACAACGCTAATTAAAAAACTGTTATGACTGTGTCTTTGGAGGGAGGAAAGGTAACGCAACATAAATCACAGTTTTCAAAGGGTCTGCAGATTTTACGGTCGGCGGTAAATCTTCTGTTATTTGGTCTCTTTGTCTGTGCAGTAAAATCTGCATCCAGCTAAAATTTGCATTCATCCACCATCCTTCATAGATTCTGAATTGCATCTTTCTGGAACGCTGTGGCATGCTGGTCTGACAGGTTCCTTTTAATAAACCAGTGAACCCGGCAGGGAAAACAGGGGGACTCTTTGCTGCTTAGATGGAACTTACCATTCCCACCACATTTTTAACAGCCTTCAGGTAGCAGATTAGGAGGAAGAGAGAGAAATAGTATTTAGTACCAAGCATTGGCCATTCACTGCAAGCATTAGAGACCAAGCAAAGATATGGGACTTTGGCCATGCAGATAATACAATACACATTACATTTTAGCCCACTATTAAAAGCAACGCACTTACTTAGCTTAGATCCATTTATACAGCTGGATACTTTACTGAAATAATTCAGGTTAAGTACCTCGGTCAAGGGTACAACGAAATTCACCCACCTGAGAACTGACCCTAAAAAGAGTAACAAGTCCAGTTCCCTAACCGCCGAACTACACACCTGAGTTATGTAAGTTCCAGTGCAAGACCTGGCTGAAGATGTTCCCAGACATGCAACGTATGCAGCACACATAAGCTCCAGGATGAAGCAGAGCATGTATCGATCTACACTAGGGGTTTCCAGTGCTGCTTCTGAAGGTGTGCAGTCTCACTGTTTTCAGGTCTCTTTAAAGACTATAACAGCCTAAGTCCAGACCTGGTAAAATATTTACATTCAGATGTATTCATTTAGCAGGTGGTCTTGTTCTTATTCACCTGCAGAACAGGAGCAACTCAGATAACCAACATTGGTTCCTGGAACCTTCCCCGAATGTTACGGAAGGTTAGGGTAAACCTCAATACCAGTCCCTGCATTCAGCAAGTTCCCTGCATTATTTTTAAAGTCACAAAGCACATTGAAGCAATGGCCTAGGGATGTTATTCAGTTCTGTTATCAAGTTAAAAATAATGAGAATGTTACCACGAATGAAAGCCAATGGAATATTAATCTGCCTCTTAATCTTAATATGTATACTCCATTGTTTTTTCATGACTGAATATTAACCATCAGGGAATACTTCCAATTAGGTTTTTCTGTGACATGACAGGAACATTTGTTTGTGAGATTAACATGCGTGGAACAGTAAATGTGAGACCATAATAATCATAACATGATCTCAGCACAAATGACAACATAACTGGAATGTTCCCCAATGTTCTTGGAGCATTTTGAGTTGGGAAAGGGTGCATAAGAGTGTGTGTGTGTGTGTGTGTATGTGTGTAAGTGTAAGTGTGTGTGTGTGTGTGTGTGTGTGTGTGTGTAAGCATGTGTGAGTGTGTGTGTGTAAGGGTGTGTGTGTGTGTGTATGTGTAAGTGTATGTGAGAGTGTTTGTGTGTGTGTGTGTGCTTGTAAGCCTGTGTGTATTGTGTGTGTGTGTAAGTGTATGTGAGTGCGTGTGTGTGTGTAAGGGTGTGTGTGTAAGTGTATGTGAGAGTGTGTGTGTGTGTACGTGTGTGTGTAAGTGTATGTGAGAGTGTTTGTGTGTGTGTGTATGTGTGTGTGTAAGTGTATGTGAGAGCGTGTGTGTGTGTGTGTGTGTGTGTAAGTGTATGTGAGTGCGTGTGTGTGTGTGTAAGCGTGTGTGTGTGTGTGTAAGTGTATGTGAGAGTGCGTGTGTGTGTGTAAGCGTGTGTGTGTGTAAGGGTGTGTGTAAGTGTATGTGAGAGCGTGTGTGTGTAAGTGTATGTGTGTGTGTGTGTGTGTGTGTAAGGGTGTGTGTGTGTGCGTGAGTGTGTAAGTGTATGTGTGAGTGTGTGTGTGTGTAAGTGTATGTGAGAGCGTGTGTGTGTGTGTGTGTGTGTGTGTAAGTGTATGTGAGAGTGTGTGTGTGCGTGAGTGTGTAAGTGTATGTGAGAGCGTGTGTGTGTGTGTGGCAGGTCAGAGGCCTACCCTGTTGATGAGTTGTTCTCCCGTCTCTGAGGCAGTGATGAGTTTGCAGAGGGCCAGGAGTGCAGGGGGAGGCAGACCTGGGGGGGGGGGGGGGGGGTTACAGTATGACAACACTATGACACTAATACTGTAAGGATCAACATGCAGCTTCTGCCTTCATCAAACACGTCATTTAATATGAGCCAGTTAAAGCAAACAAGAGCACCCCTGGTCTAAAGAGCTATGGCATCTCAAAGCGTCCCGTCCCTGCTGCAGCCCCGGTGGCGCCCCCTACGTACCGAGCAGGGACTGCAGGGTGGTGCTGCACTGCTGGAGCCGGTCGCCGGGGTCGGCGGTGGGGAAGAAGACGGCGGCGGGGAGGCCGGTTCCCGCCGAATCGAGCCGGAAGCCCACGGCGGTCAGCAGCGCCTGCCAGCCCGGGACCCCGCCCACCTTGTTCTCCACGCTCTGCTGGGACGTGTACATGGAGTTACGCTGGCCACTCTGGATCCGCTGCAGGGACTTCTCCACCTGGGGCGGGGGGAGGGGGGGAGGGAAGGCTTTAGGACACGGCTGCCGGCCTTCTGGGGGAGAGGGGTTGAGAAGCCGTGATTCGGACACGAGAGGGCGAAGGCCGCAGGTTCTCTGGAATCAGGCGTTCAGCGCTCCTGTTGTGGTACGCTTACTAAACGTAATGAGCAGGGCTCACCAGGTGGAGCAGGACTCTCATGGCGTCCCGAGCCCGGTCCGGGTACTGCAAGATCTCCGCCAGCGCCTGGCCAATCAGAGACGAGGGGCTGTTCAGCTTCACGTCGTTGCCAATCAGCATGAAGCCTGCAGACACAAGACCAGAGTGGGGGGGGAGGGGCTTAGTCAGAGGGAGGAGCAAACTAACTACACAACACAACTCACACAGTCTGGGGGATGGAGAATACCTGGCAACACACGAAACTCACACAGACTGGGGGATGGAGAATACCTGGCAACACAACATAACTCACACAGCCTGGGGGAATGAAAATACCTGTATGTACTGTGTGTGTGTGTGTGTGTGTGTGTGTGTGCATATGTGCGTGTGTGTGTGTTAGTGTGGGTGTAAGTGTGTGTGTGTGTGTTAGTGTGTGTGTGTGTGCGCATATGTGTGTGTCTGTGTGTGCGTGTGTTTCTGTGAGTGTGTGTGTATGCGTATGCACGTGTTGTGCATGTGTGTGTGCATGTGTGTGTGTCTGTGTGCGTGCACGTGTATGTGTTGGCACTGACCTGCCCAGTTGGAGGGGTGGGAGTACAGCTTGCTGCTCTGCACGTGTGTGCGCATGTGTTTGTGTGAGTGTGTATGTGTATGAGTGTGTGTATATGTGTGAGTACGTGTGTTGTGTGTATGAGTGTGTGTGTTGGTACTGACCAGCCCAGTTGGAGGGGTGGGAGAACGCGTGTGTATTAGTGTGTTGGTACTGACCGGCCCAGTTGGAGGGGTGGGAGAACGCGTGTGTGTAAGTGTGTGTATGTGTGTGTATTGGTACTGACCGGCCCAGTTGGAGGGGTGGGAGAACGCGTGTGTATAAGTGTGTGTATGAGCGTTTTGGTACTGACCGGCCCAGTTGGAGGGGTGGGAGAACGCGTGTGTATTAGTGTGTTGGTACTGACCGGCCCAGTTGGAGGGGTGGGAGAACGTGTGTGTATGAGTGTGTTGGTACTGACCGGCCCAGTTGGAGGGGTGGGAGAACGCGTGTGTATAAGCGTGTTGGTACTGACCGGCCCAGTTGGAGGGGTGGGAGAACGCGTGTGTATAAGCGTGTTGGTACTGACCGGCCCAGTTGGAGGGGTGGGAGAACGCGTGTGTATAAGTGTGTTGGTACTGACCGGCCCAGTTGGAGGGGTGGGAGAACGCGTGTGTATAAGTGTGTTGGTACTGACCGGCCCAGTTGGAGGGGTGGGAGAACGCGTGTGTGTAAGTGTGTGTATGTGTGTGTATTGGTACTGACCGGCCCAGTTGGAGGGGTGGGAGAACGCGTGTGTATAAGTGTGTGTATGAGCGTGTTGGTACTGACCGGCCCAGTTGGAGGGGTGGGAGAACGCGTGTGTATTAGTGTGTTGGTACTGACCGGCCCAGTTGGAGGGGTGGGAGAACGTGTGTGTATGAGTGTGTTGGTACTGACCGGCCCAGTTGGAGGGGTGGGAGAACGCGTGTGTGTAAGTGTGTTGGTACTGACCGGCCCAGTTGGAGGGGTGGGAGAACGCGTGTGTATAAGCGTGTTGGTACTGACCGGCCCAGTTGGAGGGGTGGGAGAACGCGTGTGTATAAGTGTGTTGGTACTGACCGGCCCAGTTGGAGGGGTGGGAGAACGCGTGTGTATAAGTGTGTTGGTACTGACCGGCCCAGTTGGAGGGGTGGGAGAACGCGTGTGTATAAGTGTGTTGGTACTGACCGGCCCAATTGGAGGGGTGGGAGAACGCGTGTGTATAAGTGTGTTGGTACTGACCGGCCCAATTGGAGGGGTGGGAGAACGCGTGTGTGTAAGCGTGTTGGTACTGACCGGCCCAGTTGGAGGGGTGGGAGAACGCGTGTGTATAAGTGTGTTGGTACTGACCGGCCCAATTGGAGGGGTGGGAGAACGCGTGTGTGTAAGCGTGTTGGTACTGACCGGCCCAGTTGGAGGGGTGGGAGAACGCGTGTGTATAAGCGTGTTGGTACTGACCGGCCCAGTTGGAGGGGTGGGAGAACGCGTGTGTGTAAGTGTGTTGGTACTGACCGGCCCAGTTGGAGGGGTGGGAGAACGCGTGTGTATTAGTGTGTTGGTACTGACCGGCCCAGTTGGAGGGGTGGGAGAACGCGTGTGTATAAGTGTGTTGGTTTGTACTGACCGGCCCAGTTGGAGGGGTGGGAGAACGCGTGTGTATAAGCGTGTTGGTACTGACCGGCCCAGTTGGAGGGGTGGGAGAACGCGTGTGTATTAGTGTGTTGGTACTGACCGGCCCAGTTGGAGGGGTGGGAGAACGCGTGTGTATTAGTGTGTTGGTACTGACCGGCCCAGTTGGAGGGGTGGGAGAACGCGTGTGTATAAGCGTGTTGGTACTGACCGGCCCAGTTGGAGGGGTGGGAGAACGCGTGTGTATGAGCGTGTTGGTACTGACCGGCCCAGTTGGAGGGGTGGGAGAACGCGTGTGTATTAGCGTGTTGGTACTGACCGGCCCAGTTGGAGGGGTGGGAGAACGCGTGTGTATTAGTGTGTTGGTACTGACCGGCCCAGTTGGAGGGGTGGGAGAACGCGTGTGTATAAGTGTGTTGGTACTGACCGGCCCAGTTGGAGGGGTGGGAGAACTGCTTGCTGCTCTGTACAGTCTTCATGGCGTCGGCGAGGGCGGCGCTGGCCTTGGTGCCGTTCAGCAGGGCGGAGTAGAAGGCGTGCACGAACACCTTGGAGGCGGCGACCGGGACGGGCCACAGGGACACGAGCACGCACTGCGCCCCCGCCGCCAGGAAGGCCCGCGTCAGCCCCACCACCCCGTCCGCCGTCACCTTACTGTCCGACTCCTGATAGGACCTGCATCACACAGGGGGAGGGGCTTATGAGTCACAGTGCTCCATCCTCCTGATAGGACCTGCATCACACAGGGGGAGGGGCTTATGAGTCACAGTGCTCCATACTCCTGATAGAACCTGCATCACACAGGGGGAGGGGCTTATGAGTGATAGTGCTCCATACTCCTGATAGGACCTGCATCACACAGGGGGAGGGGCTTATGAGTCACAGTGCTCCATACTCCTGATAGGACCTGCATCACACAGGGGGAGGGGCTTATGAGTGATAGTGCTCCATACTCCTGATAGAACCTGCATCACACAGGGGGAGGGGCTTATGAGTGATAGTGCTCCATACTCCTGATAGGACCTGCATCACACAGGGGGAGGGGCTTACGAGTCACAGTGCTCCATACTCCTGATAGGACCTCTGTCGCACAGGGGGAGGGGCTTATGAGTGATAGTGCTCCATACTCCTGATGGGGGAGGGGCTCCTGGAATTTCATGTAACAAGTATAAGAGCCCTCAAGTGGCTAGTTGATGGTTCACAGTTCACACTGAACCAAACAGTTTGTTTTTATTGCTAAAGTGCTGTAATTCACACAGAGTACATAATGAAGCGTGTGTTTAATTGCTTAAATAATATACTTCACAATAAAATAAAAGGCGGAATTTGATGGCTTAAATGTGGCTGGTCTGAGTCCAATTCCTATATTGCGGCTCAGTTTTACAACGTACTTGAATCCCTGTGGCAGTGTAGCATAGTGGTTAGGGAACTGGGCCTGAACTCTGAGGTTGCTGGTTTGATTCCCAGCTGCAGTGCTGCCGTTGAACCCTTGAGCAAAGTACTTAACCTCAATTGCTTCAGTAAATTGCCAGCAGTAAAAATGGATTGCATGTAAAAAAGAATGTAATCTCTGCAAGTACTAGATAAGAGCATCTGCTAAGTGCGTAAAATGTACACATTACCAGTTTTAAATCAAATTCCAATAGTACACCCTGTAGTAGTAATTCCTACATTACCTGAGGAAACGCGCCCACACTTACTGACAAATAAGAGGTTTTTAAAAGCACCTAAAGTGATATTATGAGGGAAAAGTGTTGTGTTGATATTTTCAAAGACATTTTGAAGTATTAAGTGGACAGTTCATATCAAAACAGACAAGACCAGAACGGCGATTAAAAAAAAAAATATATATATTTAGAATGCTAATGAGTAAAGACTACGCATGATAATCGCACTTAACAAATTAAACGACTGTTTCCATGACAATGAGTTACGAGCTGGTTGAGTGGGCCTTGTCTGATTGTTTCTCTCAACTCTGGATTTGACACGTTGAATCAGGAAGACCGCAGCCAGCCAGCAGACGTTCTGCAGTAAAACTCGAAAGTTCACGCTCAACAAAATCTCCTCTCTCTGAGACGGTCTCGTCGACCGAGGACTTTGTCTGCTCTGCGGGTGTTTGACTAGGATTTCTAAAGACATTTGTGAGTATTAAAAATCAGCCCTTCAATGTTTACTCAACGTGTTTTCTAAAGAACCCGGCAACACACATTCCTCGGGAGTCCTTTACAAATATTTGTTTGAGCGCTTTTCCGAAAAACACCAAAAATTAATGCCTGACTGCAATTAATGGCACACGGTCACAGCAGGCAGGCGTGCTGGGGGACTGGAGGCTGGGGATTTCCTTTCCAGCTCCCCCCGGTGCAGTGATGCTTTATGCTGGGTGATCATTAGCGAGATTTGAAGCCTATTGAAGATATCTGAGATCTGAGAAACTCCTACTTCCACCCCTAAATAAACTGCAAAACATGTTTATCAGCAGGTTCCTTTTCATGGAGCAGATGTTTGATAGTTACCCCACTAATACAGGAAAAAAAGAACGCCATTTCAATTCTAAATGTACAAATCAAGGGATCAAGGGTTTTTTTTTTGCATTTTTGAAAAATGTTCAGAGCAACTGCAGCTGATGCGAAACTGAGTGAACATAGCATCTTTGAGGAAACACAGATGTGAGCATCTTTGAGGAAGCATACATTTGTGCATCTTTGAGGGAGCACATATTTGGGCATCTTTGAGGGAACACGTATTTGAACATCTTTGAGGGAACACAGATTTGCGCATCTTTGAGGGAACACTTATTTGAACATTTTTGAGAGAACACAGATTTGTGTATGTTCAAGGGAACACAGATTTGAGTATTGTTGAGGGAATAGAGATCTGAATATCTTTGAGGGAACACAGACATGTGAAAGAATGCTTGACCCACATCACCTGTTGTGTTCAATGCCTTCCTGCTCTTCATCTTGGTGCTTTTTAGCATACAAGTATATAAGAATCTCCACAATTGATCTAAGAGCACAAAGGTAATGGTACATGTTTGTGTATCAAACGTGGGTGTGCACGCACAACAACAGTTGTTTCAGCAACACATCAGGCAGTGTGTCTAGCCCCCCAGGGTAATTCGGTATTCACGCTCTTGCCTCTCACTCGGCAGCTGAGAAGCTAAACCAGCGCAGGCATTGAGTCAGAGGACAGAGTCAAGTGCAGGAGAGCACGCAGGCTGTAGGCCCCTGACTGTCCAGAGGGGGGCGCTGGGGCATCACGAGACGCCGAATGCCCTGCCGAATGGGATCTGTTTTCCCTGCGTAACTCAACTTTTGTGCCTCCTGTTACAAACACAGAATCAGTGCCTTCATCAATAAAGAGGTTACTTTACCCTGACAAGGGGTCAAACACGTATTGGAATTTTAATTTAGCTCTTCGGCTGCCAGTAAAATTTGGAAAGACTCCAACTGAACTACGAGAATTTTCAGCAATGAATGGCACAAACATCACAGGGTCACATAAAAGACAGATTTGTTTATGAAAACTGGTGAAAGGAAATGGTTATCGGTCAGTAATCTGTAGGAGTGTTACTGGTAGGTTAGCAGGGAAGGTTCAGGCAGTGGCAGCCCCGCCCTGGATCACTCACCCCAGCACCACCAGTTTGACGGGCAGCCGCAGGTCCAGGATGTCGGCGGCGGTGAGCAGGAACTCCTGCAGGGGCGGGCTGTCGCACACGCTCTCCGCGTCGCTGCCGTCGTCCTGCCCCCCCCGCAGGCTCTCCGGGATGGTGTAGCTGCTGCTCCCCTTTCCCCCCGCCCCGGCCCCGCCCCCCGGGCCCACCCCGCCCGGCCCCGCCCCCCCGGCGGCGGCGGAGGCGGCGGCGCTCTCCGGGTTGGGCGTGAGCACCAGGGCGGCGAGCTTCCAGGAGATGTGCGTGGCGAAGTGGGCGCACTCGGCCTGCGTGAGCGCGCTCATCACGCGCTCCTTGGTGGCGGCCGCGCCCGCCAGCGGCTGGCAGCCCAGCAGCTCCGACACCATGACCGCCTCCTCCTCTGCCGACGGCATGGGCCCCCACAGCCAGCGGTCCATCACCGACGAGGGTAACCGCGGGTTACCCACCACCGCCGCCATGGAGACGCCGCCGCACAGCGCTGGCCCCGCCCGCCGAGGGTGCGTCTGAGGACAGAGGCAGCCAATCACGTACTCAGTCATCACTCAACTAATATATCGCTCAAATAATCAACCACTCACTTCATCAACCAATCCTTTAGTCAACTGCCCTCTCAATTAATTATTAACGCCGTCAATTAATGACACAAACAATCATTCAATCAATGTCTAAGTTGGCTAAGTTACCCAATCAATCACTCAGTCAATACATGCCCAATGTATCACTCAATTAATCAATAAATCATTTCACCAATATATCACTCTATGAATCAATCAACCAGTTACTCAGTCAATCTGACCAACATACTACTTAATGAATAGAACATCAAAGATACATAAAAATCAATCTATCTCCTCCTTCAATTTTTTCAATAAAGTACTGGGATATATAATTACATAAAACAATCACACAGGTAAACATATCTAGTTATCCCACAGTATGCCAATTAATAACCTAATAAATGAATCATTTATACCCATCAGGAGTTCAGCCAATGAATCATTCAATCACTCAATAAGCCATTAAGTCACTAAATCACACAATCCTAAAATTAATTAATCAACTGCTATTGTGCTGTCAATCAATCACTATCCACCAAGATGTCTGACAAATAAAGCAGCTAATCATGAAAAAAGTCACATTTTGATTTTGACTGGAAGTCTACTCCCGTATTATCATTCAGCTGTGCATTTCACAAGCACTTATGAATATTCATATCCATTTATGACTGAAGAGCCCCAAATGACTTGAGGCCTCTTCCTAAACCCTCAGCCGGTTTACATCAGCTGCGATACGCAAACATGAATATTCAAAAGCTGCAAAGCACTCCATGCCACTGCGCTGGATTGCAGCACAACAATCACTTCAAACGGGTGTCACCGACATAAGCAATTTCAGACGAAATCAAAAAGAAGTGAAGTGGAGAGGGCGTGCAGTGAATGTGTAAGAGCAGCAGAGTGGCCTGGCATTACAGGCCGATATCTCTCCTTAATAAAGGAGAGGAGTGGCAGTGTCGTATAACGGTATAACAGCATAATGGGCTTTTAAAAGGTTGCAGGTTTGGCTCCCTATGTAGGACACTGCTGTTGCACCATTAAGCAAGGTACTTAACCTGAATTGCTTCAGTATATATCCAGCTGTAAGCCGGATACTATGTCTAAAAGCAAAAGCTGTGCAATTCACTGTGGATAAGAATGTCTGCTAAATGCCAGTAACGTAAATATAGAAAGCTGGCAAAAGCAGTGCACTTCAGAGCCAAAAACCTGCCAGCTTCTCAGGACGTAACCAAGTATATTCCAACCAAACATATCAGAGTTGTGAAGGTCGGCCAATGGTGATTCACGCGTAAACTATGAGATCTGGAGTGTTTGTGTTTGAGCAGCATGAGGTGAGTCACGTCTCCGATAAGCTCACTAGTGTTCGTCACCGCTACACTGTGTGCTGTGAGGAGACTGTAGGGGGGAGGGCCTCTTTGGGACCTCTGGCGCTCTGAGCACCTGGGGTCTGAGGTCAGGGGTGGAGGTGTGAGGGGCGGTCCCAGGAATGAGGGGCAGGCCCATGCAGGTGTGAGGGGCGGTCCCAGGAATGAGGGGTGGGCCCAGGTGTGAGGGGCAGGCCCAGGTGTGAGGGGACGAGACTATGCAGGTTTGAGGGGTGGGCCCATGCAGGTGTGAGGGGCAGGCCCAGGTGTGAGGGGACGAGACCATGCAGGTGTGAGGGGTGGTCCCAGGAGTGAGGGGCAGACCTTGGCTCCGGCTCCCAGGCTCCCGATGGAGGGCACGGCAATGAGGCTGAAGCGCTCGTACAGGTACTCGTTGGAGGAGCTGCCTTTGAGCAGGGCGAAGGGGATGAGGTACAGCTCCCCCTCCAGCACCAGAACCAGCTGCCTGTGGCGGCCCACGGGCCCGCTCGAGTGCATCAGACCCTGGGGGAGCAGAGAGAGAGCGCAGGGGGTCGGTCAGAACTGCCCCAGAACTGCCACACCACAGGAGCCAGCAGACTGTTTAAACCATCTCATTCAGTCAGACACCAGCGCCTGTGTTTGTGAAGCATCTCAAGGAAAAAGTGCTGATCTAGAATCAGGCTGACCATTTCCTTCATAGTGGACACGATGAGGACATATACAGAGGGAAGTTCAGTAGTGTCCAATTACTCTTAGTAAATTCTTATTTTGCTTAATGCCAAAGTGAATATACAACAAAGTGGATGTACACGTCCACACACGCGCATGCACACACACACACACACACACACACACAGCACTCTCTATAAGCTGTGTACTAAAGGTAAGAGGCGCCAGGACCGAGCTCCTGGATGAAAGGAGAGGAGACGCCTGTCAGGTAAGACAGGGATGCAGTTTGTTCTGATTTCTCAAGGAAGTCTCTCTTTCATCCTCAACAATCTGGGTCACAGGCGCCTGAAGCTCCGCGCCAATCAACGTCAAGCGAGATCTTCACAAGCGGCATCTGCGTCTTCAGGAACCTTTCTCAGTTAGTTTTTAGAAGGTGGGGCCTCACCCCCTCCATGGGCGCGACCAGCAGGTCGTAGAGCGCGCGGAGCGGGGGCTTGCTCAGGGCGCTGGCGCGGCGGGGCAGCGAGGACCCGCCATCTTTGGCGGGAGAGACGGTGTTGCTGAACAGGCTGGTCATGCTCTGGCAGCTCCTGTAGGGCGGGAGCAAACAGAGCAGAAAACGGCGTTAGTGCGATACGGCGCTGTGCTGGGTGTGGGGGTGGGGTTCAGGGTGGGGTGGGGTGGGGTGGGATGGGTGTGGGGTTCAGAGGTGGGGTTCATGGGTTAGAGCGGTGGGGGGGGTCAGTCAGACCAACTTCAAGTCACTTCAGGAAATGTCATTCATTGAAACTCTGTTCCTGAATTGAAAAAAAATGTATTGAATTTGAGGATCACTCCTGAAAAAATAATGTGGATGTGGATATGAGGATAGAAACATGATTGTTTTTATACTAATCAATTGCACTTCAATAGCTGGATTTATCCACTGACTGAATTGCGATGGAATTGACTTCAGCTGTGGCTGTCAGTCCAACTCCACATCACTGAGTCCAGGGCTTAGTCCACAGGGCACACATGACAACACAGACAACAGAGGACAATATCACCATGTTCAACAAGACAGCCATAACAACAACATCAACAACAAAAAAGACACAGAAACAAGAACAACATAACTCATTGTCAGTGATTCACCAGCTCAGATATTGTTGTAAAGGCACACCGCCACCGGATGGCAGTGTGGAGCTGTAAATGAGCCAGGCCCTTCCGCAGGTGGTGTTCTTAAAACCGTATGACATCTCAGTATTGTAACCTGGGGGCAAAGCAGTGAAATATCTGCCTTCTAGAGGAGATACAGCACAGACAACACTCTACCTCCAGTGCACACAGCTAACTCCCGCTACAGAAATGGAATGTATTCACCACACACTTTGAAAGTGTATCACGATAAAAATACTTCACAGCAGTTTATTTTTTTTAAAAGAGCATTGAACATACTGCCATTTCTAAAAGCGGTAATCTTATGTATCTTTTGCCCATACGCTGTGACACGTTGCAGTGTCTGTGTTGCTGTTTTATTTTAGTATATTCAGTATTTTCCATGTCCATAAGGGTCCACTAGAATCAAGGAAAGTATTTGGCGAATATATTGTCAGCATCAAATGAACAGAGCCAACTGCTGTCATAAACAATCTCTGCAAATCTATCATTTAGGGCCGAAGCGTCCCGGGGCCACAGAATCGAAGTTTATTTATTTATTGTTTGAAAGGCATTTTAATTGCACAGTATTGTTATTTCTATGGTATATCAACACCCTGCATAAGGAATGTTTAGTTGTCCACACTTGATACAAATGATTTACGGTAAGGGAGCATTAAAGTTCATGATTTTTCAGGAGTGAGAAGCTTACTTGTCTTTTCAAACTGTCTACTGTCTATCCTAGACTACTTGTGCTTTTTTGCATTACGCACACCCTTACATCACAGACCCCCTCGAACAGGTAACACACGTGCTTGTCAATCAAAAACGACGTGGCAAAACTGATCCAAATGCGTCTCCTTCAGGATCACAGAAAACTGTCTGTGCGCACACGTGAACAGGTACGACGAAGAGTCGCCACGGTGACAGGCAGGACACCAGAAGGGCAGCAATCGACCAAAAAGCTGCTCGGATTAATCTGTGATCGAGTCAACGCATTAACCCTTTCCGCATAACGGCAGTGTGCTCGTTCCCTGCTCAATCACTCACGAATGATCAGACGCAAGCCCGTGTCAGAGCAGGTACGCCAACAACGGCGTCCCCATCACAAACAATAAAACCCCCGAGCGGAGAACCTGAAAGCCTGCTGAGTTCAGCAAGGTCCAGAAAAAAGGGCGCAGTAAAAAATAGCCTAAATGAAACTCAGTCGCAAAATGGGTCTTGCTCTGTGGAGCAGAACTCCTTCAGTGAAAGTAGGGTTTTAGAGGGATTTGCTGTTAGAGAAACACCATGCAGTGACTGAACAGGTGGCAGCATGTGCACCTACCCCCCCCCCCCTCCCCCCCCCCCGCCCCCGAATCGGCGCGTTTCGGTTTCTCTCTGGCTTCAGACGGCTCGGCCCTTGTCTGTGTCTGGTGCCAGCTGTGGTTCGCCTGCGGCTAAACCACCACAATTTATTGTCTTTTACAACATCAATTTGAAAGATATCGAACGCAAGATGGAACATAACGGGCCACAGCGGCGGCATACTGAACACTATTTTTTATTTTATTTTTTTTAAGAAAGGGGAGCAGACAATCCACCCATCCTTACATGTGTTCTCTGCTTTATCCAGACAGAGCGAAAGAGAAAGCAGAGAAGGTAACAGACAGAGAAGGGGTCACAGCACAGAAAGAGCCATGATGAACAAATTAACCCCCACCTGTATTGGAGGGGGGGGGGGCGGGGGGGGTGCTTATTTGGCCTGAGAGTCAGTCAGCCTACAGACAGCGCCAGACTCCTCGCCTCATACTGAATAATTTGGTCGCGATAATTATTCATGCGACAAGGATACAAAGAAAACTCGGCAGACCACGGACAAATATTCCAACGGCTTATTTTGTGGAGGTCGATCTGCTTTGGGGTGATTTATTTTTTTTTTACACGTCCTCGCCTCGGGAATGCATACTGCTTAATTAACATTTCGACCGGTTAAAGGTTCGAGCGTTAAACGTCCTATTAAACCCAATAAACCATATCGAGAAAAGCGCAGGATGGCGAGGCACCTTTAGAAAGGGACTGAGGTGTGAGAACGGGAGAGGGATGAAAAGCCAGGGTAATGGCTGTTTATGACCTGACCCGACATGACCCTGTTTGGTGCTCTTCTACCCCTCTGTTAAATGGGGGCTTATCTACTCGCTTTTTTTTTAGGCTTCAAAGCAGCCAGCTGGTATTTATTACAGGTAATTGCTTTTGCGGTAATTTCTCTACAGATGATAAAAAATACGATAACAATGCGTCGTAAAACAAATTATGAGGATGACAAGATGAATGCAAATTTAAAAATTAAACTGACGCAGGTTCGGTTCGGGGTACCTGGCTTCTCCCAAAAATGGTATTTTAAACAACAGTGACCCTTTGCACTGACTATCCAACCTTGTGGAGCGAAGGTACAAAATAAAGTATCGTATTAAATGAACCCGGATTTGTGTGCTAATCATGTGATTATGTAAATGGACTGCATTTATATAGCACTTTTATCCAAAGCGCTTCACAATTGATGCCTCTGATTCACCCGTTTACACACCATCGGTGAAAGGCTGCCATGCAAGGGACCAATCAGCTCGTTGGGAGCAATTAGGGGTTAGGTGTCTTGCTCAGGGACACTTCGACACGCCCAGGGCGGGGGATCGAACCAGCAACCCACTGGCTGCGAGACGACCTGCGCTTACCTCTTGAGCTACGTCGCCCCTTATGTGAAGGCAATACTAATGCTACAGCAGTCTGGTATGTAACGCTTACAGTCACATAGGCAGACCGCGGAAGAGGTTCTGCTTCTAGAACATTTTTGTGACAGTTTGGAAATGAACACTGCAGCAATCATTTAAGGTAACTGTTCACCCTCACCGTGGTGTCGTGAGTTTGTACTGTCAAAACTGGGCGTTTCATTTCAAAAATGGGGAAAAGGCTTTGGGAAAGTTCTCAGCTAGCTGATGGCCGTGCACCACAGTTTGAAAGTCTCTTATAAACTGTCTTATAATGGACAATAGGCTTCTTGTTCACAGTGGTTAGCGTCGATCCTCTCAGGCAGGCCGAGCCAAGTTCGAGCATTTCTCCCGAAAACCGCTCCGCCACAGCGCTACACTTCTCCCGCGTTCCCGCTTTCATCCTCGGGAATCCCAGACGCGCTGCAGAGAGGCTCGCCGCCTATCTCGGACCGTGACGGCGAACGGATCTGACGCCCCGGCCGGAAAAAAAAATCTACAAAGAGCCTCCCTGGCGCGCGTCTCGCGCCGGTGTTCCGTTTCTCCGCCCGCGAGAACGAAGAGGCTCCGGGAGCGAGGAGCGCCGATCCCGCCAATCCCGCCAATCCCGCCGCGGCGCGCCGAGCGAGCGGTTTCACGCCGCCGTTCCCGCGGCTGCAAGGCGCGCCCGGGGTGGCCCCGAACGCTCCTGCTGCGGGAGCCTTTCGCTTTCCCATCGATCCGCACCAGCAGCAGGCTCCCCCCCCCCACCACCCCCCGGGCGCTGGCTCTCTGCCAGCCCCGGGCCTCTAATCTACTCCCAGGCTTTGATGCAGGCCTCCGCGAAAAAAAGCGAACGCGGCCATCCGGAAGGCAAAAAGGACAGCGCGAGGGGATGGGGGGAATGCGAAAGAAAGGAGAGAGAGAGCAAGGGAGCTACGGAGCTGGAAAAGAAAAGCGGGGTGTAGTCCAGGTCCGAATCCGAAGAGAGGCAACACCAGCTTTTTCGAGAGGCGCGGCAAGGCTCAAAGAGAGCAACACTGCTGGTCTGAGGCAGACCCCCCTTATGACAAGCCAACTGCCTGGCTGTCTGAAACGGTTGCCTATGGACACTGGCACTGGAAACCCATGACCCCGCTATGAGTCCGCAACTGGAAACCCTTACTTTCCATTACGACATCTAATTAGCCCCAACATCAGCACAGGAGCACAGAGATTGAGGCCACACGGGAATATCCAATCAAAAGCCAGTGACACGGCCACATCCTATCCTGCCTCCGTAAAGCGGCTCTAGAACCGCCAGCGAGCTGAAGCTGTGTCGCTGAAAGAAGAGCGGGACTCAGATCACGCAGCGCCTCTGCAGGACGTGGAGAGTCTTTCCGGACCGTGCAGATATTCCCAAAGCACTACTCCTGTCAGCACAACACAGAGAGGGTTTTCTCCATCAAGTCAGTGGCATGAGAAAGAAACAGAAAGATAAGAGAAGGAGGAGACAGTATGAATGGAAGTAGGGAAAGTAATTAGGGTAACAGGGAACAGAAACATTACATTACAGGCATTTAACAGACACTCTTGTCCACAGCTACTTACAGAACTTTTACATGGCATTTACACTGCATCCATTCATACAGCTGGATATATACTGAAGCAATGCAGGTTAAGTAGCATTCTCAAGATTACAAAGGGAATCGAACCTGTGACCTTTAGGTCACAAGACCAGTTCCAAACCCATTATACTACACAAAACAGCTCTATGTTTTATATTGAGCCAGCGGATGTGTGAAGACCTCTCTGTCCGCTGCCGCTTTTGGGACACGGGGGCTGGGGACCCTGATAGGCTTAGCGAGGGAAGTCATGCTGCGGTATTTAAAAAGCTTTAATGAGGAGCCAGGCTGGATCACGCCTGGAATGACAAACTAACCCTCCCCCACCCCACCCCTCCTCCTCCAAACACATACACACCCCCCCCCCCCCCCGATTGTCCTTCAGCTCGTGGCTGGGGAGTCCGGGGAGAGTTAGCGGCAGGATGGCGGGTTTCTCTTTGAGAAGCGGCGCTTCTCACAAAGCTAGCGCTCCCAAATACTTTCCCCCCCAAACAGCCAGCTTTGCTGCCCCTGATCTCGGGCAGTGTGACTGCTGAGGAACTGCCCCTCCCTACTGCCTCTTAACAGTGGGCTGATAACTGTTACCCTCCTCCCGATACTCAGTCCATACGACACAAATAACATACAAATCCCTTCCAAACCACCTATAAGCTGAAATCAGTGGCGTCTACTGGGGCACTGAGAGTTTATCGTTCTACAGTGTGGCATAATATGAATATTTCTTCAAGTGGGGCCAGTGGTTGGATGGGCTGTGAGGATGCCTGCTGGTCATTGGCTTAGGAATGTTCTAGCCCTGGATCTCCAGAACCAGGAAAAGGTACTGCAGGCTTACACAAAGGCTTTGAATGACACCAAAGTGCAGACAGTCAGAACTAATGTTATAACAGCACCTGGGGTGAAGTACCCTTTGACCCCAGGGTTAAGTACACAGCTGGGGGGGGGGGGGGGCTTTGGGCAGATAGCCACCAACCCACCCCCGACTCCCAACCCACCCCACCACTGACATCCGAACTCCAACTGAGCTTCTCGCAAGAGGGAACAGTGCTAAGGAACCGTAAGACATTACTGGACACTCGCGGCATTGGAGGAAACGCAGGATGTGTTGAGCATCAGAGAAGCAGAGACAGAACTGCAGTTGCACTTCCAGTTTCACACGTCTAATGATTTGCAGTAAAGAGCGTCTGGCGGCTCAGAGCGAGACTCGGCGCACGCGATATTCTGACAGGCGTGGAGAAAGAGCAGGGGAGCCGCGCGCGACAGGTGCTGGGGGAGAGAGAGAGAGAGGTGTTCTGACTGCTCCTCTTCGGACGAGGCGGATGTTTTGACAGGCGGGAAAGAGGTGGATGTTTTGACAGCTGTGAAGAGGGGATGGAGACGGGCGAGGACGGGGGCAAGGGGGGCAGCGGAGGTGGGGGGGGCGGGGGGTCTCACCTGTTGAAGAGGTTGTTCCTGGACACCATGCGGAGGAAGCCCGTGGGGTCGGTCACAGAGTTCAGCTTGTTGTTGAGCTCCTCGAACTGCTGGTCCAGCAGATCGCCCGCCTCACTCTCTGTCTCGCTGCTGGAACAGCCCCTGAGGGAGGGAGGGAGGGAGAGAGAGAGAGAGAGGAGAGAGAAGAGAGGGGAGAGAGAGAGAGCGAGAGAGAGAGAAGACAAATGGAAGACAAAGAAGAGAGGACATGGAGGGAAGAGGAAAGGCAAAGCAAGAGGACAGAAAGAGAGGGATAAAAACAGAGAAAGAAACAGGGAAAGATGGAGCCGGGGGAAGATGATAGAGGGATATTTAAAGGAGGAGGAAAAGAGGGGTGTATATGAGGTGAGGTAGGGGAAACAGAGGAAGGGGAAAGAGAGAAGGTGAAAGAGGGACAGGGAGAGATGTCAGTCAGTAAGCGTACGGTGATTGTCAGTCTCCTCAGGTCCTCTTTTGTTTAGTATTTCTGAAGAGTGCAGCAGCCAGACCTGAGGTCACACAGTCTGTGACACACCGATCAGACTCATTTGGGTAATGTATCCCTCAGCCCAAAGAGCCAAACACACACACACACACACACACGCACACAACACACACGCACACATACACGCACGCACGCGCACACACGCACACACACGCATAATGCTTCTGAATCTAACAAAGTCTTAGCAACAGTGACTTACATAGATTACATTTATTCAGTTAAATACACAGCTGTATATTTTTCTAAAGCAGCTCAGATCGATTACCTTGCTAAAGGGGCACAGCGGTAGCAACCCACCTGGGATTCAAACCTGCAACCCCTGGAGTTACAGTACCAGCATTGGTTCAGTAACAGATATAGTTTACTGCCACTGAAATGAAAGGAAGTGGCAGCTCGCCTTAACACCACAACCAATTAATCCCGATCAAAGTAAAAAAAATAAATAAAAAAAACTACATTTTTTCAAGTGCTTCGCCTCCACATAGGACGAGTGGAACTCCACCACTGCAGAGGCAGCGGCAGGAGCGCTAATGAGCCACTTGATTCTACCTCTGATGAATGTGTTTAATTACCGCTCATTCTTGGCTCCTCTCCGACGAGCGCGAGAGGTCATCGTTATTTTTAGTTCCCTTTGAGGCTTCGCACTCAGAGCCTGTCCCACATTTCTCCTTTTTCACAACAGGCATCGCAGCCGCGTTCCCCAGCGGACCCGCCCGCTCAAACAGCGAAGACGGGGATTCGCCGTGAGAGTTCTGATGGACAGCTGTGCGAAAGGGCTGCGGGTTCGATGCAGTGACATCACAGCTCAGTGACATAGGCACTCACGATGGCTCACACAACACCGATGACACACTGACAGCCCAGGGCAGTGATCCGCAATCCTGGTTCTGGAGAGCCACAGAGTCTGCTGCTTTCTGTATTCGCCGTAAGATCAGCGACCGATTCTGATCCAAAAAACCAGGTGTCAAGAGCAAGCTGTGTGATCAGCTGCTTTAACTGTTGACTTGCTGTGCTACTCAAGTGCTGAGCACCAGCAAAAGACAGACTTCTTTAGGGCCTATAATCCCAAAGTTCAGCAAAAGGCAGTGGTTCTCTTGAGCTGGATGGAAGCGGAATGGAAACTTTTAAAATTCCACCAGGAGCGTATCTGTTGGCCCTCATGCAACAAAAATATATTTTCCCTTGGCCGTCCTGACGTGCCACATTTTTGTGAAATAGAGAACCTGCATTGATAATATTTTCAGCATTCTACTATGTATTCCAATGATATGAAGACGTAACACTCTCATCTGTGAAATAAGGAACTTGTACAGGGAATAATGCAGGGAAATACATTGCAAAATGCATAAATTAGTACTAATTTGATCTCAGTGGTACATTTCTAAATATAGCTAACATAATGTATTACTAAGCTAAATTATTTTTTGTATTACGTATTAAATTTTTTTATCTTACAGAAGAGAAAATTGCAAGTCTTGTTTTTTTGGTGTGTGGTTGCAATGTCTGTTTTCCTAAGGAAAATGTCCTTCCTTAACGTGGTCGGTTGGCTTCATACATAAACACACATCCGCACACACACACACCAAACCCCCCGCCCCATCACGTCCAAACACTACCACAAACCCTGAAACTGACAAAAAAAAATTTCCCTTTCAATTTCGCCTCAATTTAGGCAAATTAAACTAAGCTGTCTTCAAAATCCAATACCAAGAAAGCCATTTCACAGCAGTTACAAAGTTTCAAAACACGAGAAAGGAAAAAAAGAAAAAAGAAAAAGAGGGTAGCGGCTGCCGTGGCGACCCCAGACGTGCTAAATTGAGACGGTTCGGCCTTTGAGCGGAGCCGCAGAAACGCTAAGGCAAGCAGACGCGCGGGACAGCGCGGCTTAGCGCAAATCTGACGGCGTCAGTGGGCGCTGGCCCGCGCAGGCTGCGGGCGTCTGCCAGCCGGGCGCCCGCCGGCATCGCTGGACCCCAAACCGCCGAGGGGCTCGGGGGTGGGCGGGATTCAAACCCGCAGGCCTTCGCAGGGAGAGAGCTTTTTTTTCGCGGTGGCGAATCCATAATTCGAGCGGACCGATGTTGCCCAGGAGCAAGAGCCCTGTGTGAGAACGACGCTGCACAGATAATGAGGGAACCAGGAGGGCGAGAGAGAGAGAGAGAGAGAGAGAGAGAGAGAGAGAGAGACAGTGGCTTTATGGGAGGGACCCACAGGAGTGATCTTCATTGGAGGAGAACTTTGTGAGTGAGGCAAAATTGACTTACTGCGGTGGTCCACACTGGAGGAGAGCTTTGTGGGTGGGGCTAAAGCAACTCACTGCAGTGGTCAGCAGTGGGGCTAAAGTAGTGATGGGAGAATGAGGCTTCATTACACCAAAAAGAGGCGGAGCCACAATTTGCTGTCAGTAACTAACTTATTACAACCACTGCTGTTACAGTGTAGATTTACCATCAGCACTGCTGTTACAGTGTAGATTTACCATCAGCACTGCTGTTACAGTGTAGATTTACCATCAGCACTGCTGTTACAGTGTAGATTTAATATCAGTCCTGCAGTTGAAGTGAAAATTTACTATCACTACAGCCGTTACAGAGTAGATTTAATATCGGCTCAGCAGTCAAAGTCCAGATTGACTATATATAGCCAGTCAAATGTACTCTCTCTCTCTCTCTCTCTCTCTGTCTCTCTCTCTCTCTCTGTGAGGGCAGACAGCAGTCATCCAAGCAGAAAGCTGTGCAGGCAGCCTTTCGCTCGGCCTCTAAACGGCTGTTTAGCGGGGCGGGATGAAGCCGGGCCCGGCCACGCCTTTCGGGCTGATCCACACCGCGGTGAGTGATGGGGAGTCGGGGAGCGCCCGCCATCTACGCCCCAGCAGGCAGCGTCTCTGCCGGGCCGATAAGCTCCGACACAAAGCGCTCTGCTAACTATGCCACCTGCCTCTCCCTCTCTCTCTCCCTCTCTCTCCCTCTCTCTCCCTCCTCCTCCTCCTGTTCCCTCTCTTCATATTTCACCAGCTCTTTGTGTAAATGTTGTGACTAAGACTCATGAAGGTGTAACAGGGGCGTTCTTCACTCTGAAGGGCTACTGCAGCTCTATTTCTCTTCGTGTCACTTCTTTATACTGCCGCCTGTGATTCTCTTCCCTCCATCACCTCTCTTCTTTCTCTCGCGCTGTCAGCCCTGTCCTCCCTCCACTCTCTCATTTACTCTTCTCGGTCTCTCTCTCCCTCTCTCCTCCTCTCTCAATTCAAATTCAAATGGAGCTTAATTGCCATGACAAATAAAACTGTGTAGCGAAAATACAAAAATACAAAAATAAATATGCAAAGTTGAACAAAGTAGAAATGTGCTTTGCTTCTCTTACACAAAGGAAGTTATGGAGCCCATTTAGTTTACCCAACCCGCACCCCCACCCCCACCCCCCCCCTCACAAAAGGCACATAGCCTTTATCCTCTGACCCCCCCAACAATAATAAGCAACACATTTTTCCCAGGGTGCACCAGCCTCCACCTGACTGCTGACAGGACTTTTCTGATCTTTACGACACATAAGATGCTCTGTAGACTCAGACTGCACAGTATATTTTACAGCACATTTGTTGTTGTTTTTTTCCCACCTTTGAAGTAATATCTTTGTTTGTGCTTTTTAATTATGTCTGCTGCTGCAGCACTGAGCTTTGCAGAGATTAAAAAGTGCTGTACAAATGAAAATAAATAATAATAATAATAATGACCACGATAATTTTATAATGAACTCATCACTATTATCTATTTGTGTAACCACCCCCCCTCCACCCCCCCCAACCTGTCACTGCCATAAAAGCCACACACAATCCAAACCCCCCTCAAGCCGTTCTTCCGCTGATGACAAACACCAGCAGCGCAGTGGGGTCTGTGTTAGCGGTGGTGGCGGCCGGGGGGGGGGAGGGGTGGTGGGGGGATTTATTTGGCTGCGTTCGCTCTGCCCCAAGCCCACGCAGTGCCCATCCGTCAGGATAAATTTAGGAGCGAATAAACTCCTCACCCTCAAACGGGAGCAGCTGTTCACACTTTCCCATCTGCTCTTCCCTCTGATTGGCCCGTGGGCCGAGGGCGGGGCCCGACAGAAAATACCCAGGTGAACAGGCCCAGCTTGGACGCCATTGGCTCATCGCCAATGATGCTCGAGGACACCTGTTCCTTCTGGAGCCCAGTGATTGGCTGAGGGGGGGTTACTGGACTGGTCGGGTAGAGTCACAG